>NC_090648.1:471598766-471934599 GCF_040937935.1 Hyperolius riggenbachi
TCCTGATCGATAAAAATCGAAGAAACCGGGAAATCCGTCGAATAAAAAAAAAACTTTAGATTTTTTTGGGAAGATCCGATCGTTTTTATCGAATTGCCGTAAAATCTGATCATTTTATTGTATCATGTGTGGCCACCTTAAAGTGAACCTAAAGCCAAGCCAGGAGGCCGCAATAGCAGCATAGGGGGCGATATACAGGCTGGGAACGCGAACAATCACTCGCGTTCCCATGCCTGACGGCCGGTGACGGCCAAACTGGAAGTGTTCGCCGGCGGGTCCTGGACCATCGGAGCGGGGCTGCGAGGGCACCGATCGGCTGCAGGGGGCTGAGGGAAGCCCCAGGTGAGTTCATCTCATTTTTTTTGCGTGGCTTTAGGTTCACTTTAAGAGCCCTATTAGAAGCATCCGGCTCCCATTGGTTTGCAAAAGATTAAACACCAGGGAGGATTTTCATTGATCCACCACTCAGTAAACCAACGAGAATCCAGCCTAGGGAGGGAGGATTCCCATTGGGCTATTGCAAACCAATTGTAGCCTGTTGCTTCTGATGGGGCTCTTGGATCTGTATACCGATGTTTCTTCCCTGCAGTGGACTGAGCGGTAGTGGCACAAGCAGGGGAGGACCCGGATGGACGGCAGAGGGTGGGTATGCATGAAGTTTACGCGGTACCAGCCTAGCGAGAACAGACAGCTAACATCAATTCCATTGTCCTCCCTCGCCATCCCTTACCTCCGGGCAATCTGGAAAAGTCATAGTGGACCCAAACCGTTCTGTTCCAAATGGACTAATGTGAACAGATTTTATTGTTTTGCAGAGGATCTGTTCACATCCGTTCCGCTTCATTCACAATGTTTTTGTGTCATTGTGAAACCAGCCTCAAGGTGGCCACACACCAAACAATAAAATGATCCACTTATATGGCAATTCCATAAAAACGATCGGTTGTCCCAAAAAATGGAAAGCTTTTTTTTTCTTTCATTTGTTCGAGAAATCTGTTTGAATTTCCTATTTTTATTTAATAAACGAAGTTCGGGGGGTGTTAGGATTTTTCTGATCAATTTTTATGAAAATTGAATGGTACGTGGTAGGTTGTCAATTGATATACAGACCCAAGCAATTTTTTTCCTGAGTTTTCAATAATTGTTTTTCATAATTAAATTTTTTTTAAAGTGTGAATTAATTTTTGAAATGTCATATTCAGTCTGAAAAATTGATTGCCATTCTTAAATTGAAAAGATATTTTAAAAATTGTATGGTGTGTGGCCACCTTTTAAAGAGCACAGAAATCTGTATTCTTGTCCGTTCCTGAAGGCCTGAAGATTGCTTCTCATAGAATCCTAAGTCCACCAGTGTTCCAGGTTATTGGCTTTCACCATATTGTTCCTTGCCTCAGAGCAGGATCATCAACAAAGCAACCTAGGCAGGTGCCTGGGGTTCATTGTCAGGGGCTCCAACTGTCACTTTTTCTGACCCTTCTCTTATCTTAGAAGCATAAAGAGGAACCAAGGCTACTACCTTACCTAGGGCCCTATTTCATCTCCATCTCTCCATTGCCTCCATTCCTAGAACAAACCCTACTAGACCTTGCACTCGGAATAAGGGGCAGCATGTTGTCATTCCATAAAGTTCTCACTATTTCCTGTGCTGACACTGTGCTCTCCTGTCTGCAGATGTCGTATCGCCTGTTTGAGGACATGAGCTTGCTGGAGACCTTCAAAATCCCGAAGAAGGAGTTCATGAACTATTTCCATGCGCTGGAGAATGGCTACCGTGACATCCCATGTAAGGGAGATTTTGTTATCTGTTCACTATTCACCAGATAGGTAGAGAGGCCTTAGACATACTGTACAAGGGCGACCGTATGGAGAACAAAACTTATGACTTCAACAGGAACAATATGAATGACTGACAAGGATACCAAATCTATGTGGACTGCCACTGACATATAGATTCCCACAAAGCAACCTGAAACTGACCTATTCCCTTTAAAGAAACTTTTTAGCCACTTCCTGGTTTCGGTACAGTATATCTACGCCCCTTTTGACTGCATCTTAGCCTTAGGGGCGTAGATATACGTACTACACACTGTGATTGCTCTCCCCGTGCACGCGTTCTCTTCCCCAATCGTTAGTACACTGATTGGTGAATGGGAACATGTGTTCCCAAAGCCTATCAAAGTGCCTGTAACGAATGATCACTGGCATCAGTGATATGCCGGTGATCATTCTCAAAATCAAGTAAAAACATACATAACACTTCCTGTGTATTGTTCACAGTACACAGGAATAAAGTGGGGGGGCATCTAGTGGGTAAATAGTAAAAAATACACCTACATACATTAAATAAATACAAATAAATAAATCTCGCATTTATCAACCCCTTTAGCCCCTCCCCCCCATAGTTATCGAAATAAAACACTTGTAGGAAAAAAGTGACATTTAAAAAAAATGCATAAATAGTTACCTTAGAGACTATGGTTATTTTTCCAATTAAGGGCTTGTAATTAGTGGTATAGCGTAAACAAATAACAAAATGAAAAAAAAAACATCTTTATTTTCAAATAAAATATTGTCAGCATACATTGTACTAGAGAATCAAATCAGGCCACAATCACCCTAATACATAAAGAAGGTAAAGATCCCCTACAGTGTAGCAACTATCGTCCCATTTCGGTAATTAATATTGATGTTAAAATATATTCAAAAATTCTAACATTAAGACTGGAAAAGGTGTTAGATCAGCTACTGGGGAAGGAGCAGATGGGTTTTAGAAAATCGGGCAGACTATCGGATAATATTTCAGCAGCAATAAACTTTATATATAACGCAAAAATTCGTAATGAAGATGCCATCTTAGCGGCCATTGACGCTGAAAAGGCGTTTGACCGTATTTCAAGACCATTTATCTACACAACTTTAGAACACTATGGTATTGGTCCCATCTTTATCAAACGAATCAAAAATCTATATTTAAACCAAACAGCCAGAGTAAAAATCAACGGTACCTTGACACACTCCTTCCCTTTGGGGAACGGCGTGAGGCAGGGATGTCCAATCTCCCCGCTAATATTCAATTTAGGCATAGAAGTGTTAATACGCATGATCCATTCTGACAGGGAGATATCTGGGTGGCATATAGGTAACTATGAAAGTAAACTACTAGCATACGCGGACGACCTTCTTTTGACATTAACCAATCCCCTGACCTCTTTCGAAGAAGCAAATAAAATAATAACTGAATTTTCCAAATACTCGAACTATAAAGTAAACAATTCTAAAACTACAGTATTAAACATAAAAAGTCCCGCCGAAATATTGAGTACCCTACAACTAAGGTATGGCATTCATTATACCAATTCTCATATTAAATATCTCGGTATCAACTTATGTAGTGATTTCAATGATCTATTCAAACATAATTATACACCAGTGCAAAAAGATTGTGAGAAGATACTGAGTAAAATGAAAAATGCCCAATTTAATACAATTGGGAAAATCAACTTTATAAAAATGAAAATTCTTCCTAAAATAATATTTACAGTACAAAATTTGCCAATAAACATCCAAAGGAATTGGTATAATGTCTGGAACAATATATTTCAAAATTTCATATGGAGAACACCAAACCGCAGAATTTCATATAAGATAATAAGCAGGCATAAGAAATTGGGAGGAATGGGGGCACCAAATATTAAACGATATGCCCAATGTTTCCAATTGCAAAGAATTTTAGATCTCAGGATGTGCGACCCGAAGAGATTCTGGACAACATATGAAAGAAGTCTGTTTAATTACGATATGTTGGATTCATGGCACCCCCACACGGTAGCAAAACTCCTCCCTTCTATCAGCCATCCATTATTAGCACCTGCAATTAAAACCCACATGGAAGTTATAAGATCTATGTCAAAGAGCAATAAAATATCATTACTAACCACTCTACGCAATAACCCAGATTTTCAACCTGGCTTAACTTCAGGGTGGCTCAAGGAATGTGGGCTCCCTCGAGATGTTAGAATCCTAGACTTGGTTGGCCACAGAGATTCCACATTGAGGGAGATTTATAACATGGTCAGAATGGATAATGGGCTGTGGAGCTTCCAGGTCAGGAGCTACCTTTCCAAACATAAGGATAATATAAGTAAAACCATAAATATTTATGAAAAGTGTTTTCTTCATTCGAGGGTGGGGAAGGGAATGACAGCAAATTTATATTTTTTTCTTGACAGTTGTCAAACTGATCCTCTACCTAAGTTCTGTAGAAGCTGGGAACAAGACCTAAATCATATCCAAAACTTGGACTGGGGAGCAGTATTCCAGGAAATTTGGACCCCCAGCTATACCTCATTTCAACTTGTTAATTATAAACTCATGACGAGATGGTACTTCACACCCTCTAAGATGGCTAAATTTAAAGGCGGAAATGGGAACTGTTGGAGATGTCTTACTGCGTTTGGTTCACATATGCATATGTGGTGGTCGTGCCCGGTTATACAGAACTTTTGGAGAGAGATAGGAGATTTCATTAAACTTCCTTCCCCTTTTCATCCCAGTACCGCTCTGTTGAGTTGCATGGAACCTGACCGCTTTAGACATGCAAATAAACTAGTAATCCCTGCAGCAATTGTGGCCAGGAAACTTATAGCAAAATCCTGGAAGAACCCCGAAGCTCCCAGTATGGAAGAGTGGATATGGATGATGTCAGATTTTTTGCAAGGTGGCGAGGGCAGTGTAGAAGATGCTGGCACCAACAAACAAATGGAGGAATGGAAAATTGCATGGGAAAAAATAAGTAACATATAATATGTAGTTGAGTATTTGAGGTGGAGGGGATGAGGAGAAAAGAACCAAATAACCACTATATTACCAACTGAAATTGTAAGGATAAATGGATGGATGAATGTGCAGATGCATACTGTAGATATATGTTGAAGTATAGAAGGCACTTATATGAATGTGTATGAAAGGTGAAATAAGAGTAATTGCTTTGCTTCTCAGCTTAGATATCAACAACAACAACAACAAATAACATTTGTAAAGCGCTTTTCTCCCGTGGGACTCAAAGCGCATAAGCATGGCTCCGACCATCGTGGTACAGGGGAAGAATTTTATAAATCTGGAAATGCCAGGCTAAACAGGTGGCTTTTCAGTCTGGATTTGAATAGCTCCAGGGATGGTGCTGTCTTTACTGGGTGTGGTAGGGAGTTCCAAAGAGTAGGGGCAGCATGACAGAAGGCTCTGTCTCCAGATTTTTTGAGGTGCACTCTGGGAGTGACCAAGTTTATAGAACTTGCTGATCTGAGGTTGTGAGAGGTGTGGTGCAGCTTCAGCAAGTCCTTCATGTATCCAGGGCCCAGATTGTGCAGGGATTTGAATGTCAGCAGTCCAATCTTGAAGAGTATTCTCCATTCTACTGGTAGCCAGTGCAGTGAGCGAAGGATCGGTGTAATGTGACAGTGGCGAGGCTGGTTTGTTAGCAATCTGGCAGCAGCATTCTGCACTAATTGCAGGCGACGCAGGTCTTTTTTGGGGAGGCCAGCATAAAGGGCATTGCAGTAGTCCAGCCGTGATGTGATGAAGGCGTGGACTAGGGTTTGAAGATCCTCTGGGGGAATCAGATGTTTAATCTTTGCAATGTTCTTCAGATGAAAGAAGGAAGATTTAACTACAGATGAAATTTGGTTTCTGAAACTCAATTCCCCATCGATTAGTACGCCAAGGCTACGCACAAGGTTGGAGCTGTTTATGTCTGAATTCCCAATCCTGATTGGTGTTGCTTTAGGATAGAGCTGTTTTGATGGCGAGCACTGGCTTTGGACAAACAGGACCTCAGTTTTGTCAGCATTCAGTTTCAACCAGTTATCATTCATCCATGCCTGAAGCTCAGCTAAGCAAGAGTTTATTTTTGGGGTAGGGTCTGTTCCACCAGGTTTGAAGGACAGGTATAGCTGTGTGTCATCGGCGTAGCAGTGGTACGTCAGGCCATGTCGTTGGATAAGTGTACCGAGTGGCAACATGTAGATTGCAAACAGCAGAGGGGATAGGATTGATCCTTGTGGCACTCCGAATTGTAGAGGTGCAGGTTTGGACATTATAGGTCCTAGGGATACTCTCTGTGTTCTGTCAGTCAGGAATGATCTGAACCACTGGAGGACTGATCCACTGATGCCACAGTACTCCTGCAGTCTGTTAAGCAGGATTTCATGGTCAACTGTATCAAAAGCAGCTGAGAGATCCAACAGGATTAGGATGGAGCATTCCCCTCTGTCCCTTGCCATGAGCAGATCGTTGCAGACTTGGATGAGGGCTGTTTCACAGCTGTGGTGTTTCTTAAAGCCAGATTGTAGAGGGTCCAGGATGTTGTTTACTGACAGCCTGGTTTCAAGTTGCAGATAGACAGCCTTTTCAATAACTTTACCTAAGAAGGGGAGGTTGGAGACAGGTCTGTAGCTGCTCATAGCATCTGGATCCATGGAAGGTTTTTTGAGAAGGGGCTTGATGATTCCTTCTTTTAGAGAGGTAGGAAACCTCCCTGCTTGCAGAGAGCAATTTACTATTTTGTGAAATGCTGGACCAAGCAGGTCAGGGCATTTCAGCATATGTTTAGTTGGTCCAGGGTCCAGGTCGCAGGTTGTCTGGCGGAGACGACAGAGGGTGTCTGAGATCTCTTCCTCACTAATACTTTTGAAATCAGTCCAGGGTGTTAGGTTGTTTTTGCAGCTATTTCCATTAGTTGCATGAGTCTTGGGTGCTGTGGACTGAATGAGAGACCGAATAGAAGATACTTTGTCAGCAAAGTAGCAGGCAAATTTCTCACATAGCTCCTTTGAGGGAGTTATAGTGGGTTTTAGACAGGATGGATTACATAGTCTATCAACTGTGCTGAATAGTTGGGCTGGTCTGTTGGCGGCCTTTGCGATCTCCTGTGATAGGTAGGAGGATTTTTTCTTGGTGATCGCATTTTGGTAGCTTTCGCGGTGAGAGACAAGGGTGTGTTTATCTTTTGAATTCTGAGATTTTCGCCACTTCCTTTCTAGTCTTCCTTTCTAGATATGTGACCTGTTTGTGCATGAGGCCTGTCCCCTCCATTGGCTTGGTCCGGCCCTGATGGCTCATGCATGGAGGGCATGTCCATAAAATAAGTAGGTGGTCGGAAAGGGATATTAACCACTTAATGTTAAGATGGGTAGGTGGAGTTTGTTTTTTGCTGGTGCTTGTGTTTTTGTTTTTTTTTGTTTTTCTTACTTTCTTTTTTCTCTCTCTTACTATAATTAGTTTGACCTGAGCCACTGGTGGAATATTTGATATATTGTAGTGATGATGGAGTGAGGGAGGGGGGGAGGAGAGGAAAGAAAATCAAACTATGATGCAGACCTGAGACCCACGTATGATGGCTTCACAGCTGTCACATGGTCATATCTGGGTCACATACCGGCTGAGTTTGAAGAGAAAAAAAAAAAAAAAAAAAAAGCATACATTGTACTAGGGACATAATTAAAGTGTTGTAATAACTGGGTCAAATGGACAAATGTGTGGGTTTTTTTCCACAGTAGCACATTTTATTTTAAAACTATAATGGCTGAAAATTATGATTTTTCTCCCCCATTTTTCTTATTCATCTCGGGAAAAATGCATATAGAATAAAATAATTCTAAATAAAAAGTACCTCCCAAAGAAAGCCTATTTAGTGGCAAAAAAAAGATAAAGATCATTTCAGTGTGATAAGTAGTGATAAAGTTATTGGCCAATGCCAAAAGGTGAAAATTGCTCTGTTCCATAAGGGGAACACCACCTGTAGTGGTCAATGGGCTAATCCCCAAATTATTTAGTGACATGAAGATGAAATCTAGTTACCCTCACAAATATATTGTGGTTGTCATAATTCTAAATTGTATGTAAACACAAAGCTATAGTAAGGCCAGGTACCGCGGCATATAATTTATGTGACCACTAGAGAAAACTGGCACTTAGGAACAGAACAGACGGGAGGAGCAACTGGCAGGGAAGAGAACACATGGCAGATAAGTGCCTACATTACACGTCGGTCATTTTGAAAATCAAATGCCGCTAGTGACATGCTCCTAACTTACCACCGATCGAGTGATATCTGCCCTCTGGCGAGATCAACCAATTTGCCCAATTTTGGCTGAAGATCAATCGATCGGGAATTTATTGCGGCATTGATTTCTACCAGATTTGATCAGATGATTGAATCAATTTTTTTTTAAATTGACGAGTGATAGCAACTAGTCTCTAGCATTAGAGACTCATTGTAGTAACTAGTTGCTAATATCAGCTACTAATTATTTCAAGAAGTTGGTAGTGACTCATAATGGACATCTGTAGCTAGAGGGATATGGAGGCTGCCATATCTATTTCCTTTTCAGCAATACCAGTTGCCTGGCTGCCCTGCTGATCCTCTGCCTCTAATGCTTTTAGCCATAGACCCTGAACAAGCATGCAGCAGATCAGGTGTTTCTGACATTATTGTCAGATCTGGCAAGATTAGCTGCATGCTTGTTTCTGGTGTGATTCAGAGACTACTGCAGCCAAATAGATCAGCAGGGCTGTCAGGCAACTGGTATCATTTAAAAGCAAATAAATATGGCAGCCACCATATCCCTCTCACTTTAGGTGTCCTTTAAGTGACATTGCCATTACTTGTGAGAGGGGGAAGGGGGGGGGCTTCTCTGTGAACCTCTTCACCACCAATGAGAGGGTGTGGGGTAAGTGTGTCCCGGAAGGGGACACTGTAAAGGCCATGGGGTGTGGTCAGAAGTGGGAGGCGGGTAGTGGGTTATACAAAATATAGATTTGATTTGTTTCCTATTTATGCGCTTTGTAGGTTGGTACTTGATAAATAAAACTATTACATGCAGGGCCGGGCCAAGGCAGAGGCGAGAGAGGCTCCAGCCTCAGGGTGCAGTGTAGGAGGGGCACACAAGTAGTGTTGAGCTGAAATGTTCGAAATTTCGTGTTTCCTTAATTACGGACGCAAATTTTGCCGCTACGACACGAATTCGTAATTTCGTAATTGCCATACAAACCGTAATTTGGAATTCCGTAAGCGAAATTTCAGTTTCGTAATTTCACGTTTCGTTGCAAATTGAAATTTAGTAATTTTATGTTTTCTATAGAAACAAAGTTATTTTAGTTACAAAAATGAACGTAATTTTGTTTCTAATAGTAATTGTGCACATTTAGGTAATGACTAAACTCAGAAATTGATTGCAATTACTGATTGCAATAATATATATATATATATATATATATATATATATATATATATATATACTGTATATAAAGTGGGATGTGACAGTTTGGGCAACCCTGATAATTTTCATGATTTTCCTGTGTAAATCGTTGGTTGTTACTATAAAAAATGTCAGTTAATTATATCATATAGGAGACACACACAGTGATATTTGAGAAGTGAAATTAATTTTATTGGATTTACAGAAAGCGTGCAATAATTGTTTAAATAAAATTAGGCAGGTGCATAAATTTAGGCACTGTGGTCATTTTATTGATTCCAAAACGAATTTGTAATGATCTGATCTGCTGTCTACACAGGCAGACAGCTTTTTGACCATTTTTTAGGTCTGAATGCTGCAGGTCTCTAGAAAAGAGACCTGTCTTCACTCTGCGAGTTGCAGAGCTGCTCTTCTGGTGAGGAATTTGCATCCACTTGTCATGCAAATTGCTTAGCTGCTTCCTTTGATGGCTTGCAGTATAAATACCATTTCTTCCCAGAATTCCTGGCTGGTCATGATGGTTTGTTCCTGCAAACTTACCTGGAGTCTCAGCCTTTGTAAGATTATCTTAGAGTAATTCCTTGGGAGTGCACTAGCATTCCTTCTAGCGTAGTCAGGTTGTATTATCTGTTTTGCCTTGTACTGTCTTTCTGTTGCGATTGTCTTGTCGCCAGCGGCAGTCGACAGGAAATCGTTCTGTCTGTTTGGATCGCATTCTCCCTAGACGTAGTGGCGGTGGTTCTTTCTGTACTCTGTCTGGGAGTGTAGGCCAGAGCTGCGGTTGCTACTGGTTACTCCTTCTGTCTGTCTTGTCTGGAACAAACGCTTGCTGTAGGCTCGGTGAGGTAACCGTTTAGCAAGCGTTCGCATTCTCTATTCGTTTTCGTGTTACATTGGTTAGTTAGGGTTGGCGTGCTTTGTCTTTGTTGCGCTTTTCGTGCGGAGACCGCCCCATTAGCGTGCTTAGTCGCTGTTGCGCTTTTCGCATGGCGACCGCGCTTAGCGAGTGCATTTGTTATTTTCTTTGGCGTTCTGATCATTGTTATTTGCTGTGTCTTTCTTGCTACACTTGTGCTCTGTCTTTATTCGGTCTTATCTCACTGTTGGCAATCGCCACTCTTGCGATTGCGTTCCCACTTGATTTCCGTTGTTGTGTGTTCACCGTCGCCGGGTGAACTAGATTGGTGGACACACATACATTCTGTCGCTGTGCTCACTCTCTCTTTCTCTGAGGGCTATCTAGCCCTGCATTGTTGCAATTCGTACAATCCCCATCTGGCATCTGTGGCAGTGCAGAGGGGTTGTTCCTCTGCACTCCACAGCTCCATCTGCCGGTGGGAATTCCCTCTACAAGTGCATTACACCAAAGCTGGGTTCTGCCGTTTTATACGCTTGTGGAGGACTTCCGCAGTGTCAGCGCACATCTTGTGCGCTGACCACGGAGATAATTCCGCAATTGTTACAGAATTATTAGAACTCAAATTGCCTTGGTAACCTCAGTGACCCCTGACCTACATACACAGGTGAATCCAATTATGAGAAATAGTATTTAAGGTGGTCAATTGTAAGTTTCCCACCTCTTTTAATTTTTCTCTGAAGAGTAGCAACATAGGGGTCTCGAAACAAATCTCAAATGACCTGAAGACAAAGATTGTTCACCATCATAGTTTAGGGGAAGGATACAGAAAGCTGACTCAGAGATTTAAGCTGTCTGTTTCCACAGTTAGGAACATATTGAGGAAATGGACCACAGGCTCAGTTCAAGTTATGGCTCGAAGTGACAGACCAAGAATGGGGCCCCATTGAAGCTAGAACCGGCCCTGCTCTGCATCACTCTCCAATATAGCATCTCCTTGTGTAAAGTGCGCAGAATAGTTGAACGATGCACAGTGACTCCATCTGCAGCAAGATGATGTTGTAGGTCTTGGTGCTGGTTTGGAGCGTTGACTCTAACTGTTCTCACCATTTGTCGCTTCTTTTTATCCGAGATTTTTCTTGGTCTGCCACTTCGAGCCTTACCTTGAACTGAGCCTGTGGTCCATTTCCTCAATATGTTCCTAACTGTGGTAACAGACAGCTGAAATCTCAGAGACAGCTTTCTGTATCCTTCCCCTAAACCATGATAATGAACAATCTTTGCCTTCAGGTCATTTTAAAGTTGTTTTGAGACCCCCGTTTTGCTACTCAGAGAAAATTAAAAGAGGAGGGAAACTTGCAATCGACCCCCTTAAATACTCTTTCTCATAATTGGATTCATCTGTGTATGTAGGTCAGGGGTCACTGAGCTTACCAAGCCAATTTGAGTTCCAATAATTAGTTCTATAGGTTTTGGAATCAATAAAATGACAACAGTGCCCGTATTTATGCACCTGCCTAATTTTATTAAAACAATTATTGCGCACTTTCTGTAAATCCAATAAACTTCATTTCACTTCTCAAATATCACTGTGTGTGTCTCCTATATGATCTATTCAAATGACATTCTTTTATCGTAACAACCAACGTTTCATACAGGAAAATCATGCAAATTAACAAGGTTGCCCAACCTAACTGTGTGTGTGTATAACTGGCATGAACAGAGTAGGATTTCTCTCCCAGGCGCTCTGGCTCTCCTCAGTGACCCGGAATGTGAATGGAGCCATGTAGGGTGATGGCGTCCATTGTGTACACCCCCGAGCTGCGACTGAGCGTTATGACTCTTCTATTTATAGATCTTTATTGTTCCGCTTGGCTGACACATTAGTGCAGTCACTGGTACAATTCAGCAATAAACAAGTTACACTGACAATTGCTGTAATGAGCCCCAGATAAGGTCACATCGAAAATACTGTTAGAATGGGACACAACACCTCCAAGGAAAGAAACAGGGACACTTCATAGCTGCTATTCACCTATGTACCCCAAGGCTGTGAACACACTAGGCAGAAATGCTAGCGTTGCGGAAAACGCTGGTGTTTTTTTACTGGTAATGAAAGACTATGGCCTGTATGTTAGAAAAAATGCATACTGTTTTCCCCCTAAAATAAGACCTCCCCCAAAATAAGCTCTAGCTAAATGGAACACTGTTAGTGTATGGGGAGGTGTGCAGTCTCTTACTGCATCTCTCTTGTGGCTGCGTCCCCCTCTATTCACCTATAATGGCTCCGGTATCCTATTTCACTGCTTGCCGACTCACGTCAATGGGTGTCGCTGCGGCGGAAGCCCCAGGACAGCCTAACGGCGATCGGCGTAAGGTCCTTGGGGGACGGTATTGCAGGAGATCGCGCACACATCTTGGCATTAATGACGGAGCGGAAACGCTGGGAAACTGTTAGACGGTGAAACCGACGCCTAATTAACCTGTACACGGCTGTCCCCTCTGTAGCTGTGCAAGTGAGCCACTGTCATAGGCTGAAACCTATGACAGCCGATCATGCTGTTTTTTTTAATAAATGTTACTATTTATTTATTTGTTTTACTCCCCCCGAGTAAAACAAATAAATAAATAGTAACATTTATTAAAAAAATAAGAACATAAATATTTGTAAAAAAATAAATAAACATCTGGGGGGTGATCAGACCCCACCAACAGAGAGCCCTGTTGATGGGGAGTAAAGCCCCCCCCCCCCCTTTTCTCCCCATCACTTGTGTGCTGAGTTGGAAGGCCCTGCAGCAAGGCCTTAAAGCTGCAGTGGCCTATTTGTTAAAAAATGGCCGGGTCTTTTGGGGGGTTTAACACTGAGGTCCTCAAGTGGTTAAGATGGTCAGCGCCAGTGTCAGACTGGAAGGTGGAAAAGCTGAGGAAATCCAAGCAGCAGTAACCCTGTGTTATCACTCCCAATAGAAGCCTGCAGCAAGTCTTCACTGTGAGCAGCAACACCTGATTACTGCTGCTTGGCCAGCAAGTGGATTTCTTCAGCTTTCCTACCTCCCAGTCCAACACTGGTCAGCGCCCTCTGACCCGGTCGCTGCACACTTACTGTATTCCGCGTCGGCTCCGTGACCGCGCTCCCCTCTCATCATAATCAATGTGCGCACTTGCTGATGCGCACATTGATTATGATGAGAGCCGACCCAGAATACAGCAAGGTTGCATTAGCGCCTATGAGGAGGAGCCCAAATCATCCAATAGTGCCCAAATTTCCTGCCTCCGGGTGAAGCACGTGAGAAATCTTGTATACGTGAATGCGAGGAGGTAATTCTACAGGAGGACAATAGAAGGTCATGTGCAGATCTGAGATTGCAGTTGGTATCTGGAAACTAGTGAGGAGTACCCAGGAGATATTGTATGCAGCTTATTATCAATCAAGGGGAAAAAAAAAAACAATCGTATGCGCTGCAGCTTGATTGTACTTTCACTGGTAGGGTAACAGTAAAAAAGGGCGCAGGAAGCTAGTGGACAAATCGGGCGCTGCCATTCACTCCCATAATAAATATCGTTTAATGGGCGCCCGATAGGAAAAAAGCGTTTTAAAAGCGGCGCCCGGAGACTTAATGTTTTATTACTGCTTCTCATGATTACACATTATTTAATGATTTATACATTTTTTAATATTATTTTTAAACGAAAAACAGTACAATATTTTTTTTCAAACATTATTTTTAAACGAAAAACAGTACAATTTTTTTATTTTTTTTTACATTATTTTTAAACGAAAAAAACGCACAATATGTTTTTGAAACTTTATTAATGCTTATCACAGGGGGGTCTTAGGTTTAGGCACCAACAGGGGGGTCTTAGGTTTAGGCACCAACAGGGGGGTCTTAGGTTTAGGCACCAACAGGGGGGTCTTAGGTTTAGGCACCAACAGGGGGGTCTTAGGTTTAGGCACCACCAGGGGGGTCTTAGGTTTAGGCACCACCAGGGGGGTCTTAGGTTTAGGCACCACCAGGGGGGTCTTAGGTTTAGGCACCAACAGGGGGGTCTTAGGTTTAGGCACCAACAGGGGGTCTTAGGTTTAGGCACCAACAGGGGGGTCTTAGGTTTAGGCACCAACAGGGGGGTCTTAGGTTTAGGCACTAACAGGGGGGTCTAGAGGTTAGGGGTAGGTACAGGGAGGGTTACTTAGGCACCAACAGGGGGGGTCTTAGGTTTAGGCATCAACAGGGGGGTCTAGGGGTTAGGGGTAGGTACAGGGAGGGTTACTTAGTAATTTTTTTTAAACGTTATTATACGTTTCACTATTTAAACGAAAGATTAACGTTTTTACAATTGCCGATTTAATGCACATTATTTAATGATTTATAACTTTATAAAACATTAATTTTAAACGAAATACAGTACAATACATTTTTAAACGTTATCCATGCTTATCGTTTAAAACCCCGCGCCCTTTTTCCCAGCGCCCCTTTTTAACGTACGCACTTTCACTTACAGAATGACTGGCCTTTTAGTTCTTTTACTTGATTTTATTTAAAACTTTCAGTGCTCTGAGCTGCCACTAGGGTGCAGTATTATTCCTTCTATAACTGAGCATTTATATTTTGCAGATCACAACAGGATTCACGCCACGGATGTGCTGCATGCAGTGTGGTACCTCAGTACACAGGCCATTCCTGGCCTGCAGAATGCGGTCAACGACCACGGCTCCGCCAGTGACTCAGGTGAAGGCTCCATTCTGCATTTCTGTATTATTATTAAAGAAAACCTGTAACTAAAAAAAAGTTCCCCGGGGGGAGTACTCACCTCGGGTGGGGGAAGCCTCCGGATCCTATCGAGGCTTCCCCCGTCCTCTTGTGTCCCGCGGTGGTCTCGCTGTACCCCTCCGAACAGCGGGGATAAAAATATTTACCTTCCCGGCTCCAGCGCATCGGCTCTCCGCTCAGAAATAGCCGATCGCTGACGGTCCGCTCTACTGCACAGGCTCAAGTCTCCTGCACCATAGAGGGGACCCGACAGAGATCGGCTATTTCCACCTATCTCCGTGCTGAGAGCTGCAACAGCTCCCCTGCTGGAGCCAGGGAGGTAAATATATCAAGCCTTGTCGGCTTGTTGAGGGAGGATTGCGGGGCGCTTCGGGGGAGCCAGCGCTGGACTGCCTGCAGCTACAGGGGAGAGGGAAACCCCATTGGGACCCTGATGCTTCCCTCTCCCAAGGTAAGTACCCCCCCCCCCCCCAGGGGATTTTTTTTTATTATTGAGTCTCTTTAAGGTGCCCATACAATTCCGATCACTGTGATCCAATATGCCAGAGAGCAATGTTTCAGGCTGGGTTCACATAGCATGAAAAAGTAGCATTTTTGTATGGTGCGATTGCGATTTTCGATTGCATTTTTACCGTATTTTTGTTGTGTTTTGGGTTTACGTTTCTTATACAGATGCGTTTTTCATGCGTGTTGCGTGCGCTTTAATGCGTTTGCAGTTTGCCAATGGAAAACGGAAAAATGGAGTTTTATATGCGTTTTTTTTTAATTTATGCAAATCACTAGGAAGGCAACAGGAAGTGGAAACACATCAGAGATCTTTACTTTTTAATTAAAAACGCATTCAAAGACGCATGGAAAACGCAATGCATATGCGTTACCATAGACTTTCTTTATGTGCATTTTGGCAGCCAGCCAGCATATTATGCAACACTGCAAGTGTCTGCAGAACTCATACTGTACAAACGCACTGAAACGCAGCTTCTTCTGCATCCCATAGACCAACATTGCTGCATAAAACGCAGCATTTCCCGCTATGCTAGCAGTTCTGCTATGTGTGCTCCCAGCCTCAACATGGGTGCCCAATTGTATTTACAACCAATATCTTGCCTAAATTCATGTGGAAAGATCTCACTGGAAAGGAGGTGGGTCTGGTGCGTGGCGGTAGATTTGCGGTCTATCTAAAATAGTTCTCCTCTCTGGTTCCCTGCAGAGTGTTGGCAGCGGAGCAGGGGTATAATTTACACTGCCCAGGCTCCCCCCCACCACAAGCCCTCATGTATTTTACAATAAAGATCAGTGGGAACATTAAAGAAAACACCTACCCTGCTTTCTGTTTCATTCTGCACTGCACAGCTTGCTTCTAATAAGCCCTGATAAAATGCCCGACTGAGCATTCAGTCTGACTTTTCTATAATGACTCAGCTATAATGATTCCTGAGCGGAGCCAGCAGGGGGCCGGCTTGGACTTGAAAAGACATGAGAGAATACAGACGAGCTATAAATATTCCTGAGCAAAGCCAGACTGAATGCTCAGTCGGGGATTTTATCAGGGCTGATTAGAAGCAAGCTGTGCAGTGCAGAATGAAACAGAAAGCAAGGTAGATGTTTTCTCTAATGTTCCCACTGATATATATGATAAAATACATGAGGGTGCTTCGTCTCTGGTTCCCTTTAAGATGGTGCAAAGCACTGGCAGCCACAGCTGATTGTAATACTTTACCTCAGTCTGGCGGGACAGGTCCTCTTCACTACTTTGTGTAGCTGCAACGTGCAGCCTATTAGCATTTACCTTTACCGACACTAAATGTCATGTTACAGAAAGCCGCAAGCTAATAGGCTACACAGAGGAGTGAAGAGGACCTGTCCCACCCAAATGAGGTTAAAGCGGTATAAAACCCTGACTTAATATTCAATAAAAACATGTTTTCCTACTTTTTATATGCCATACGGTTAGCATATTTGCATTTGTGCATAAGTAGTAGTATTCATTTAGAAATTACAAGTTCCCAAAAGTACAGTTTTTTGCTTTAAGAGCTGACTTCGCATTTTATTCATAACTGGTTTTATTCATTATGTATTGAAGGCAGAAATGCTTTTTGAGTGTCTGTCTGTGTCCAGGAGCTTCTGCACAGTCAGAGAATGTGTCACATTCCTCACTTGATACAATTAAGAAAACACAAGATAACATTATCTCCACTTCGGATGCGTCCAGATGTCTCTGCACTGAACTTTTAAGTCCTGTGTGTAACCCTTTGAATGCTGTTCTAGTAAAACAAAATTCTGGTTGTATATAATATGCTGTAAATAATTTTTTAGAGCAAAGAAGAGATGCTGGGTTTCATTCCGCTTTAAGTGCACGCTCTGCACATTTGCAGAGGTGCAGGGGGGGAAGAGGAGTTTGGGAGCGCAGGCCCTCCAGGCCCAATTGTTACACCAGTGCTCCTGTTTCCTGTCTCCATCCCCTCCACCAGTGCGCCTGTTCCCTGTGACCTAACAGCATGTACATTATGCGACTACGTACATGCCGTGGGGTCACGGGGAAACCGGCTGCCAGCGGCAGTGGAGACAGGACATAGACATAGGAGGAGCAGACTGGTGAACAAGTGAGTGTGTGCTCAGCTGCTAACACCCTGCAGGGACCCCAGGGCAAGCACTAGATCCGCAGAGACCTGGGACAGAGGGATATATCTCTTGGTTGAATCTGGTTGTCCATCTGCCTGTGCATGGCCACCGATACTTCACTGCCAGCATCTTACTCTCTACTGTACTCATACAAAGAGAGCTAGGAATTATAGAATGACCAATCCAAAATGGCTAAGCATCTCCCTGTAGGCAGTCACTAGAGGGAGGGCTAGGAGCTCATGAACCAGGTGCGTTTCTAGCCATTTTTTTCACGCCAGGCAAGAAGTCCTGTGTCACCCCTCCCCCCCCCCCCCCCCCCACGCACACACACACTAGAGGTCTAGAGGTATAAACCATGTGCCGTTTAGGGTGGATGCATAATACAAGGAGTCCCTGTGTATAGTGCAGCAGTAGCTGTGCTCTCACCTCTCCGCTGGGGCCCAGGTCTGTGCTTCCGCCTTCACCACTCGCCCTAGTGCCCAGCATCTCCTACCCTATGTAGCGAAATGACATGCTACATGTGGAGAGCCAGCACTAGAGGGAGCAGAAGACAGATGGTCACACAGGCACAGCACATTATACTTTACTCTGAAACCCTGGCCAGTTAGTAGCTGTGTATAGCCAGAGTTGGACAACCATTTTGTTTGTATATCTTGTTTTGCCAGGCTGGGCAATAAAGAATAGTTCAGATGACATTCAATGACATCAGCTCCTTGAGGCCGGAGGAGTAAACTCATATATGGGTTATGTCTCTGCAGATTCAGACAGTGGCATCACGCATGGACACATGGGATACACTTTCTCCAAGACCTACAGTCCTGCTGAAGACACCTATGGCTGTATATCAGGGAATATTCCATCCTTAGAGCTCATGGCTCTCTACGTTGCAGCCGCCATGCATGACTACGACCACCCGGGTAGAACCAACGCCTTCCTTGTGGCAACCAATGCACCGCAGGTAACACAACACCTGTCCTCATAGGCTGGCTCCTAGTGAAGTGGTTTTAACTATTACATAGCAAGAACTATTAAGTAACAAGAATGAGGAAAGGCTACCCAAAAATAGCATGTTGCGGACATTATAAAAATCAGTGTGTAGATGAGGACAGTAAGCAGTGGGTGGCGCAATAGAATCTGTTTATAAATGTGGGAGGCGTTTAAAAAATTTTGGAGAGTGTGGAGGAAGTAAAGTAAGTGGAAGGAGATTGTGAAGTGATGTTACATTAGGCTACAAATCTTGGTAAAGATCACAACCAGGGCTGTGGAGCCAGAGTGGACGAGTCAGAGTAATTTTTTGGTACCTGGAGTTGTGGTTTCATAAACGGAGGAGTCGGATGATTTTTGTACCGACTCAGGCGAGGAGTCGGAGCAATTTTGGGTACTTAGAGGCAGAGTTGTTGTTTTCAGGATTTTTGTAACAGGCCTGGCCACAATGAACAGTGAAATAAAGCAAGGAATAAAATGTTGTTTTTTGGAAAAGCCACATAAAAAAGGTTAACAAAAATGATGAGGGGCAACAATGAATATTGGAATAGGGTGGGACTACATTTATTAGCAGAAAAATGGAGCGGGGCTTTGGTGAGTAGTAGAAGAATGGGAAGGGTACAACAAGCAGCAGAATTATGCGACCTTGCAATGTGTACATAAAATGACGTAGGCCAACAGTAACTCAGGATTGGAAAGCCTAAACTAAGTAGCTGCAAGTATGGAGAAATTCTACAGTGAGTAGATAAAAAATGGGGAGGAACTGAAATCATTGAAACTGGGAGATTATACAGCGAGTAGCGTAAGAATGGAGAGGGTCTACAGTGAGTAGCAGAAGAATGGGGAGGGGATATAGCGTGTTGTAGAAGAATAGGGAGGGGATACAGAGAGTAGCAGAAGAATGGGGAGGGGATACAGCATGCTGTAGAAGAATGGGGAGGGGATACAGAGAGTAGCAGAAGAATGAGGAGGGATACAGCATGCTGTAGAAGAATGGGGAGGGGATACAAAGAGTAGCAGAAGAATGGGGAGGGGATACAGCATGCTGTAGAAAAATAGGTAGGGGATACAGAGTAGCAGAAGAATGGGGAGGAGATACAGTGAGTAGCAGAAGAATGGGGAGGAGATACAGTGAGTAGAAGAAGAATGGGGAGGAGATACAGTGAGTAGCAGAAGAATGGGGAGGGGATACAGTGAGTAGCAGAAGAATAGGGAGGGGATACAGAAAGTAGCAGAAGAATAGGGAGGGGATACAGTGAGTAGCAGAAGAATGAGGAGGGGATACAGAGAGTAGCAGAAGAATGGGGAGGGGATACAGAGAGTAGAAGAAGGATGGGGAGGGGATACAGAGAGTAGCAGAAGAATGGGGAGGGGATACAATGAGTAGCTGAAGAATGGGGAGGGGATACAGTGAGTAGCAGAAGAATGAGGAGGGGATACAGAGAGTAGCAGAAGAATTGGGAGGGGATACAGAGAGTAGCAGAAGCATGGGGATGGGATACAGAGAGTAGCAGAATAATGGGGAGGGGATACAGCGTGTAGTAGAAGAATGGGGAGAGGATACAGAGAGTAGCAGACGAATGGGGAGGGGGGGGGGGATACAGCGTGTTGTAGAAGATTGGGGAGGGGATACAGAGAGTAGCAGAAGAATAGGAAGGAGACACAGTGAGTAGCTTAAGAATGTGGAGGAGAAACAGAGAGTAGCAGAAGAATGGGGAGGGGCTACAGGGAGTAGCAAAGGAATGGGGAAAGGATACAGAGACTAGCAGAAAAATGGGGAGGGGATATAGAGAGGAGCAGAATAATGGGGAGGGGATACAGCGTGTAGTAGAAGAATGGGGAGAGGATACAGAGAGTAGCAGAAGAATGGGGGGGGGGGGGATACAGCGTGTTGTAGAAGAATGTGGAGGGGATACAGAGAGTAGCAGAAGAATGGGGAGGGGATACAGCGTGTAGTATAAGAATGGGGAGAGGATACAGAGAGTAGCAGACGAATGGGGAGAGGGGGGGATACAGCGTGTTTTAGAAGAATGTGGAGGGGATACAGAGAGTAGCAGAAGAATAGGAAGGAGACACAGTGAGTAGCATAAGAATGTGGAAGATTATATAGGAGAGAACAGAGGCGCCAAAAGGATAAAAAGGGGTTTTAAAGGAGCTTAAAAGCCAAAAATTTGGTAATTAGAGGAGGCAGTGGTGGACTTACCTCCTCCAAGCAGACACAACACGACTGTACGTTCAGTCTATTTATTAACAAACTCCAGATAAAACAAAGCAACGCGTTTCACGGGTCAGTGCCCGCTTTCTCAGGAAGCGGGCACTGACCCTTGAAACGCGTTGCTTTGTTTTTGGCTTTTAAGCTCCTTTAAAACCCCTTTTATCCTTTTGGCGCCTCTGTTCTCTCCTATATAATATTGTATCCACCCTGGGTGGAGGGTTGCGACCCTTTTCTACTATCTACAGAGAGCGACTTCTTATTCCTGAGTGGGGTCAGGATAATCTCCCCACCTGCCTTTACAGTGGTTGCCTATTGGTGACCCATGCTTGTGAGTATAACAACTATTACTCTTTGTCATTATCCCCTTTGTCAATACACACTACACTATTGGGGCTCTTGGTGTTCCTCTGTTTATCTCGTTTGCAAGAATGTGGAAGAGATACAGTGAGTAGCAGAAGAATGGGGAGGGGCTACAGGGAGTAGCATAAGAATGTGGAGGAGATACAGTGAGTAGCAGAAGAATGGGGAGGAGCTACACGGAGTAGCAGAAGAATGAGGAGGGGATATAGAGCGTAGCAGAAGAATGGGGAGGGGATACAGCGTGTAGTAGAAGAATGGGGAGGGGATACAGTGAGTAGCAGAAAAATGAGGAGGGTATACAATACGTAGCAGAAGAATGAGGAGGGGCTACAGTGAGTAGCAGAAGAATGAGGAGGGGATACATTGAGCAGGAACATATGGAAAGGCCTGTAACAAAGTAGTTATGGAAGAGCTTGTAAATAAAGCCCACATTCTCTTTTGCAGGCAGTGCTTTACAATGACCGGTCAGTTCTGGAGAACCATCATGCAGCGGCAGCATGGAACCTCTTCCTGTCTCGGCCAGAGTATAATTTTTTAGTCAATTTAGACCACATGGAGTTCAAGAGGTTCAGGTTCCTGGTGATCGAGGCAATACTGGCTACTGACCTGAAGAAGCACTTTGATTTCCTGGCCGAGTTCAATGCCAAGGTGAGCACAGTGTGCAGCATTCTTCTATGACATATGCATTTAACTGCCTCTCTGTATAGCGGACTTCCCTGCAAGTCATCCAGGGTGGTTGTGAAACGCGTAGACCTTTACCTCTGATCTTATGATTTCCTTCTCTTGTGGTCTACTAGATAAATAAAAAGATTAGACAAATCGGGTGTGTGGCACCTTGGCGATATAAAAAAAGACGTTTCCTCTCTTCCTATCAGGTGAATGAGGAGGTGGGGCCTGGCATCGACTGGTCCAATGAGAATGACCGATTGCTGGTCTGTCAGATGTGCATTAAGCTAGCGGACATCAATGGACCTGCCAAATATAAAGATTTACATCTGAAGTGGACAGAAGGCATCGTTAATGAGTTCTATGAGCAGGTAACGGTGCTGATTGGGGTGTCCATACATCTGGCCTGTAGATGGCACTGTGCTACGTCCATGATTACTGTACACAACACTGATATGGCATGGCCAATGCCTCATTAATGCACATTTGGGTTACTTTATCTGCAGTGGGATCACACAAGGCTGAAAGCGAGAGCGCCCCCTGCAGTCAGTGTGTGGCTATACACAACATCTATAGATGTGATGTCACTGGTATGTATTCACCAACATGCTACACTCAGGCCTATCCCGGTGAAGGATAACACCACACAGGGGCATAACTACAAGTCATTGGGTCCTCCAACAAAACTTTGGTTGGGCCCCACAATGGTCACACCCTTCCCCTTGCCTACTCCTGGGGAGCCTCACAGCCTGGGGGCCCATCTCACAAGGGTCATAATATACAAGTGTGGCCATCATAATCTTCACACCCATAAGAAGTGTAGCCACAAAAACATCTGATCTGAAGGATGGACCCCTTTATCAGAGAGAGTGAAGTAGTAGTCGGGGCTCCCTTGCACCTCTGGGCCCCCCTGTTGTCGCAGATGCTCCTCCCCTGTAGTTGTGCCTCTGAAGCCAGAGAAACACCATGGACCTCAATTCACTAAGCTTATCTCCTGTCTTTAATAACGTTTCTAGAGTTATCACCGTGGTGATAAGGCATGTAGCATTCAGGAAACATTTTACCTCAGGCAAACCTAAAGTTAACTCTTCTGTCTTGAAGTTAACTCTTCAATCCTTAAAATAACTCCAGAATGGGGCGTTGCTAGGATCCTAAGAGATCGGGGGCACTTTTGGGCACTCCAGCTGAAAAAATGGACATGACCAAACATCAGAATGTGGGTGTGGTAATGGGTGGAGCCAAATTTACATGTCTTTAACAGCGGTCTAAGTAAGCTTGCCTAGCAAAATGTTAGATATAGCCACTCTCTCCTTTAATACAAATAAAATGCATGCTTGGGCCTGTGGGGTGCTGTGTGGTGCTATGCTGGGTGTTATGGTGCCTCCAAGGGCATACTGTCACTGTGGAGCCTCTATGGGGCATGCTGGGTGTTGTGGTGACATGCTGGAAGCCTCTATAGGGAGCATGCATCTTTGTGTGTATCCTCACTTTTCCTCCCCCGAACCCTGCCCCCCCTCCCTGCCAGCAGAGTAGTACAGCGGGAGAAACTACTCATCTCCTCCATCCACTCTCCAAGTCTGGAGACATCCTCTGTTGCTGGCGAGTCTCGCCCTAGCATATGAGAATCAGACACTAGGAGCTCTAGCTTCTGATTCATTCTCAGACACAAAGGGGAGAAGCCCAGAAGAGATAGCTGCAGAATCTGGAGACCAAGCAGCCAGAGATGAGTACTGCTGCCCACTGCCTGACTCTGCCTGTTGGACATCCAGGGCACCCTAGAATAGATCCAAGGCACGTGCCACTGATCTTTGGGGCTAGCAACGCCCCTGCTGTATTCTCTCAGATAATACTCTGTTACTGGAAAACATAGCGCTGTGCTGTGTAGTCACTTGACAGTCCTACAGGTTTATTAGCATCATTTTTATTAATCTTCCATGGCTCTGTAGAGAGAGCTATACAGACAATTATGAGGATGATAAATACATAGACCGCACAGTACAAATGGAACAGTTATAGTTCATGTGTGGTATGATAACCGTACCCTTGTAAGGGCTGGTTCACACGGACGTCATGTGCGTTTATGAGCGTTCAACCGCTAATCACTGAGCGACAGAAATCAACATGTCGTTTGGTCAAATCGTTTGTTAGTGGTTATTAGCGTTCGGGAAAGCGTTCGCGTTTGAAAGCGTTTGATCGCTTAGACACCTCTTAAAAAGGAAGTAGTTATAAAAGGGGCAGTACTATACTGTCCAAGGAAGAGGAAATTGGTCACAGCTTTGTACTTCCTGTACTCCCGAGTGATAGACATATTGTCTTTGAGCTCTGGTTGTCTTTTTTGATTCGATATGGATCAGCGTAAGGCTTTATCCCAGAGGATTGTGGTCTATTTCCTGTCTACTCCCTTCCCTATGAATTATGGTCCATTTCCTGTCAAGCGCATACCTCCAGGACACCTACTACAGACAACCAAAGCATTTGCGCGCTGTCGGCGGTGATTTCGAGCAGTTACTGTTGTTTGCTGAACGCAGCCGCCGCCACCAGAAGCCGCATGTGACGTCTTAGAGACCACTATCAACCGCGACGCTTACAAAAATGATCGCTAACGCTGACAAACGAGATCGCAAAATCGCTCCCATAGAACAATATTGGGAGCAGTTGAAACGCGGTGCTTAACCACTTGAGGACTGCAGTGTTAACCCCCAACCCCCCTTCGCCCCCCCCCCCCCCCCCCCCCAGTGACCAGGCCATTTTTACTTAATTAGCCCACTGTAGCTTTAAGGCAAAGCTGCAGGGCTGCAAAACACAGCACACAAGTGATTCCCCCCTCCTTTTCCCCCCACAGACAGAGCTCTCTGTTGGTGGGGTTGTTTATTTTTTTTAATCAATATTTATATACAACTTTTTAAAATAAATTTAACTTTTTTATCGTTTCCCCCATTCCCCTCCCTCCCTGCCCCCAGCCAGCCAATCACACAATCGGCTCTCATAGGCTTCAGGCTATGAGAGCCGATCGTTCTCCAGTGTCCCAGGTGGACAGCCGTGTCACACTGCTGTCCCCAGTACAGCGCTGCTGCAGATCGCAGCGCTGTACAAAGTAATTAGATGGCGAAACCGCCGTCTAACAGTCTCCCGAGCAGCAATTGCCGCTTAGAGACTGAAGGCGAGGCGGAGCTCCGCCCCCAAGCAGGAGATGCACGCGCATCTTGCGCTCAATCTCCTGCTAGCCCCAAAGAAGACCGTTCATGCCAATGGGCGTGGAGCGGTCCTGGGACTGCTGCACTGCTCACACCAATTGGCGTGGAGCAGTCGGCAACAGGTTAAACAACAGAAGAAAACATTGACAGACGTCCGTGTGAACCAGCCCTAAGCCTCCAATCTAAAGGAAAAACACAGAATCCAGGTTCACCACCTCAAGTTAGAATATTTAAAAAAGGTATAAAGGAGGTGTCAAAGGGGGTGTGGCCAAAAAAACAGCACAATCAGTTAACCCTTTGCACACTCACGTAAAAATACTTTAACGCAAGTTAAAAGATGGGGTCTTTGTTGAAAAAAAATTCTCTTGCGTAGTCACCTACATCAGGCAGAGCCTCCCCAAAGTTGGTATGGCCCTATAACTCTGGCTTATAACATGCATGGTGCAAGCATTCATTGCATCACACATATCCTAACACACATATCCTAACATCCTCTCGTAGGACAGATCGTAAATCAAACCAAGATCCCTAATTTAACTTAGTTGTAGGGGTAACATTGGTTCCTGGATGAATAATTTGCATGAAAGCATGTGAGTGTGCAAAGGGTTAACTGATTTTGCTTCCATTGTAGAGGGTAGTGGGCTTAAAACACTAAGGTACGGTGACCATACGTCCCGCTTTACCCGGGACGCGTCCCGCCTTCGGGGGGCGCTGTCCCAGGGTGCATGAGGTCCCGGGAAACGTCCCGCTTTTAGCAGCGGGACGTCCCGGCCTCGGGACTCTGGCCACCGTACAATGAACTAGCCGCAGCGTCTACTAGACGCTGCGCTAGTTCATTCCCCGCAGCCCCGCTCCAGCCTGCAATGTTCTCCTCCGGCAGGCACAGGCAGAGCAGGGCTACGGGAAGATGGCGTCCGGAGGCAGAGCCCTGTATTGGAGACTATTTGTCTCCAGTACAGGGCTCCGCCTCCGGACGCCATCTTGCCGTAACCCTGCTCTGCCTGTGAGAGGCTGAGCGGGAGATTGAAGATCGTCCAGGCCAGGGGGAGCTGCACCTGAGGCACCAGAGGCCGGCTGCATGAGGGGACGTCTTCTGCCAGGTGAGTAAATGCTTTTTCTTGCAGGTGAAGTGTTTGCCCACATTGTGTTCATTTTGTACTGACATGTTTGCCCGCAGTGCATTTATCTTGTACTGACATGTTTGGCCGCATTGCGTGTATTTTGTACTGACATGTTTGGCCGCATTGCGTGTATTTTGTACTGACATGTTTGCCCGCAGTGCGTTTATCTTGTACTGACATGTTTGCCCGCAGTGCGTTTATCTTGTACTGACATGCTTGCCCGCAGTGCGTTTATCTTGTACTGACATGTTTGCCCGCAGTGCGTTTATCTTGTACTGACATGTTTGCCCACAGTGCGTTTATCTTGTACTGACATGTTTGCCCGCAGTGCGTTTATCTTGTACTGACATGTTTGCCCGCAGTGCGTTTATCTTGTACTGACATGTTTGCCCGCAGTGCGTTTATCTTGTACTGACATGTTTGCCCGCAGTGCGTTTATCTTGTACTGACATGTTTGCCCGCAGTGCGTTTATCTTGTACTGACAAGTTTGCCCGCAGTGCGTTTATCTTGTACTGACATGTTTGCCCGCAGTGCATTTATTTTGTACTGACATGTTTGCCCACAGTGCGTTTATTTTGTACTGACATGTTTGCCCGCAGTGCGTTCATTTTGTACTGACATGTTTGCCCCCATTGCGTTTATTTTGTACTGACATGTTTGCCCCCATTGCGTTTATTTTATGCTGACATGTTGCCCGCAATGCGATTATTTTGTGCTGAAATGTTGCCCGCAATGTGTTTATTTTGTGCTGAAATGTTGCCCATTGCGTTTATTTTGTGTTGTCTGGGGTATCCCTACACCCTATCTCTCGACGCGGCGCGCTCGGCGCGCCGCAGCCGCCCCCCCCCCCAATCCCCCCCGTCCCAGGTTGAGCCTACAAAAATCTGGGCACTCTAGATAAGGTGATGAAGAAGCTAGCAAATGTGGCAGCAAGTGTTGATGTCTAGTGCAGATGTTGATGTGTGTCTGAGGAGGGAATATGGAGACTGCCATATTTATTTCCTTTCAGGACGGTTTTACATCTAAGATCAGCAGTGCAATGCTGTGCAAGCACCTAATTTCACAGCACAGATCAGCCTTCATATTGGTACAGTAACAGGGTCATAGGCATAGCCCCTCCCCCCCGATCAGTGACGTACTCCCTGTTGGGTAGGAAGTATGTCATTGGGATTCCCATCGGTCTGTGCTTGCCTCTAGTGCTCTTATGCTTCCTTCCAGAGGATCACTCCAGATTGTCTAAGCTTTCTGTGCAATGGAGCAAAAACCTTCTGAACCATTATGGTTGCCTCCTCTGTAATCTGTCCCATGATTCCCTGTTACTGACAATATGGTGCTCCTGCTGCATAGTCACATGACTATAGGACAATAATGCTTCTGAACCATCATGGTTACCTCCTCTCTATTCTGTCCCATGATCCCGTTGCTGACAACATGGCGCCCCTTCTATGTAGTCACATGACTCTACTGCAGGACAATACAGCTTCTGAACCCTCATGGGTGCCTGCTCTCATTCATGGAACCATGGAGGTGAAACCTAAGTGCTTGGGACATTTTGTGTGCTGATGATCCCCTCCTGTCTTGTCTTTGCAGGGAGATGAAGAAGCCAGCCTTGGCCTTCCGATCAGCCCGTTCATGGACCGGTCAGCCCCGCAGTTAGCAAAGCTTCAGGAGTCTTTCATAACCCACATAGTGGGGCCCCTGTGTAACTCATATGACTCAGCGGGCCTGATGCCCGGGAAGTGGATCGAGGACAGTGATGATTCTGGCGATACAGATGAGCCAGATGATGATACGGATACAACAGAGGAGGAAACGACAGAAGAAGCCTCAGAAACCATTACAAGTATGTCCTCTCAGATCTTCTGTTGTTTCAGAGATGCCTTATGGGGGATAAATTCAGGGAAGGGTAAGAAAACCACAATTACTCTCCCTCTACCCACCCCCTTTCTTGGCACTTCTCCATATCTGTCTCTCTGTCTGTCTCCCCCGTAAGAGGCAACTCTAATATTCTGATAATATATATATGGTATATTAGGAAATGCAGTATGTGCACAGATCACATTAAGCCAATCAATCGGTAGCATGGCTATAATCATGTGAGCGGTGCTTGGGAAGAGTGTTAGGAATTTGCAGTGAAAATGGTGGTTTATTTAAGGGAGTATGAAGGCAATATAAAAAAACAGATACTTACCTAAGGAGGGAAGGTTCGGTGTCCTATAGAGCCTTCCCGTTCCTCTTGTCATCCCCTCATTTCCCCGCAGGCTCCTCCGTTTAATTCTCCTGCCGCAGGAGGCTTCAGAAGTCTTCAGGAGCCCGATTGCTCCTGAAGACTGGTGGATCCATACTGCGCACGCACGAGTGCTCGAGAGAGGGTGCTCGCGAGTGCACAGTACAGAGCGGCCCGTCGTCGGGAGTCCGAGTGCTCCTGAAGACTGGTGGCTCCATACTGCGCACGCACACGAGTGCTCGAGAGAGGGTGCTCGCGAGTGCGCAGTACAGAGCAGCCCGTCGTCGGGAGTCCGAGTGCTCCTGAAAACTGGTGGCTCCATACTGCGCACGCACACGAGTGCTCGAGAGAGGGGGCTCGCGAGTGCGCAGTACAGAGCAGCCCGTCGTCGGGAGTCCGAGTGCTCCTGAAGACTTTTGAAGTGGAAGAGAGTGGATACTGCTAATGGGGGAGACAGCGAATGGACGACGGGATGAGGAGAGGAATGGGAAGGCTCTATAGGACCCAGAGCCTTCCCTCTCCTTAGGTAAGTATCTGTTGTTGTTTTTATTATTATTTTGCCTTCAGACTCCCTTTAAAGGACACCAGAACTGAGAGAGATAGGGAGGCTGTTGCATTTATTTCCTTTTAAACAATACCAGTTGCCTGGCTATCTTGCTGATCCTCTGCCTCTAATACTTTTAGCCATAGACCCTGAACAAGCATGCAGATCAGATGTTTCGGACCTCCTTGGAAAGCTGCATGCTTGTTTTAGGTGTATGATCCAGATACTACTGCAGCAAAAGAGCAGGACTGCCGGGCAACTGGAATGATTTACAAGGAAATATATAGGGCAGCCTACATATCCCTTTCACGTCAGTTGTTCATTAATTTATTTTGGGAAACTTAAGATGGCCGAGCAAAGAGGCAGTACATAATGATGATGTGTGAGTAGCAAGATGATGGTGTTTGGCGCTAGGGATGGTTAATGAGATGCAAATAATTTTTGGGTTAATGCACCAATATGCACATTTTGTATGCAAAATTATGCTTCTTGAAAATGAACCAATGAAATCCCGCTGAGGTAAAATTTGATTGGTCCATTTTCAATCTGCATACATTTACATACAAAATTTGCATTATCCTGCATCAACTCAAAAGGGAAAGACCATAGACAGATACATAACGATGGAGGCATGGTAAACAAACATGGGACTGGAGATGTTCTGATGAGGCATTTGTGCCTTGTACTATGTTTTGGCTTTGTCTTGCTCCTTCCTGCAGTGGCATGTTGTTTTTCACCCTCCTCCCTTTGTTATAATATTTGTCTATGCCCCTTCCATGTCGGCCATGTTTCAGGCCAAGGCATGGCTACTGCTTTGCCGGGATAAACTTCCTGCATGTAGAATGTGAGTACATCTCAAGGCTGGGAGATGAAGTCACATTGATGGACTACATATGTGAGAGCAGCCACTTCAATCTCCAGAAGCTGCGGCAGAGACAAGTGAAATAGAGGACAGCATAGACAGGAAGGGTTAGGGAGCAGCCCGCCCTGAAGGTAATGAAATGCTTGCCGCCCATACCATCTACCAAATTCCCTTAGGGGAGGTCCATTTGATATATATTTTTTTAAAGGTGCTTAGATCCCTTTAATTTAACAAAGCCATATAAATAGCTTGAAAACAGATTTTTTGTTTTCCTTTTTAGTGTCAACAAATGGCAACTACTGTTATTAAGCTGTTGTAATACCAGTACCGCTAATATGCCAATAAAATATTTCACCAAGAATCAAAAACACTGAATTGCAGGACTGAATGACAACATGAAAAAAAGGTTACTTGAGTTTTTGGCAAATTTATGAAAAATAAAGAAAAACCTGAGAAATCACATCTACATAAGTAGTCACAGCCTTTGCCATGAAGCTCAAAACTGACCTCAGGTGCATCTTGTTTCCTATGGTCATTGTTGAGATGTTTCTGCAGCTTAATTGGAGTCCACCTGAGGTAAGTTCAGTTGATTGGACATGACCAATTGTCAACTGTGGGACCTGTCTATATAAGGTTCCATAGTTGACAGTTCAAATCATATGTACATAAGTACTCACAGCCTTGGCTCTTAGATGATGGACCTTTGACAGCAATTATAGCCTCAAGTGTTTTTGAATATTATGCCACAAGCTTGGCACACCTATACTTGACCAGTATTGCCCATTTTTCTTTGCAACACTTCTCAAGCTTCATCAGGTTGGTTTGAAGCATCAGTGTATAGCCATTTTAAGATCTCTCCAGAGATGCTCAATCAGATTCAAGTCTGGGCTCTGGCTGGGCCACTCGGAGACATTCATAGAGTTATCCTGAAGCCACTCCTTTGATATCTTGGCTGTTTACTTAGGGTCGTTGTCCTTTTGAAAGATGAACTGTTGCCACAGCCTGAGTTCAAGAGCGCTCTGGACCAGGTTTTCATCCAAGACATCTCTGTATATTGCTGCAATAATCTTTCCCTTTATCCTGCCACTGAAAAACATACCCACAGCATGATGTTGTCATCACCATGCTTTACTGTAGGGATGGTATTGGCCAGGTTATGAGCGGTGCCTGGTTTCCTCCAAACATGACGCCTGGCATTTACACCAAACTGTTCAGTCTTTGTCTCATCACAACAGAGAATTTTGTTTCTCATGATCTGAGAGTCCTTCAGGTTCCTTTTGGAAAACTCCAGGAGGGGGCTAGCATGTGCCTTTTACTAAGGAGCGGCTTCCATCTGGCTACTCTGCTATACAGGCCTGATTGGTGGATTGCTGCAGAGATGGTTGTTCTTCTGGAAGGTTTTCCTCTCTCCACAGAGGACTTCTGGAACTTTGACAGAGTGGCTATCAGGTTCTTGGTCACCTCCCTGACTAAGGCCCTTCTCCCCCTATTGATCAGTTTAGATGGCTGCACATACTCTAGGAAGAGTCCTGGTAGATTTGAACTTCTTACACTTCTGGATAATGGAGGCCACTGCGCTCATTGGGACATTGAAAGCAGCAGACATTTTTCTGTTACCTTCCTCAGATTTGTGCCTCGAGACAATGCTTTCTTGGAGTCTACAGACAATTACTTTGACTTCATACTTGGTTTATGTTCTGACCTAAACTGCAACTGTGTGGCCTTATATAGACAGGTGTGTGTCTTTCCAAATCATGTCCAATCAACTGAATTTACCTCAGATGGACTCCTCAACAATAACCAGAGGTAAAAGGACTGGGCTCTGCTTTGAGCTTCATGGCAAAGGCTGTGAATACTTATTTATATGTGATTTCTCAGGGGTTGTTTTTAATAATTTTTAATACATTTGCCAAAATCTTAAGCAAACTGTCTTCATGTCTCCACTATGGGGTGTTGTCTTTAGAATTCTGAGGTAAAAATCTATTATTGTGTAAGGCTGTAACATAACTAAATGTTGTAAAAGTGATGCACTGTGAAAATGTGTGTGTGTGTGTGTGTGTGTGTGTATATATATATATATATATATATATATATATATATATATATATATATATATATGTTTAACACTGTGTATAATCTGACCTTCTTATGATATTCTGGCTTGTTACTACAATATTGCCTGTGTCCAGTCTATAGCGGAAGCGAATATGATAACATTGACTGTTTTTACCTGATTAAACTGATCTCCATTTTGCATCTGCAGTGCAAGCTGAAGCTGCATTCCTCTCTTATTGTTTACTGCTGTGAGGTTCTTTACCTAATACTCTACCCCTCCCGCTCACAGCACTGCTGCTCACCAGTTACTGAGGAATTCCAGCATTCCTCTAATCACTGCAACTTGTTTATAAAACAGAAGTGTAGTTGGAAGGGGCACTAGTAGATGGATAATGGAGTGCTGGTGGAGGGAGTAGTGGTAGATGGAGAGGGCAGTAAAGGTGGAGGGAGTAGTAGCAGGGGGAGACATGACCAGCTCTAGACTTTGGAATGATCGCACAGCACCCGACATTATATCTGCGGTACAACCAAAGGTAGCCAAGTATAGGTCAGCCAGGTATAGTTGCCCCCAGTAAAGGTAGTCAGTGCTGTTGCCCCGAATATAGGTTAGCCAGGTAGGTGCCTCCAGTAGGTAGCTAGTATAGTTGCCCTCAGGCCCAGTATGGGTAACCAGTTTAGTTGCCCAAAGGCTCAGTATAGGTAGCCAGTTTAGTTGCCCCCAGGCACAATATAGATAACCAGTTTAGTTGCCCCCAGGCCCAGTATAGGTAGACAGTTTAGTTGCCCCCCAGCCCAGTATAGGTAGCCAGTTTAGTTGCCCCCAGGCCCAGTAAAGGTAGCCAGTTTAGTTGCCCCAGTAATGGTAGCCAGATAGGTAGTCCCCCTCCCTCCCTGCAGCCACCAATTGTCTTTACCTTCTCAGTGGCCGCTTCCTCTATAACAGTCCCCAGCCCCTTTCATGTTATGCCGCTGCTACACAGACCTCAGATCAGAGCGATCTGCTGCACCGCTTTGACTGGGGAGTGGCTCACCTATCAGCGCATATACAGGAAGTAGGTAACCTACTTCCTGTATATGTGCTGATAGGCGAGCCGCTGTCCTGTCACAATGGCACAGCAGGCCATTCTGATTGGAGGTCTGTGTAGAGGCGGCATCACAAGAAAGGGGCTGGGGACTGTTATATAGAAGACAGCCGTCGAGAATGTAGGGCAATCGATGACTGCAGGGTAGGAGGGAAGCGGACTAGATGCTGCTCCAGCTGCCATGCCGGCTGACGCTAAAGCATCACCTGGCGTCATGGGCGGGACGGCACGGGGGGAGAGTGCAGTGCAGGTGGAGGGAGTAGAAAAAGATGGAGAGGGCAGTGCAGGTGGAGGTAGTAGTAGTAGATGGAGAGGGCAGTGCATTGGGAGGGAGTGGTAGAAGATGGAGAAAGCAGTGCAGGTAGAGGGGGTAGTAGTAGATGGAGAGGGCAGTGCAGGTATAGGTAGTAGTAGTAGCTGTAGAGAGCAGTGCAGGTAGAGGGGGTAGTAGTAAATGGAGAGGGCAGTGCAGGTAGAGGGGGTAGTAGTATCCAGGGATTTTATCTGATCCAGGGATTTTATCTGATTGCCATTTGGAGTCGGAAAGGAATTTTTTCCCCTTTTGGGGCTAATTGGACCATGCCTTGTAAGAGTTTTTAGTCTTCCTCTGGATACACAGGGATGTGTGAGGAAGCAGGCTGGTGTTGTATTTTTTCTGATTGAACTCGATGGACATACTGTATGTCTTTTTTCAACCCAAATAACTATGTAACAATGTAACTAGTAGATGGAGAGAGCAGTGCAATTAGAGGTATTAGAAGTAGCTGTAGAGGGCAGTGCAGGTAGAGGGGGTAGTAGTAGAGTGAAAGAGGGCAGTGGAGGTAGAGGGGGTAGTAGTAGAGTGAGAAGGCAGTACAGGTAGAGGGGGTAGTAGTAGAGTGAAAGAGGGCAGTGGAGGTAGAGGGGGTAGTAGTAGAGTGAGAAGGCAGTATAGGTAGAGGGGGTAGTAGTAGATGGAGAGGGCAGTGCAGGTAGAGGGAGTAGTAGTAGATGGAGAGGGCAATGCAGGTAGAGGGGGTAGTAGAAGAGTGAGAAGGCAGTACAGGTAGAGGGGGTAGTAGTAGATGGAGAGGGCAGTGCAGGTAGAGGGAGTAGTAGTAGCTGTATAGAGCAGTAGTAGTAGTAATAGCAGTAGAGAGCAGTGCAGGTGGCAGGAGTAGTAGTAGATGGAGAATGCAATGCTGGTGTAGGAAGTAGGGAAGTAGCAATACATTACTGAGGTGAGGTACAGTGCAGGTGGAAAATACAGACCAGGTAGAGAACAGTGCAGGGATGCAGTACAGGTAGAGGGGTTAGTAAAGGTAAAGGTTCCATGCAGCTTGAGGGGGCTCCAGGCATTAATGAATGAACAGTACTGTACCGGTAGAGGGTGCATTGCAGGTATTAAGGGCAACACATGGGTAGGGTACCATAGAAATGGGAAGATGAAGAAACAGTACATTAGTATTATGTTCTGGAGAGCAGTCAGACATTTCCATTTACTTCTCATTAAATCCCAGCATGTCGCCGTATCTGCATCAGGGCTGAAGGGTGATGCGGTGTTGACCCGGGGCAACCAGTCAGATCAGGGAAGCGATTTTTGTGACAAGATGCGGTTTCTCTATCCCTTTATGCCGTGCCTGTTTTGTTTCGGAGCTCTGGCTTTCACTTGCTGTGCGCCATTATGTAGCCTGATTATTACAATTATCACAGTGTGAGGGTGTCCTAGCGTGGGGGCAGAAATGACTCTGACTCTGACGCTGATTAGGCCAGTACAAACAGTGACACATTCTTGTGGTATTCGTTAATTGGGAGAGCTGGCTGGAGTGTGATTATCACCCCCTGGGGGACACGATTCTCACGCCGAGCACAAGTGGGGTCACACAGCGGCGAAGAATGACCAGTCCTGGGGACAGAATGTGATGCTGACGTCACCAAATGTTCTCCAGAGCAATATGAGCAATATGAGAAGCACAGGCTGTCCCATTTACTGCAGATTGGGGGGGGGGGGGCAAGATTGGGGGGAGGGTCGCTGTTAGTGTTACAGTTCAGCGTTGGGTCTAATTATTTCCCATAAATAACATTACTCTGTTCTGTGGATTAAATCGTTAGAATGGAAGATGCTTAAAGTATAGCCTCTGCCACAGAAAGGGACTATATGGTTTTCCTTGTGGTCAGGTGGAAAATAAATAGCCTCTATTGCATATAATTGTTTTAATTCGATCATGTAATTGTCTAAAAAAAGTGCTGCAGACAACCCATAAACTCCTGTGGTATAACCTTTGGTACCAGACTAGAGTTTGCGGAGGCTTTGCGAGAAGTGGTCAAAACCTACCCCACAGACATGACCGGATTTCAGACAGGGCCACAAAGGCCATGGAAGGCACCAGGAAGAAAGGGGCAGGCAGCGGGATGGCACACTCATGCAGTCAAGCTGCCAAACATGCGAACTGCAGCAGTTGGGCAAGTGTCTGGGACTCAGGGAATGAAGGGACAGAAAACACGGGCAGCTTATTGTATGTGACCTGAGCTGTCACTCATTATCACTGATGGCCAGTCTTCAAGTTCATTTCTGCCTTTCACCTAACTTTAACCTATCAGAGCGAAATGCCGATTTGGCCCATAAATGGAATTAAAATTATAACCATTCTGATCATTTCAGATGTTATTGATCCACAAAACAGATTGATAAAATCATTGATAAACTGGTAATTTGTAAAAAAAATTGCATCGTTAATAAGTTTCTATAAATACATTGATTACTGGGACTTATAAAAGTGTGTGTATGTGGTAGCGGGTTTGCTGTTTGTCAGGAAGCGGATGGTGATAGTGGCCTTGGGCGGTAAGTAGTATAAATACGGCCCTTCCCACATATACCTTCTTGTTTACATAAGCTCCGCTAGCAGTAGACAGAGCTGGCCTCATTTCCCTTCATCCGCCAAGGAATAGAGCCACCCACAAAGCTGGGAGGAGGTAACCAACACCTCTCTGAGTGAGCTGATCTGATCAGCAGCACAAATACAATTCATGCCCCCCCCCCCTCATCCCCGTCTAACTTGATGGGCTCCCCCAATGTTCACACCCCTTCCCTTGCCTCAACTTGGTGCCCTTCATGACCTGGGGGTCCATCTCACAAGGGTCATAAACCAAATGTGGTCATCATGATCTTCACACCCGTAACAAGAGTAGCCACAAAAACACCTGATATGAAGTATAGAACACTGTACCAGAGGAACAGCTGTCCTGTGCCCGCGCCGGTCCTGCACGATCCTCCGTTCTCCCGGCGTGGCTAGGTTTCGTTACTGTCGACTTGTAAGTCGATGGCAGCTGCGCCTGTGCGCCCCGAGCGATGCAAAGCTTTCTTCAAGTTCTTCAAGTTCCAGCCTGCAATAGCGTCCTGCGCTAATAGCAGGACGCTATTGCAGGCTGCAATGCGAAGATAGCTTTGGGGCGCGCAGTTGCCGTCGACTTATAAGTCGATGGCGACGGTAATGAAACTTGAAGCCATGGCGGGAGAACAGAGGAGCGTGCAGGACCAGCGCGGTACAGGACTCTGCTGGAGGCTTGGGGAAGCCCCAGGTAAGTGAAACAGTTTGTTTTAATTGAATTTACAGTTCCGCTTTAAAGCAGTAGAAACAAAACTAAGGTATCCACAGTGTCACAACTCACACTACAGTGGTGTCAGAAAGTTGCTGTCATATTGAAAAGCGAAGACAGAAGCAAAAAATGTAGAAATCACTAGATGGTTTCTTATGAGCCTAAGCTCCACATGACACCCTAGAGACCAGTTTTGTGAAAATATGCAGTAACCTGAAACCCCACCCTGTTCCCAGCTGGAAGATGATGCAGGGAATATCTGTTAGCAGCAAATTCAGTGCCTCCACCAAGAGGCGTCACTAGGGTTGGTGTCACCTGGGGCAGAAACTTTTTTTTTTTTGTAGTAACATTACTGGTTACTGTCATTTGTTGAGAATGGGGTTGGGAAGGAGTTATTTTTGTCCCATTTGCTACAGGGGGAGACATGAGTTAGGGATTGTCGAACTATAAAGGAGGTGGTGGAAGGGTTTAATGAATGTTATGCTTGGGGGGGGGGTGTCTGGCAATGTTTGCTGTTGGGTTATGAGGGAGGGATACCATGCTGTACAAACTTGATACTGGGATGGGTGTTTGGATGGGACACCTTTACTAAGGGGGAAATAGGGAGATGTTAAGGTGAACCCCATATTGCCCTGGTGGCCTCTGAACTCTGTTATCAGCTCAGCATGGAGAATCCCGAAGGGAGAAGAGCAGTAGGGTGCAGTAAATCAGGCACTAGCCAGATCTGTATTTACATAGCCTACTCCACTCTTGGTTAGCCTGGAGCTTGGCGTCACCCCCTATGCTGGTGACACCTGGTGCAGTCCGCACCCACCGCACCCCCCTAGTGACGCTACTGCTTCCACCTAGATAGCGCCATTTGAGTGAAGACCAATGGAATGAACACATGACTAAAACTACAATCGATTAGTGTTAGTATGTAGGTGCTTTATTTCTAATGTAATATTTAGCAGTAGATTAGGGGACTTGTCAAGTTACATAAAGGTTTGCTTCCTACTTACCTGGACTTAGGCTCTAAAATCCAATTAAACATAAACTTGAACAATGCAAATTCTATTACCCTTATTTATATATATATATATATATATATATATATATATATATATATATATATATATATATATATGGAAATGTGAATATGTACAGTGTATAACAGAAGTAATTAATGAAAGCGTGTCTGATGGACCAAATATTATTGCCAAACTCAACTGCAGCTCTCTACCTCTCCCGTCTGGATGCAGTTGGTGACTGAGTCATTTAGATGTGACCTTCTAGCACCTGAAATTGGAAGAGCAATAGATGTCAGGCTGCATTTCCCAGCATGTCTGGATTACAGTAAAAAAAAAAAAAGGCGTCCTCTACAAACAAGTTCAGTCAAGCACAGAAACTGGATTTTCTAACTTAAAAATTCCATTCCAGTGGTAACATTTTTAATGTATGGTGTGAGAGTTTGGGCTCTATTTATGTTTGTTTTCTCCAGTTATGTGTTTTTATTAGCTGTCAGTGTTATTAAGGTTATAACTGTCGGCCCTGTGTGTGGTGCCCATTGCAGTACCCAACACCCAGATGTCTGTCACCTCTACCGTTTGTCCCAAAACTTCGGCTGGGCATCGATTACCGTTGACACTCTTATTCCAGTCTCATATTCTGCTTGTCATCCACAGAAAAGAAAAAATGCAAAAGAAAAGTCTACTGTCAGATCATGCATCACCTGATGGAGAACCACAAAATGTGGAAGAAGGTCATTGAGGAGGAGCAAAAAGCGGAGGCTGGCCAGAAAGAGATGCCAGAACAAATTCAGGCCATTCGGGAAGAGGAGGAGGAAAAAGCCAATGCCAAACAGGAGAACTCGGACGATGAGAACGACGAGTGAGCGCCAGAAGGCGTGACGCTTCCTCCATGCCGCTCTCCAACCAGCACAAAGCTTAGACACGACACTGTAGAATTCTGGTGATGACGACCATGTGCCTCCACCCGTTTCTTGTGTTTTTCTATATACACGGAGAGATTCTTTCTGATCTCTTATACTCAAGGACGCTCCGGCACTGCTGTGCGCCCGTCTCCAGAGACTGAGGAACTGAGAACTATTGAGGAGATGGCGGAACAGCCGCACATTTCAGAAATATATATTTAATACTTGTATTCCTATCTATGTTTCTTTTTATTAAACACACACCTACAGGAGAAGTGTGGGGACGTATATATATATGTATGTATATGTACGTATATATATATCTACGATCACTGTGAACAAAATGATGTCTAGAAAAAATGGTGCTTACCAAGCACATATATTTTTAAAGGGAACTGTCACTTGTTTTAATATGTTTGTTGTTTTTTTTTCAGTTCTTCCCTCCAATGTTTCTGTCCAGAGGTCACCGTCCGAATATTATAGTCCAGCCAAACCCTTTATGTTAGTTTTGTGTAGAGCGGGGAAGTGTTAGATCCTTTGTCGGGCTTATATTGTGGTCTGTGTCCCCATTGGAGACATCTTCCCTACCTTCTTGACCCAGTTGTAGGGCCTTGCTATGAACTTTGCATATGTCTTAGGAAGTGAGAACACGTCTGCTTGAAGTAAATCCGAGGTGAACCTAATGTAAAAAAACCAGATACCTAAGAAGAGGGAAGCCTCTGGATCCTCGAGAAGCTTACCATGTCCTCCTGAAGATCACCATGACTGCTTGGGACCATCTTGAAGATCCTGACAGCACTTCTCCTCATGCGTGAGCGTGGCCTTGCTGCAACACAGCCGTGCCTGAACAGCAGTACTGAGCCGCTTGTGCACGAGCAGCTCCGGCTTACTGTGAAGGCACAGTATGGCCGCACTCATGTGTGAAGAGGAGTGTGGTCGCAATCACAAATCCGACAAGCTCTTGTCGGAGGACTTCCTTCTGGTAGTCTGAGCCAGGAGGACGTTAGAAGCCACTGCTTGATCCAGGGGTTTCTCTTGTCTTAGACATCTGTTTTTTTACATTAGGTTTGCCTTAGGGACACTTTAATGAGGACATGGATGGCAACATAAACCTAACAGCGGTGGTAACCCTTCACTCTAACCAGGGTCAGCACCATCAAAGTTCATAAAAAAAATGTGGGCCCCATAAAAGGTATGCTTTTAGGCACTCCATGCAAGATAAAATTTTGGGCCTCCTTTGGGCCCTGCACTATCTGTACCTCCCTCATGGCAGCACTTTCCTTTACAAAAATTATTTAAAATAACATTTAAAATATTTTAAATAACAACAAATTTTGGCCAAGTTTAGTCAGCTTTCTTGGCCCTTGTTTGATATGGGGTATATCCAGCACTTGTACAATCAAAAACAGGACAGTTCTTCTAAGTGGCGGAACAATATATGAATATTCGCAGTAAAGAAAAACAACCCAAAAACTCACATTTGCAGCATTTGTATTAAAGCTTGTTCAACATCAAACTTTTCATAAATTAAAAAAAACAAAAAACATTTTGTTCTGAATGATACCAGGAAAGAAATGAAAATGAACATATACTATGTAAATATTTTAATTATTGTTCCAGTGAAGAAAAAATCCTTGATTTCAACATTTTTTAAAACAGTATTTTATCTACAAAAATTTCAGTAGGGGGTATTTTATTGCCACTTGACGTATCTTTGTCCGCCACTCGGAAGAGCACCCTACGTACCATGATGTAAACATTCGTATGACTAAGCAGAGTTTGCACCTCCGGGCAAGAGGACCTGTTTCCATATTTTTGGCCGACTCAGGGTAGACAATTGTATGAATTCTAAAAAATACACCTTATTTTCCTCTAAGTGAATTGCGTTTTGTTTGTAATGAGATGGTGGCGATTCCAGTGACAATATTTATGGCTGAGTTTTTACTGAAATTTTATTTTGTGTTCAAAAACACGTCAGCTGCATTCTTACATCGGGGCTGAGAAGAATCTGTTTTGCCGAAGGTTTTCTGTGTTTCTTATTCATACATGACTTACAGCACTTACTGTTATGACTCATTTGTAAATATCACCAGTAAGCTCCTTCAATCGATACCTAGTGGGTTCTCTTCACGCTTATTGAATGCAGAATCAGCTATTAAAGTTTTCTTAGTTTTCACAACATGTGTGCACAATAGTGAACCAAGCTGACGCTTACATTCCAAGTTGTAATTACCGGTATTTGCCATCTGGTCCAAACGCCTGCTGACCCTATGTTGCCTTTACAGGAGAATGTTTGTATTCCCTCAGTAGAAGGAAGAGGTACCCACAGGGGTGCTGCTTGGGGCCTCACCCACAGCAGAGGCCTCCCATGCTGCCAGGGCCTCCCTGCCTATGACTGGTATGGCCGCCGCTGCCTCCCAGTCACTCACACACAGACCTCAGATCAGCGGCAACATGAATAGAGGGGAGAGCAGTGCAGTTTCCATGGAGTACAGTTCACACATCTGCTGGTATGTGAGTGTTGGGGATGGGGAGGCAGCAGAAAGCTACATACAGCCCCTGACACCAATGCCCCAAAAGGGACACACACACCTTATCCTGGGAGAACTCCCTGACTACCTATACAGGGGTTTGCTACCTATACTCAGAGGGAGCACCTTTGGCTACCTACTTATACTAGAGGGCTATTTTTTTTGGGTGGGGGGGGGAAGGGGCCTCTGACTGGGGTAGGGGATGAAGGTCCCCAAACTCAAAGATGACACTAGTTATGGGGAAAAAATCCACACGTATTTGCACTACAGCTGCAATGCAACTAAATCTTGACCTTTTTTCCCCATAATTAGTGTCATCTTTGGGGTCAGCCACCTCCATATTTCTTGTTTTTAAAGAAATTTGGGCGCATGAGGCAGGTGGACAAAAAGGGCGCCGCCATTCACTCCCATAATAAATATCGTTTAAATCGGCGCCCAACAGGAAAAAAGGGCGCCGGAGAAAAATAACGTTTTAAAAGCGGCGCCCGGAGACTTTTAATGTTTTATAACTGTTTCTCATGATTACACATTATTTAATGATTTATAATTTTTAAAACATTATTTTTAAACGAAAAACAGTACAATATTTTTTAAAACATTACTTTTAAACGAAAAACCGTACAAATTTTTTTTTTTTGCATTTTTAAACGAAAAACCGCACCATATTTTTTTTAAAAGTTATTAATGCTTATCACAGGGGGGTCTTAGGTTTAGGCACCAACAGGGGGGTCTTAGGTTTAGGCACCAACAGGGGGGTCTTAGGTTTAGGCACCAACAGGGGGGTCTTAGGGTTAGGCACCAACAGGGGGGTCTTAGGGTTAGGCACCAACAGGGGGGTCTTAGGGTTAGGCACCAACAGGGGGGTCTAGGGGTTAGGGATAGGTACAGGGAGGGTTCTGTGTGAGAGTAGGGTTAGGTATAGCTTTAGTAAAATTCTTATTAATGTTTTATAAAACGTTATTATAAATTTCAATTTTTAAACAGGGAAGATTAACGTTTTTAAAATTGCCGATTTTATACACATTATTTAATGATTTATAACTTTATAAAACATTATTTTTAAACGAAATATAACACAATTTTTTTAAACGTTATTCATGATTATCTTTTAAAACCCTGCGCCCTTTTTTCCCGGCGCCCTTTTTTAACGTACGCCTCCTATGTACTAATATACCCTCCAGTGGAGGGCAGCTGTCTGCTGGTACCATCAAAGCAGGCAGGATCATTCAAGTTATTTAACCCTTTAGCAGCCAATTTATTCAGAGGCTTGCAAGTGTTCCAGGCCAATTTATTTTAGCACATTTTTTTTATTTATTTGTTACAGTTCCTTGCTAATAATTAGTACTGCTGTAATGTGTTTTTATAGCCATTTGTCACTAGAGGGCAGTGTGAGACACTAACAAAGGACTTCTGCTCTCATTTTTTATATTCTCTGCTAGCAGAGGGACAGCAAAGCATTCCAAGAATTTACAGCACAAGGAGTTTGGCCAGCTGTGGTCAAAAGCAGTGTACTTATCTCAAACGAGATAATTCCATTGAAACAGCTAATGGGTTAAAGACAATGACCAACAAGCACAGAGAGACCTGCTGCTACCGAGTGGAAGAGGTCATCCTCCACAGGCCTTCTTGGTTGGTTGTCTTGTTTTGCAACCTTATTTTGTGAGTACATTCTTGCAGATCCTCTTATTATCTGAACATACGATGCCAGCGGGGCTCCTGCCGTCTCTGTTTATTTTTTAAAGTGAACCAGAGACAAAGCACCTTCATGTATTTTACCATATATATCAGTGGGAACATTAGAGAAAACACCTACCCTGCTCTGTTTCATTCATCACTGCTCAGCTTGCTTGTTATCAGCCATGATAAAATCCCCCACTGAGCATTCAGTCTGGCTTTGCTCAGGAATCATTATAGCTGAGTCATTATAGGAGAGCCAGAAGGAGGAATGCTTGAGCTTGAAAAGACATGAGAGAAGACAGACTCAGCTATAATGATTCCTGAGCAAAGCCAGACTGAATGCTCAGTTGGGGATTTTATCAGGGCTGAAACAAGCAGGCTGAGCAGTGAAGAATGAAACAGAAAGCAGGGTAGGTGTTTTCTCTAATGTCCCCACTGATATATATGGCAAAATACATGGGGGTGCTTCGTCTCTGGTTCACTTTAAGGTCTCATTACCTTATTTATCTCAAGCCTAGCTCACCTATAGAGAGCCCAATCCTACTGCAGACGAATGTGTAGAGATGATCACCAGTGATGAGCTTAATCAGTTTCACAAAATGGGAAACTGTCCCGGATTGTGGGGGGGGGGGGGGGGGGGGGGGAGTGGCGGCACACTCATCAAACACATTCCACAAAACTGTCCCCAATAATCAATTTATTCAACAGAAATAAATTGAGGAGAATTCATGGAAAAGCATGTGATCAGTTACATTTCCAAATCTCTGATTGGCTGGCCATGGCCCTGTGATGATGTCTGACTTCTCCAACCTGTTTTAGCATGCACATGAAGCAGAAGTCTGATATGGTCACACAATCATGCCCAGCCATTCAGAGACTTACAAATCAGTCACATGAGTGTCCTTGAACTCTTCTCTAAGGAGAATGTCTGTGGAATAAATTGAACATGTCTACAAATGTGCAGATTTCTGGTGTAAAGTATCTGGAAGGCAATAATGCAGATTTCTACAGCATACCTGACCTGCAGCAAAATCTGGGCGAGGAGACTACCTCAAACGGTTTTCAGTTGTAAAAATTAAATTGCTTCCCAAGAAAGTATTAATGTACTGCATGTAAAGTAGACATATGCTGGTCTTAGCAGAACAGTAACACAGGAGAAGCGCTCCATGCTGCGTTCCATCTTCATTAATTCCGCCTTCTAAACTGTTAGTTCTGGACTGTGTCCCCATCTTAATTAGATGAAATGGCTGCAAAACCTTTAGCTAGCACCATTCTAGCTAGCTCAGGTGTCCGGCACCCCCCAATCGCCCCCGATCCCCCATTTATACATTACCCAGCCTGGCTCCAGCGATTGGCGCAACCTCCCCGCACAGTTTTCGGTCTTCACTATGTGGAGGATCACACATGACGTCATGCGCAAACCTGATCCTCCCCATAGAGAGACCGGAGCAGTGCGGGGAAGCTGTGCCGATCACTGGAGCCAGGCTGGGTAATGTATAAACGGGGGGATCAGGGGGGGAATCGCATGCGATCAGGGGTGCCGGACACCTGAACTAGCTAGCCTAGTGCTAGCTAAAGGTTTTGCAGCCATTTGATGAAATTAATTAAGCATGGGGGACTCCTGAGGCCAGCGAGCGGTATGCCCGACACAGTGTTGGACATACCGCTAGGGAGGTTAAAAGGTGGAAGTGTAGTAAGATGGAACGCAGCATGGAGTGCATCGGAAGGGAGGCGGCGGCTTCTCGCAGGATCGTCTTTGCTCATTCACAGATTCCACCAAAATGAATGGATTGTGTTTCAAGTGGAGCTTTCTGGCATGTGGACACATTTCTGTGGCACAGCAAGATTACCTATTTCTGCAATATCCATCCCACATACAATACTTTGCAAAATTTTAGGCACATGTAAAAAAAGAATGCTGTAAAGGGAAGCCTGGTACACACCTTTCATTTTGATTGGCCAATTTTACCATCTCCATGTAGTGTGGGGGCCAACAGATGTTGAATACTATAAACAGATTGTGCAGGTAAGCACTCATACTACATGGAGGTGGTAAAATTGCTCAGTGATTGGCAAATCAAAACTAAAGGTGTGCACCAGGCTTAAAGGACATCTGAAATGAGAGGGATATGAAGGACGCCATAGTAATTTCCTTTTAAACTATACCAGTTGCCCGGCAGCCCTGCTGGTCTATTTCTCTGCAGTAGTATCTGAATAACACCAGAAACAAGCATGCAGCTAGTCTTGTCAGATCTGACTTTAAAGTCTAAAACACCTGATCTGCTGCATGCTTGTTCAGGGGCTATGGCTAATAGTATTAGATGCAGAGGATCAGCAGGGCTGCCAGGCAACTGGTATTGCTTAGAAGGAAATCAATATGGCAGCCTCCGTATACCTCTCACTTCAGTTGTCCTTTAAGTTTTCTCCAACTTGCCAAAAAGTAGGTGATAAAGTACTATCAAAATTATTCTGAGTGTGTTCTTATTGAGAAGGTGTGAAAATATTACCTAGGAGAAAAGTCAGGCGAAAAAGTGGATTGCATATGGGCCATTGAACCTTGAGGAGTGATATCACAAATAGAAGTGTTAAGTTTATTTGTATCAATCAACAATGCAAAGTGAATGAACAGAAGAGAAAACAAATCAATGGGACCATACTTTGCCTTCAAAACTGCATAAATCCCTCTATGTACACCCACCTACGTTTTTTGAAGGAACTCGGCAGGTAGGTTGGAGAAAGGAAAATAGAATTTCTGTTTGTAGGCTGCCTCAAATCATTCTGACTCTTCATGTAATCCCAGACACAGTAAGGCCCGGTGCACACCGGAAAAATTGTAGCAGATCTGCAAAACGCTAGAGGTTTTTGAAGCAGATTTCCGAGCCATTCTAGGCATGTTTAGAGACGTTTTCTAAACATGCCTGGCATTTTTTGAAGCGTTTTTGTGTAGCAGATTACAAATATTGTTACAGTGAAGCTGTAACTGAACAGCTAATGTAACAAAAACGCCTGGAAAACAGCTCTGATCTAGCGTTTTTCAGAGCAGTTTGAACTTTTCCTATACTTTACATTGAGGCAGAAACGCATCTCCAAAGCGCAAAAGTGCTGCAGGACCCACGTTTGCGGTTTGCTAAAAACCTAAAACCTCTGGTGTGCACCATCCCATTGAAATACATAAGCCAAGTGGTTTTCATGGCGGAAGCGGTGTGCACTGGGCCTAAATGATATTGAGATCAGGGCTCTGTGTGGGCCAGACCATCTCTTCCAGGACTCCTTATTCTTTACACTGAAGAGAGAGACATTGGCTTCATGTTTGGGGGTCATTGTCCTGCTGTAGAATAAATTTGTGGCCAATCAGGTGCCTCCCTGATGGTATCTGAGTGAATTTTTCTGCATTGAGGACACCATTAATCCTAACCAAATCCCCAACCGCATTCGCAGAAATGCAACCCAAAACTTGCAAGGAACCTCCACCACACTGTCATCTAGTCGAGTCAATTGCTTCATTTTTATTATTCAGTCCAGAGCACCTACTGACATTTTTCTGCACTCAGGTTCTTATGTTTTCATGTACAATTGAGTTGCTCGCTCGGCCTTAGCAACAAAGTTTAGGCAGCACCCAATCAATGAATGGACATACTAAAGGTCCAGACCTCTTTGCTCTATGACGTGGAGCAACAAAAATAATGACCCAGCACTGTCCCAGTTTCAATTCTTCAAGCATCACTGCAGGTTTAAATGCAGATTGACAGCATAATAAAGCAAGGTTTTGAAAGGACAAACCCCTCTTTCTCAAGCCTGCATAGCCACTGACTTGTGGCTATGCAGGCTTGAAAAATACGTAGTTGTCCTCCCGAAACCTTGCTTTATTATGTTGGAGTTATGGCTTATTGTCCTCAATTCTTCCATGAAGACTTCTTTTGACCAGGCTTTCCTGTATAATAGATGGGTGTAACTGTGTCCCACTGGTTTCTGGCAGTTCTGAGCTAATGGTTCTGCTGGACATCTTAGTTCAAAGAGATGTAAGCAGGATATGTCTTTCATCTGCTGCACTTAAAGTAAGCCCGAGGTGACCCTAAGGTAAAAAAAAATAGATACCTAAGAAGAGGAAGGCCTCTGGATCAATCAGAGGCTTCCCATGTCCTCTTGGAGACCACTGCAGCTGCCCAGGACTCTCCTGAATATCCTGACTGTACTCCTCTTCATGCACAAGTATGGTCAGTGACCATTGGTCACCCGCACAAATATGGACATGCCTGTGCTCCAGCTTACTACGCAGGTGTGGCCGCACTACTCCTCTTCATGCACAAGTATGGTCACCCGTACAAGTATGGACAGTGGCGTAGCTAAGGAGCTGTGGGCCCCAATGCAAGTTTTACAATCGGGCCCCCCAAGCACCCTATATATAACAATTGATACGGCGCACCAAAACCTGCCAATGGCAACTACAGTGTCAGAGGTGTAAAAAGGGAATGGGGAACAGTTTGTTAATGATTACCACTATTCAAAGCATCTATAGGTGTGATTATTACCAGCACAGGACCAATAGAGAGCTAATACTGTAGTTGAGGGAGGGCCCTTCGGGGCCCCTCTGGCCCAAGGGCCCCGTTGCGGTTGCTACCTCTGCACCCCCTATTGCTACGCCCCTGAGTATGGACATGCCTGCGCTCCAGCTTACTACGCAGGTGTGGCCGTACTCATGCAGATGGAGTATAGCTGTGCTCAAACATGAAGAGGAGTGCGGTCGCAATCAGAAATTCGACAAGATCTTGTTTGGATTTCTTTCAGGGGTCATTGCACGGCAAAGATGGGGGCCAGAAGGACAGGGAAAGCCGCTGTAGGATCCAGAGACTTCCCTCTTCTTAGGTAATTATCTTGTTTTTTTTATATATACAGTATATTTTTGCCTCGGGTAGACTTTAATTTACTTTGCTGACCACTGCATCTACTGTTTGCAGCTTCTTCAAAAAGCATGAACATCTAGGCATTTTTTACCTTTGATAGATCTTGCTGATATACTATAACCATCTTGTGACTTGTTGCTGTGCTCAGTCTAGCCATTGGGCTTGATTCACAAAGCGGTGCTAACCTACTTAGCACGTCTAAAGTCTTTAGATGTGCTAACCAGGGTGCTAAGTAGGTTAGCACCAGATTTCTCAATCAGATCGCGCACAAAGTCCTATGCGCGTGCTAAGTCCCATAGGCTTTAATGGGCACTTCGCGTGGAGCGCCCTGGTTTTACGCGCATAAAGTTTTATGCGCGTAAGGTTTTACGCGCATAAAGTTTTACGCCCAAAAAGCTCATTTAGACGTGCTAACGGGGTTTTCAAAGGCGTGCTAACAGTTAGCACCGCTTTGTGAATCAAGCCCATAGTGTATAACCTGTAGCATGCAATTATTGTCTTCCCCAATCTCACGTTAATAGCAGGGCTTGCCTGTTCCTTACCCAGTTTTAAGCCTCCTGCCAAGTTTGTTTCTTTCAGTTAATGGGAACCTTAGCTCCAAAAAAATAAATGAGTTTCACTTACCTGGGGCATCTACCAGCCCCCTGCAGCTATCCTGTGCCCTCGCAGTCACTCATGGCTCCCCGGTCCCCTGCCGCCAGCTAGTTTTGTTTTTGGCAACACATGTACCTTTGCACACATTCCCGCTGGTGAAGGAAATTGTAAAAATGTACATGTTAATGTCTGTGATAGCTTCCTGCACCAGGGGGAATGTGTGCAAAGGTACGCGTAGTGGCCCGCCAACTCAGAGTCGGCAAAAACGAAACTAGCTGGCGGCGGGGGACCGGAGGAGCCATAAGTGACTGCGAGGGCACAGGGTGGCTGCAGGGGGCTGGAAGATGCCCCAGGTAAGTGAAACTCATTTATTTTTCAGAGTTAAGGTTCCCTTTAATAATTGTGTTTGGACCTGCATATAAAAATGATGCTATCAACACCTGCTTGGTATTACTGGTTAATCAAGCAATGTGATGCAAATAAAGTCGACTTGCATTCAACTTGACATTGAACTAAGGCCTTTTTTCCCTGGAGTGTTGAACTGTGTGCTCAGAAAGCAGTTGCCAGGCTGCAGTGAGCAGTTATCTGGCAGCAGTAAGCAGTTGTGAGAATTTGAGAGGCATTTCACTGCCTATTGACAGTCCGTGGAAAAGAAGCCTAAAACAACCTCCTCTCGATTTTGGTAGGTCTTAGGCCTCTTTTCCACGAACAGTTTACAGGCAGTAAAATGCCTCTCAAACTCTCACAACTGCTTGCTGCTGCCTGGCAACTGCTCACTGCTGCCTGGCAACTGCTCGCTGCTGCCTGGCAACTGCTCGCTGCTGCCTAGCAACTGCTCACTGCTGCCTGGCAACTGCTCACTGCTGCCTGGCAACTGCTCACTGCTGCCTGGTAACTGCTTGCTGCTGCCTGGTAACTGCTCACTGCTGCCTGGCAACTGCTTGCTGAGCACACAGCTCAACAGTTCGTGGAAAAGAGGCCTTATTTCAAGCTGCAGGCAACTTGAGTGAAATTTCAAATAGGGATGGTCAAGGAGATGCAAATAATTCCAAGTTGATGCAGCATTAGGAAAATGTTGTATGCAAATATATGCAGCTATAAAATTTGATTGGTCCATTTTCAAGCTGCATACATTTGCATACAAAAATTTGCATAATCCTGGCGGGTGTAGTTGCCCCCAGTATAGTTTAGCAGCGTATAGATCCCCCAGGTATAGGTGCCCCGAGTACATGTAGCTAAGTATAGTTGCCCCAGTATAGATTAGCAGTATAGGTAGACAGCCTGTTGTCCTCCCCCGGGCGCCGCTCGTTTAACTTCTCGAGTTGGCTGCCCCACCACAGTCCCCGAATCCCTTTCACTAGATCTCAGATCAGCGGTGACCCGGTTGCAGAGACAGGAGAGCAGTTCCCCTGGTAATGCCGCATATACAGGAAGTAAGTCTGGGGAGAGAGGGGGGCGGGCTGTATGCTAACCCTTGGATGATGCTGCCTGATACAACTCGTTCAAGTGAACCTCCAGACTTAAAATCGACTCAGCAGCACTGAAAAAGCTTGGTGTTTCTTGAACAGTTTCATAGCATCAGAACTTTGTTTCTCTTATACAAGCCTCATTTTTAGCTGCACAGAAGAAAACTGCCCTGGCAGTGTTCCCCTTATGCTGTGCAAAGCCTGATGGGATTTCTGATGTTGTTCTCGTTCTGCTGTTTTGGTGCAATTTTTTTTTTTTACATTTTGAATTTGACATTTAAAGCCTAGTGTGTGCAGCTGGGAGGGGTTATCAGGACACAGGACAGTTGGAACTGTGTCTCATGCTCTCTGTCACCTCCTTTCAACCAAAAAGATGGCTGCCCCCATGACAAAGATGGCAGCCCCCATGAATCACAAACATTTGCCTGTTCTTTCAAAACAGGGTGGGTAAGAGATTATATTACCTATCTATTCTAATTAACATAACTAATGTAACTTAATAACGGAAAATTGTATACTTACCTACCGGTAATTTTCCTTTCCTGATGCATCCATGGCAGCACCTACGGGTTGTTGCCCCGCCCACAACCCCTCATAGGACAAGTGACTAGATAAATTGAATCCCACCCCTCTGCTACCTGTCTATTCTCTTTTCGACCTCACCGAGCAATAGGGTGGGTCCTATGTGCTGCCATGGATGCATCAGGAAAGGAAAATTACCAGTAGGTAAATATACAATTTTCTGTTTTCCTAATGCCTCCATGGCAGCACCTACGGGATCTAACTAGCGAGATGACAAAACCAAGGGAGGGCAACTATTGCTGGTGCACAAAAAACATTTTATTACAGTGCAAAACACAAGATTATGATATGGGTAAGTATAATCATTATATGACTGTAACAGGTTTGTAAACGGATAAAACCGCTCTACCAAAGTCAATTGTTGAATTTGCTGCTGGGTCTACTCTATAGTGTTGCATAAATGTATGCACAGAACTCCAGCTAGCTGCCTGGCAGATTTTTTCCGCTGAAACTCTAGTATATGCTGGCCACGATGTAGATATAGACCTGGTGGAGTGGGCTTTCAGTTCCTGAGGAGGTTCTAAATTATTGATTTTGTAGGCCACTTCAATTGCCTTCACAATCCAGGATGCTATCGCTCTGGATGATGCCGTCTCACCCTTCCTATATCCTCCTGAAATGATAAATAGTCTCTCCGACTTTCTAAAGGTTTCTGTCACTTTCAAGTACTGTTTAAGTATACGTGACACATCCAAGCTATGTGGTTCTTCTGAGTCATTAGTGTGGAACGTGGGTAATGTCCATTCCTGGTTGAAGTGAAATACAGTCGATACTTTGGGGATAAACTGTTGCACGGGGCGTATGACCACCCTATCTGGAAAAAAGTTGAGGGAGGGTTCAACTGTTCCGATAGCCTGAAGTTCGGATACTCTTTTAGCCGAGGTAATGGCCAACAGGAAAACAGCTTTTAGAGTGAGATGCCATATCGAGCATTTTTCTAGGGGTTCGAAAGGCGGACCAGTGAGTGCGTCCAAAACTAAAGGAAGATCCCATTTCGGAAAGACATTACGTCTGGGTGGCTTAATTTTCATAACCGCCTTCAAGAACTGTGTTACTAGCGGATTAGTTGCCCATCTCTGTCCTGTTAAGGCTGAGATAGCGGTTACCTGACCTTTAAGGGTTGAATAACCTAACTCCTTATCTAATCCCAGCTGCAGGAATTCTAGGATTTGATGAACCTCTGGATGTAATGGGTCGAATTTCTGCAAGTTAGCAAAATTTGCGAATTTACTCCAGACTGCATGATAAGTTCGGTTCGTTGTGGACTTCCTAGCTTTCAAAAGCGTTCCAATTACTCCGTCCGAACATCCCACTTCTTTTAGTTTCTTCCCCTCAACAGCCATACCGTCAAAGCTAACTTGTCCGGCTCTATTGGTATTCTCCATGGTGCCTGTATCTTCAAGTTCCATAATTGGGAAAACCAGGGTCGATGCGGCCAGTACGGGATTACCGCTATTACTATCATTGCCTCCTGAGATATCCTCCTGAGTAATCTGCTGATCATGGGGACAGGGGGGAACACATAACCCAGATGGAAATTCCACGGTGCTGTAATTGCATCCGTCGCTTCCGACGAGTGAGTTTTCCAGCGGGAGAAGAACCTCTGACATTTTGTGTTTTTTGGCGTTGCCATTAGATCTATCTGGGGTGCCCCGTATCTCTTGCAGATCTTCTTGAAGATCCTCTGATTCAGCGACCATTCGTTGTTGGATAGCCTGCTGCGACTCAAATAGTCCGCTTTGGTGTTCTCTATTCCCGGAATGCATAGTGCTTTCAAATCTGTTAAATTCTGCTCCGCTAAATTCATAATCCGTGCCGTCTCCGTCAACAATTTCCAGCTCTTCGTTCCCCCCTGCTTGTTCACGGAGGCAACAGCCGTCCTGTTGTCCATTCTCAGTAAGACCGATTTGTTGGATAAGGCTGGCAGGAAATGACAAAGAGCATTGTAGGCTGCCCTCAATTCCAGGATGTTGATCGCCTCCCTTGATTCCTTCCTGTGCCATGTTCCCTGTGCTGTGACTGATGTAAGGAATGCTCCCCAACCCTTGTTGCTCGCATCCGTTGTTAATATTATCCGTTCGTTTTTGACAATCCTTTGAGTTTTTGCCAGGTTTTCCATGCTCTCCCACCACAGGAGACTCCTCCTGACAGACTGTGTTAAATAAATGTCCTGATTCAGGTTGATGCCATCCCATTGAGTGAGGAATTCCCACTGAAGAATTCTTATGTGCCACTGGGCCCATGGAACCATGGGTATGGTAGAAGTTAGAACTCCAAGAAGACTGAGGCATTGTCTTGCATTCCACTTTTGAATATGCTTCACCTGTTGCACTCTTCGGATTATGGAATCTATTTTGGCTTCCGGAAGACCAATCAAGTTGTGCACCGTCTGGAATCTTGCACCTAAGAACACCATATCCTGCACTGGATTCAGCTGACTTTTCTCCCAGCTTATTAACCAGCCGAACTGTTGGAGTGTAGTCAAAAGAAGCGTCTTCTGAGATTGAATCAATTTTATGTCCTGAGATAGAAGAAGTATATCGTCCAGATAATGATGTGTTCTCAGCCCCTTCAAACGAAGTAGGGCTATCACCTGGACCAGTACCTTGGAAAAAGTCCTGGGGGCAGTACTTATTCCGAACGGGAGACACGTAAATTGCAGGTGTAGATTTCCTACACAGAACCTTAGATAACGTTGAAAGTCTTGATGGATAGGGATATGCAGGTACGTGTCCTCTAGGTCCGCGGATAACATCCAATCTCCCTGCTCCACTGATAGGATTATAGATTGCAAAGATTCCATCTTGAAATGGTGAGATCTTATGTGCATGTTTAGCATCCTGAGGTCCACGACCGGTCTTAGTTTTCCCGATTTCTTCTCCACTAGGAATAGGGGTGAGTATACCCCTTTCCATCTCTCTTCTATCGGTACTTGCTTCACAGCTTCTTTTAACATCAATTCTTGAATGTACGTTTCCAGGATAAGTTGTCTGTCGGCCGATCCTGGAATTTTCGTGGCTATGAAGAAATCCGGGGAAGGTTTGTCGATAAAACTCCAGCGATGCCCCTGAGTTACTGTCTCCAGCACCCAGGGATCTCGAACATGCTCCGCCCAGATGTGCCCGAACACACGGAGCCTGCCACCCACTGGGCACGCCTGGGCGGACACACCATCAAAACCCCTTTGAGGTACCAGGCACGGCGGATGTCGACTTTTGTTTGTTGTGTCGCTGAAGCGTTGCCTGACCCCCCTGCCAGTTCTTGCGAAATTCCTTTCCAGGTCTATACGCCTTTGCGTTCCGATATCTTGTCTGCTGAAAACGGTTAGACTGGGTAGGAAATGTTTTTTTTGTTTTGCGATCTTGCGGTATTAAGCCTGATTTGCCTCCGGTGACCTTGGAAATTGCCGAATCCATTCTCTCACCGAACAGCGACTTTCCATCGAACGGGATCCTGCACCAGTTTTGCTTTGACATGGGGTCGGCAAACCACGACCTTAGCCATAGGGCCCTCCTGGCTGTTACTCCATACAGCATTGATCTTGCAATTGATCTATGTCTATGGCCGCTTCTCCGATAAAGTCTGCTGTTAATTTGAATTCTTGTAAGCCGTTAATTAGCGTTTCCTTGACTGCGTCGGTGGCGATCGCAGTCTGAAGATTGTCGGTCCATGCCCGGACTGCTCTGCTTACTGAAGTTAGGGCAACAGCCGGCCTCATGGCTCCTCCCATAACAGCATATAGTTTTTTAAGATCTGAATCAATCTTCCTATCGCTCGGCTCTCTGAATGACACAGCGTCATCAATTGGCAATGTCACGTGTTTGGCTAACCTCATAACCGAGGCGTCCACTGCTGGAACTTCGTCTAAGGGTTTCGTTCTTTTTTCTGGCAGGGGGTATAGTTTAGAGAGCCTGTTGTTAAAGGTCGGTTTCTTCTCGACTTTAGTTCACTCTTCCATAATGATCTCTTCTATCTCTTCCATAAACGGAAAGGCAGTGGATGTTTTCTTCAGATGTTTGTAGTATGTTTTTTTTCTGCTTTTCCTTTTGCTCCTGTTCTTCTTCCCAGTCTATTGCCTGTTTGACCGCCTTGACAAAGGGCTCAACTAGGGCAAAGTCAAATCCTGTCTGTCCATCTTCAAAATCCTCATCATCCTCTTCCTGTTGTAAAACAGTAGAAGGAGTATCTGCTTCACTTGACTGTGGCAATTTTGCCACATACTCCGCCATAGACTCCTGAACGGCTTTTTTATTAATTCAGATACTTCTAGAGGTTGTTGCTGCTCTACGGACATTTGTGTGAAACAGTTCTGGCAGACTAATTTTCCTGGTAAGGGTGTTTTTCCACAAGCCCAACAGGGTTTAGAATGTCTATGTCTGTGAGAACATCTATATTCTCTAGGGGATCTGCTCCTTGATCTTTCATAATAGTGATAGTCCGATCTCCGCGGCGATCTTGGCCTTCTGTGGTAGTAGTCATAATATTCTTGCTCCTTCAGTCTTCCAGGGCTGTCAGGGGACAAATAAATGTCCATTAATCTGCTGCGCTCTTTTAATGAAAAAATAAAAAAGAATACTCACCTTCTGCACCCTTACCTAAAATATACTGGCTGGTCTATATGCGTGGTCCCTGGGTCCATAATGGTCTCCCCCACCCCCTCAGCCTGCTCAGCCATATTGGAAAAGCTGTAGACAAGACGTGATACTCTAAGTCCAAATAGATACACGTATGAGTAAACAATCCGAGAGTATATGCCCGGATAACATGACTGACCTGGGTGATGATGATGATAATGGGAATCGGCGTCCTAGAGCTCGCAGACCACTTTCCGCATATGGACGCCGATTCCCAGTCCAGGACGCATTTTAAATAATGTTCCTCGCCGGCGGCCGCCCCACTTCCGTATCGCGCAACCCGGAAGTGACGTCTGGGCACCGCCAATGGCAGGCTGAGGCTGGCTGGAACGCACCCGGAAGCGGTGCGCATACAGGGGGGAAGGAAAAACAGGGACGCACGCTAGAGTCAGCCTTTAGCCGGCAACATAAGAAAAAAGAACTTTTGTCCCGCATAGAGGTGGCTATAAGCCTCCTACCTGACAGCCCCAAGCGTGGACAGATGCGATCCCCAAGACCATAAGAACGGGATCTTTGCCGCAAGACACTCCATTGGAGCGTACAGGGCCACCAGGAGAGGCTGAACCTGGGTGAAGGAACCATCCGAGGATGGCCGGCAAGGGTGCAGCAGCAATCAAACTTGTCCGAGGGGAGGACGAAAAGCAAAGACAGGTAGCAGAGGGGTGGGATTCAATTTATCTAGTCACTTGTCCTATGAGGGGTTGTGGGCGGGGCAACAACCCGTAGGTGCTGCCATGGAGGCATTAGGAAAACAGTATGTTTGTTTAGGCTGATGTTCCCCTTTCAAGTGGAGTTATGAAAGGTCCACCCCTGACTGCAGGTCTAACCCATCTAATAGTACTCCTCTGTGAAAAAGAGGCCTATGAGAACCTGATAAGGGGCTTCTCTCTCCAGCTGCCATTAACCACTTTGCATCCAGACCTTGTTTCCCACTTATGAACCAGAGCAGTTTTGACAGTTTAGCTATGTCCTTATTTAATCAGAAATAACTTTATCCCTAATTATGACACAGAAATGAAATATATATTATTTTAAGACAAACTAGGCTTTCATTGTATGCCATTTTTTCCCTCAAACAATTTTATTTTCTATGAATTTTAATGGGAAAACAAGGAAAAAAAATAGAAGAAAAGCCTTATTTCTCAGTTCTACCAATTCCAGTTTAACAATAAAAAGTGCTGCTGTAGATAAAAAACACAAATTTTGTTTGGCTATTCTTACCGCTTATCACAAAACTTAGATTATGATCCTGTCACCATTTATGGTGAAGATATTGGATTCTGAACACTGGCGTAACAATAGGGCCTGCAGCCTCTGGTCTCGCGGGGGGGCCTGCCCCCCCCCCTCCCTGGGCCAGCTCTGGGCCGTTTTGTGGGGGGCTGGAGGGGTGGCAGCATGAGGGGAAAGCCATAGCCACAGTCAGAGGGGAAGTTCCCCCCCCCCCCTCTTCCTCACCTCGGGGCTCTCCCCTCTGCGCTCCCCTCCAGCTTGTGTGTCCGTGGGCAGAGGCGGGCAGCAAAGAGATACATACGTTCTGTGCGCTCCACCAGTCTGTGTTCCTCTCGCTAGCCTCTGACGCGACTTCCGGTATAACAGGAAGTCGCGTCAGAGGCTAGTGAGAGGAACGCAGGCTGGAGCGCACGGAAGGTATGTATCTCTTTGCTGCTTGCCGCTGCCCACGGACACAGTTAAGCTGGAGGGGAGAGCCCCGAGGTGAGGGAGGGAACTTCCCCTCTCCCCTCTGACTGTGGCCATGGCTTACTCCTCATACTGTCACCCCTCCAGCCCCCACAAAACGGCCCCGAGCGGGCCCCAGGGGGGCCTGGTGGGGCCTAGTTACGCCCCTGATTCTGAAATAATGCTACAGAGTGTATTTTTCACTATGAACTGAGAAAATAAAAGTATTTTTAATGGTAAAAATCAATCTCATTAGCTCAGGGAACATATATTCCCGTTCACCAATTAGTGCTGCATTAGAAATGTACACAGGAGCAAGCCCAATCCTGCACAGCACTGCTTCTGCTACAAGACGTATATCTACTGACTCTTTGTTTAGATGAAGTCACAGAGGATGCAGATATAATGTAGTGGTGGATAAAGTGGTTAAACTCTGCAGTATCAGTTCTGGGTGGGGTGATCCTTTAAAGAGACACTGAAGCGAAAAAAAAATATGATATAGTGAATTGGTTGTGTACTATGAATAATTACTAGAAGATTAGCAGCAAAGAAAATATTCTCATACTTTTATTTTCAGGTATATAGTGTTTTTTCTAACATTGCATCATTCTATAATATGTGCAGATTACACAACACTCAGCATTCTAAATGATTCTTTCAGAGCAGTCTGTGAAGTAATGACCTCTCCTCTAGCAGAGGAAAAGTAAACAGTTCACTTACAGTTGAGATAATAAAAGTCAGATAACAGCCCTCTCCACGACTAACTTAGTCGGAGAGCTTAATGGCTTGTTTGCATAGAGATAACAACTGGAGTTTCTTAACTCTTCCTGTACTGGAAACAATTACACTGATGTATCTGATCTTAATGTTTTATTTCTTAGCTGTGCTACACATACAAATCATAATATCATAATTTTTTTTTTCGCTTCAGTGTCTCTTTAAGCATTAATAATAAGATTCAGGTTACACTACTGAGCCGAACAGCAATGTGTGATATTTACCTGCATGTTAATCCTTTAGAAGCATTACATAGCCAGACACAAAGTGGTGGAACATGAGATGGCTCTTTGTGGATTTAATAAGTGTGTTGCAACTCCAGGCTCAGCACCTTCACCGTGTCATTCACACCTGCTGAGAGGAGACAAGCCAACCACAAAAGCCTAAGGGTGCATACACACATCAGACCATAGTCTTTGGAAAATGAAAGATCACAGACCAATTTTACCCTCTTCCATGTAGTATGAGAGCCATACCTTCACAGTCTGTTCTATGGAGCTGAACTCCCCATCAGATAAAATCTTTGCAAGATCCTGCACACAAAGATGCTGTACACATGCAACAGATCAGACAATCATCTGCAGATCTGAAGATCCATCCTGGTGGATCTGATCTGCAGACGAATGCCTGTTAAACAAGGTGTGTATGAGGATCTGCAGATCTCATAGACTATGAATGCATTTTGCAGGAACAGATCTTTTGCAGGAACTAATCTTTTGAATGTCTACAGCATCTTTGTGTGCAGCATCTTGCAAAGATTTCTGTCTGATGGGGAGTTCAGCTCCATAGAATAGACTGTGTAGGTATGGCTCTCATACTACATGGAAGGGGGTAAAATTGGTCTTTCATTTTCCAAAGACTATAGTCGCATGTCTGTATGCACCCTTATCCAGTGCTGCCTGTCCACAAATATGTGCCCAGAAGCAGGACAGTATTATCTCATTGTGGCCACTTGCCAGGCTGACATCAGTATTGAATTGCTTTTACTTATTGTTTTTATTATTGTCTTGAGATTTTGCTGCATATACAGTGATATAAGTGTCCTCTCATCTTCTGCCTGACCCATGTTGCTGACTTTGCTTCCTTAAAATAGCTCAGGTCAGAGACATGCTCCACCTCTAAGGCCTGGTGCACATTATATTCGTTTTGTAAAATTTTAAGCGCGGGTGATTTTCAAAATCGCCCTGAAAGCGCTTGTGCAATGATTCTCTATGACAGAGTTCACATCAGAGAGGTTCGTTCGTGATCCGCTTAGAAAAGCGGTGCATGGGCCATTTTTGAGGTGATCTGCCTCAATGGAAGGTATAGGAAAAATGCAAAACGCTCACAAAATCTCTTTGGCAAGCGATTGCGTGAGCGTTAAAAAAAAAAAAAAAATACATTATATTTATTGTTTCCGCCCACAAAAACGAGCGAACGCACAGAAAATCGCAGAAAAAGGCTCAAAAAAGTGCAGAAAAAAAGCCCACCACAGATGGACACGCAAGCCGAACGCAATTTGAACAAGGCTTAAATGTTTTATCTCTTGGCCCACAGGTGTCAAACTCATTTTTAAATTTACAGCAGTACTGTGGATACAGCAAAGCAACCATAACAAATATTGCATACAATGAACAGAGGCGCCAAAAGTATAAGATTAGATTAAATGAGCTTAAAAACCAACTTAAATGGCAAAATTGAAGGAGGAAGTGGTGGTCTTACCTCCCTCAAGCAGACACGACAACGACTGCGATTCAGACAGTCAAACACATTTATTAGGAACTCCAAAAAGAAATGCAACGCGTTTCGCAGGTTCAACCCCGCTTCATCAGGCAATATAGGGAGGAGTATCAAACTGAAAATGCCAGAGACCAAAGTATGAATACACTCGTACAATCATAAATGTGTTATTATATAATCAAAAATAGTGATTTCAATATAATAAACTGAGTTCAAATGCAAAACTATGGATTAAATATATAAGGTAAGCCCATGATTTAATTAATTTCAGAATAAATGTATCTTGGAAAAACACGTATACATAGCCCAAAATGGTAATACATATGGTTCCCTCAATTAACTCAATAAATTGAGTTCAAATGCAAAACTATGGATTTTGTACATTCAGTATGTCAATAATAAAACAAATCTCAGAACAAATGTATCTCGGAACAACCCATAGCCAAACATGGCAATGCAGAGAAATTGCAGCAAATGAGTGATTGAAACCATCTGTATTACCATGTTGGGCTATGTATACGTGTTTTTCCAAGATACATTTATTCTGAAATTAATTAAATCATGGGCTTACCTTATATATTTAATCCATAGTTTTGCATTTGAACTCAGTTTATTATATTGAAATCACTATTTTTGAATATTATATAATAACACATTTATGATTGTACGAGTGTATTCATACTTTGGTCTCTGGCATTTTCAGTTTGATACTCCTCCCTATGTTGCCTGATGAAGCGGGGTTGAACCTGCGAAACGCGTTGCATTTCTTTTTGGAGTTCCTAATAAATGTGTTTGACTGTCTGAATCACAGTCGTTGTCGTGTCTGCTTGAGGGAGGTAAGACCACCACTTCCTCCTTCAATTTTGCCATTTAAGTTGGTTTTTAAGCTCATTTAATCTAATCTTATACTTTTGGCGCCTCTGTTCATTGTATACAATTTTGAGTCCACCCTTGGTGGAGGGTTGCTACCCTTTCTTCCTGTCTACAGAGAGCGACTTCTTAATCCTGAGTGGGGTCAGGACAATCTCCCCACCTGCCTTTACAGGGGTTGCCTGCTGGTGACCCTGACTTGTGAGTATCTAGCAATACAAACTTATTGCCACCTTGTCCAGTACGAATTACACTATTGGGGCTCTTGGTGTTCCCTGTTTTTATAACAAATATTGCAATTGGTATCATCGCATACAGTTGTCCTTATCAATAAAAATGTAACAGTTTACCAGCCACAAATATAAACACTAAGGGCCTGAGCCCACTAACGCAGTTGTATCTGCTTTTCAGTTACACATCAATGCTACAGATGCTGAAAAAGCAGACAGAAGCGGACACAACTGCGTTAGTGGACTTAGGCCCTAATTAAAATGTTTCTGCTGATGGAAGTATACGTTGTGCCCCAGAGGACTGCAGCTGACTTTCTGGGGCATGCCTTGACATTGGGAAGAGTACTGGTCCCAGCAGGCTAGGGACCAGTAAATTGTGTGACCCTGGGGGTCTGGCGTCCAACAATAGACAACACCAGAAAGAAAGTGCATCGCGATTGTTGGCTCAGCAGAAAGGAATGGAGAAAAGGAGGACAGGAAAGGGAGAAGGATAAAGGTGACTTGGTGGCTCATTCATCATCAGGTGACTTGGCGGCTGATCAACCATCCAATTCGATTATTATAATCGGAATCGGATGAAAATCGGTGCCGCCAAGTGCATGCCCAATCGACACTCCTACACCTTGTACAAAAAAAGAGTTAAAGAACACATCCGAGCAGAATAAAAAAACAAAAAAAATACTTACCTGCAACTTCCTCCAGCCCCTTGCAGCCGTCCTGTGTCCTCAGCTCCGCTCCCCAACGGTGGCGTGAAGGTCCCCTCCGGTGCTCGATGCCTGCTGCGCCTGCGCGAGCGGGTCTGGAAGTTGCCCTGACGTCATCCGGAATGTACTGTGCAGGTGCAGTAGTTGTGTGCCTGCGCTGTACAGTCCGGATGATGTCAGGGCGACTTCCAGAGCCACTTGCGCAGGCGCAGTAAATGCCAACCTGGTGAGGTCGGCATCTGATCGGTGGGGATCGGAAGCCACGGGAGCTGTGGTGAGGGCACAAGATGGGTGCTATGTTCACTGGTGGGCTTCCCAAAGAGGCCCCTTACCTCCCTCCCCACCCTCTCCTCCAGAAATTCTGCATCAGGCCCCATTCACATCTAAGCGCGATGCCCGCTAACCGCAAACCGCTAGCGGTTTTTAAATCTGCTAGTCCTATTATACTCTATGGCAGTGTTCTCACTGCCGTGATCATGGGCATTTTGCGATTGGCGATAATCACAAACGCGTTACCTGCAGCGTTTTGGCGGCGATCCTGGAGCGATCGTGATTAGCATGTATAGAACCGCTAATTGTGATCGCTCCGAAAACGCTACTTTGTCTAGTGATTTTTCCAAGTAAATTGCGGAAAAATCACTCCTGCAAAATGCAGAACATGGAGGCATGTTCTCTGCCTCATGACATGCCTCTGTGTTCCCACACCGCCACTTTGCGCCACTCTCTGCCCCCCCACCTTATCCCCCCCCCCCCCGAGATTAGCGACAATATTTGTCATTATCCCAGAGGTAAACATAAGGGAGAGAGATTCCCTGTTTAAAACGCCCGCCAGGGGCGTTCCTACAGGGTTCCAGAGCTCTCTTTCCCTGGCTGTGCCCCTCTCATTCTCTGTGACAGTCTCTCATTCCAGTGTTGTGACCCAGACAGAGAGCCATTGCGGCCCACAGGAGCAGCAGGGAGCGGCGGTTTTTGCGGCTACCTGATCTGCTCAGCCCCCCGGATCAGGTAGCCAACCTTTTTTTTAATTCTATGAGCCCAAGTAGTGAGCCCCAAGTAATTGACCACTTACAGCATTGAATATGTGTGTGCTGGTGAAGGGAAAGGTGGTGGTGGGGGTGCTGCAATGCCTAGGGCCTCAAATACATCAGAAACTCCCCTGCTCCCTGGACTTTACTGCCTCCTTCTGCTCATAGAGGGGTCACATTATTCCAGATGGAATATCTATACTGACATAGATGGTGAAGTCCTGGTGTGCTGCCAGCCACCCCCCGCAGGTCGCTCTGTGACATTTTGTTCCTGACGCTTTGCAGGTAATAATCACAAAACAGGATTGTAGTCAGGGATTGAGAATTACTGCGCTGGGATTAGATCGGCCAACGACAAAAACGCCATTCACCGGCGGAATTAAGGTTTAAGGAAATGTAATTAATTGCAGCGTTTTTTGCTTTTGATTGAGCTTCTTTCAAAGACTAATTTCTTCTCACGAAGTATAAATAAAAGGAAATAGGGCAAAAGCACAGCGCCCCATCGGAATGGTGAGTAAACACAGACCCCGCCCCATCGCATTCAGATATTTTAGGTCATTACCTTGTTCCAGGCTCTGTGTGATCACAATTGTCCTGGGATTAGATGGGGGATTTCATTGTACAAATCACTCTGTGCCCAATACGACACATGCACGCTTCTACGGGTAAAGGGGCAGAATATATTCCTTCTTCAGCCAAGCAATTCTTCATAACTGACCAGAGGCAGTTCATGGACCCCTAGCCCCCCCCCCCCCCCAGCAAAACTTTGATAGGCTCCCCCAATGTTTACACCCCTTCCCCTGCCTCCCCTTGGTGATCTTGATAGCCTGGAGGCCTATCTTACAAAGGCCATAAATTAAGTGTAGCCATCACTATCTTCATACCCATAACAAGTTTAGCCACAAAAACCCCCAAAGGGAAGCTTAGTAATAGGAGGCTCCCTAAAGCACTGGACCCTACAGTGACATGGGCTGCTCCCCTATAGTTAGGGCTGGGCCGAGGCAAGAGAGGCTCCAGCCTCAGGGCGCAGTGTAGGAGGGGGCGCACAATTCACTCAGGTATCATTCCCCTATTGTGTTTGAAGCTGAGAGAAATAAGAAATGGGGATACATGGCAGTGACTGCAAGCCAGATAACTAGAGATTAAAGTGTTGGGGCCTCTTAGTCTAATAGCAATCAGTGTGTGACGGCTGGGGTGGGAGGGATGGAGGGGCGCACTTTGGCGTCCCAGCCTTGGGTGCTGGAGGACCTTGTCCCGACTCTGCCTATAGTTACGCCCCAGTACTTGGCTGTGGAGGGCCTCTAACTGGGATTCATCTCCTGCTCCAGTCTGCCTTTCTAGACATACCACTCTATCTTCTTCTGAATATGAGTCCGGCAACATGAAGGAGTATGTTCCCTGTCTATCTGAAACCACAGAATGCACTACGCTTCAGTCATCAAGACCTTCAATGAGCACTTGATGAAGGTCTCTTGATGACCGAAACATTGTGCATGATGTTGCTGTAATATGTTATAAACTAAAAGCAGCTTGCAACTTATCTGGTTGGAGTCCCGGTTCTTTCTTGATGGGGGTGTTACTGACTGCCCTAGGATGGAAACTAAATACAAATAACCAAATAATCCTTGAGGAAAAAGTTTCCAACATCCTAAACAAACAACATAGACAGCACAACTTGGATTATAAAGGTCAAAGCATAACAATAACGACATAAACATAACTTAACGTAGCTAGATACCTGAGGGCAGGTCAGCGGGGATGGAACCAGAGCAGGGACAAGGTCCTCCAGCACCCAAGGCTGAGACACCAAAGTGCGCCCCTCCATCCCTCCCACCCCAGCAGTCACACACTGGTTGCTATTAGACTAATAGGGCCACAGGGCCCACAACCTCCCCAACTCCTTAATATCTAGTTATCTGGCTTGCAGTCACTGCTATGTATCCCCTTTTCTTATTTCTTTCTGCTTCATACACAATTGGGAATGACAACTGAATGAATTGTGCGCCCCCTCCTACACTGCGCCCTGAGGCTGGAGCCTCTCCAGCCTATGCCTCGGCCCGGCCCTGGATGGAACTATACATATATGTTGTCAACTAATACCATCATTGCCTGTAACCATGGCTCGGCTCACATCCACAGCACCAGCATGGAGATGGCTGTGGGCTACACTAGAGAACACTAGAGAAACGGTCCCACCAGACAAACCGACAACATCATGGGGGAGCTTACACAGAGGAAAATCCATCCACTCACCAACTGATTGTAAACCATCCCAACGCCCGAAGATCTGCCCTGCCGGCTGCAATGACTATATAAAAAAATTAATCAAGAAACCCCGCCAGGGACCCGGTATCCAAATTACCTCCCAAAGTGACCTTTGCTTCCAGGACTTCCAGAGAAGGTAGGAAAAAAACACTTATAGCGTCCGTCCCCCAGCCTACGTCATGTTAGGCCTATCTTTACACAGATTTGTACTTAAAGGGGAACTTCAGCCTAAACAAACATTCTGTCATTAAGTTACATTAGTTATGTTAATTAGAATAGATAGGTAATTAATTTCTTACCCACCCTGTTTTAAAAGAACAGGCAAATGTTTGCGATTCAGGGGGGCTGCCATCTTTGTCATGGGGGCAGCCATCTTCTTGGTTGAAAGGAAGTGACAGGGAGCAGGAGACACAGTTCCAACTGTCCTGTGTCCTGATAACCCCTCCCAGCTGCATGCGCTAGGCTTCAAATGTCAAATTCAAAATGTAAAAAAAAAAATTGCACTAAAACAGCATAACGAGAACAACATCAGAAATCCAATCATGCTTTGCACAGCATCAGGGGAAAAATGCCCGGGCAGTTTTCTTCTGTGCAGCTAAAAATGAGGCTTGTATAAGAGAAACAAAGTTCTGATGCTGTGAAACTGTTAAAGAAACACCAGGCCTTTTCAGTGCTGCTGGGTCGATTTTTAGTCTGGAGGTTCACTTTAAGTTCGGTTCATTAGGAATCTGGACCTTACTGGTCTGACTCCCTCCCTACAGAGTTAAAAACTCACACACAAGCTGAAGTGCGACTGTCATCCTGGGACTTTAAAAGGTACCCGAGGTGACATTTGACATTATGAAATAGACATGTGTGAACAATGCCAAGCACACAAATAACTAGGCTGTCTCCCTTTCTTTCTGAGAACAGCTTGAGAGCAGGGTAGACATGAAAAGAGGTCAGTAGTTCATATACTTTAGCTTCTGGGACAGTGAAAGACTGTATCGGTCATACTAGCCAATACAACATTGCAACCTGTAACCCAAACATTAATAAAAAGCACCAATATTTCCATGTACGATCTTGACTTGTAATTACTCCCCCCCCCCCTACCCCCCCCCCACCTACCCCCCCCCCACCCCATGCAAATAAGGAGGAAACTTTATTGTGGTTAACCGATAAAGCAAAACACTGCAGTATAAACTATGTTCCTTCTTATCAACAACATGAGTGACTTTTATGACTGTCTGTGTCACAGGTGGCTAGGTGCACAGTTCATATTAAAGTGAACTTGAACTCTTGCACAGGGCAGAAGGAAACCATAGAAAAATGCACCCTGTATCTATTTAGAAGGTTTAGCCTCATCTCTGACTATTCGCAATTGTCAACAAAAGCAATGTCCTCACATGGGCACCAGCTGGTGTTAAACTGCCACATTTAATAGCAAGGTTTGCAATACAAAGGACAGCATTGTACAGTAGAATGTATCCAATCGCAATACATCACCATTCCATCGGATAATACCACCCACAGAGACCTGTCCGGTCGACAATTGTTTCGCTAAAGTAGCTTCCTCGTGGACCCCTGCTCTCCGCGGCGGAGATAAGGCTCCTTCGCACTATTCGCAATTGTAATTTGATCTCTCAGCTGTGTCAGCTTAGGAATTTCTGCTGCCTCTGCAGAGCAGCTAATTTGTAAACACAGGATGTTAACCCTATGTCTGCATCGAGGAAAGAAGGAAGTAGACACACTGCAGAGTTATTGCAGGATCTGTATTAGCTATAACAAAAACATTTTTTCTTTAAAAGTTATTATGCTGTTGCTTATCTTTTAGAGCAGAGAGGAAGTTCTGAGTTAATTTTCGCTTTAACATACTGAGGTGACTCAAAACAGATTTGGTCTTTTTTTTTCCTCCGTGATGGCGGCGTAACACTTTAAGGGCGAGAGTTAGTGACCTGCTGATTGTCGATTTAAGATAAGAGGATTGTTCACATGTGTTTAATACAGATCAGAGCTTGTTAATAGAGCGGTGAGGCCAATGTACAAAGAGCTGAGCCCAATACCGTTATGTCATCATCACCTCCTGCCTGGGGCAGCAGCCACAGAGGAGAGGCGGCTCTGCACAGGCCTGCTGGAAGATCACATATTACAGAAAGGGGAGACCAAAGATGGACCTTACTATCATGGGCACCTCAGCAAGACTTTGATAGGCCCCCAATGATCACACCCTCTCCCTTGCCTCCCCTTCACGGCCTGGTGGCCCATCTCACAAGAGTCATAAAACAAATGTGGCCATCATGATCTCCACTCCCATAACAAGTTTAGCCAGAGAAATACCAGCCAAGCATACACTATCCAAACAAAAAAGCAACATTTTGGCTTATCATTAGTGTGTGTGTTTAGCTTTCCAGCAGGGGGGAACAGGGCATATAAAAGGTGTATGCTGTAAACCTAAAAATGTCCACAGACTGCTTAGCCATTGTCCCCCTACCCCACCCCCTCCCATGTCCCCCTTTTCTCCTTGCTTTGGCAATACCTGTATAAATCTTGGTCATGCCAATAAAGTTATCTTTGATTTGATTTGCTTTTGATTTCAAAAGGTGGAGGAAGCATCACAATTATGTTTTCTTTTCAATAAGTTATAACAGAGGAAGTCCTGGAAATAATAGCATTTCCTACGCCGAGTGCTGTGTCACATTTCCAAGAACTGAATATGGCTGAAATATGTGTGACAAATCCAAAAATGACAGCCCAAAATCAGATTAATCTGAGATTTCCCCACCCCGATCCGATCAAGTGACACAAATCCTCCTAATAGTGGCTGTCAGATTACATTCCACTCTCTGGACGGGAAATCTAATCTGTGATTAGCAGCCAGTTCTCTCCACCTCGACTGAGAGCCCAGAGGAGGAGACGCAATGCACAGCTTGCCCTGCGGGGGGCGTGTTACTGACAGAACACTGAGGGGTCCTGCAGGCATCAAGTGACCATTATTGGTTTATGGAAGTCTAAAGGTGCCCGTAAATTACACGAATTGGTGGCCCATCGACCATCCAATCTGATAATTATAATTGAATTGGATGCAAATCGGTGCTGCCAAGAGCATGCCTGATCGACTATGTGACACTTCTCGGGCCGAAAATTGGTTGCATGTATTGATCGTACATGGTGAAAAATCTTGGGCCAACATGCTGGATCGGGTGTGTGGTCAGGCCTGGATTTACATCCCAGGAGCCTATAGGCACACTGCTTAATACAGAGTGTACCTCTGTCTACCTAATACTAAGTTGCTAGAGGTGCCCCCAAGTATTAGGTAGTTAGAGGTGCCCCCGAATGAAGGGCGATCTTCTCAGTGGAATGCTGAGAGCAGGGTGAGTAACCTCTCGTTTATGCTCTACTTGAGACTCTGCATAGGGAAGGAGGGAGGGAGGCGCTCGGGGAGGGGAGTGAGCCGCCTTTCCATCATCAGGCGCCTGTAGGCACGTGCCTACCGTGCCTTATGGTAAATCCAGCCCTGTGTGCGGTGGTAACGTTGTGCAATATCGGGATGAGCGGTGGACGCGACTGAATCCCCGGCGCTGTTCCCCCTAGTGTGACATCACACGTGCCCACGTGCAATATGCCCGCAACCATCTCAAACAGGCGGCGTGGGAGGATGGCAAGGAAGCGATCAGCATGAAGGGGGAAGGGGGGGGGTAAGGTTAGGTGTGTTGGATGCAGAGTCTGCAGGGAAGCTGCGTCATTTCCAGAAATTCTGTTGGATGCAGAGTCGGCAGGGAAGTGTTTTCTGAGCTTTTCCTGAACACTGTAATTGAATAATTTGGGGTTACCTGCAGGAAGTGACATGACATCGCAGGTCACAGGATCAGGGATGCTCGGGTAGTGCTTTTTATTACCCGCCCGGATCCGGATACCCAGATATCCGGATCTGGGTATCCGGATCCAACCTTGCGGATATCCGGATCTGATCCGGATATCCGACCAAATTACCCGCGGGTACACGACCTATTCGGGTATCCGGATAGAAAACCCGGAAGTGCCCTTTAAATAGCTTTAAAATGGTTTTTAGGGTAAATGATGCATGTAGCATCATGTTTTTTAAAGGGAAATACTAATTAATTACTTGGTGGACATAAAATGAAAAAAAAAAAAAAATCTGTCAATTAACATCAGGACTAGGTTCCAGACAGCGGTTGTGCAGCCCACATTGTGTCCAAAGTCCAATCGCACAACTGGGACATGACAGTTTTCAGCCCAGACACCTCCAAAAAAATGACACCGCAATTGTGTTTTGGGTTGAATATAGGTGGCGGTATCAGCAGCAGTGGCCTGTGGCACCATGGCGGCCGGATTGGGGAGGTGAAGATTCTCCTGCGGCCAGAATGGGATGCTGCGGCTTTTCTCCCTGTGGCGGTTGAGTGGTGCGGCTGGTGGGAGCGGCAGGTGGTATGGTGGGTCCCGCATTCCACGACCACTGTCTGCAATGCTGATCCTCCGTGCCAAAGCCACAGACGCATCCTCCTCCTCAGAGCTGACATCCCCATCCTGTGCATGGTAGTCACGGTCCTTCATCCCATCATCAACATCATACCCCCCCCCTCCTAAAAACCCAGAACATCCTCCTCAAACTCCTTGCGGCTAACAGCCCTGAGTTCAATCGCGGTGCCTGGAGCGAAAAGCTCGCTGACTGAGGGTAGGCTGCCCGCTGGGGTCGACACTGACACGGCAGACCTTCTGAGGGTGGCTGTAATGTTGCTCCCTGTCCTCTTGCCCTTGCTGCCCCTCCCCCAGCTGCCGGTGCCAGCAGACATACAGTAGTACAACTTATACGTGATGATGTCACCAGATGATGTGGGGTACTTTTACTTTAATAAAATCGGGGTTGGACTTTACATCAAATCAGCACGGAGTGACAGATCGCAGAGTAGAGGACAGACAGTGCACACTGTGTTATGGTGGCGGCCTGGCGGGTACACACGGTGCGTTCCTGCACTCGATTTCCCGCTCGATTCCCGTCAACTCGATTATTTCCGACATGTCCGATTTGCGTTTTGATGGATTGTTAGGTCGATTTGTCATACTTTACATGCGAATCGACCTAACGATCAATCGAAACGCAAATCGGACATGTCGGAAATAATAGAGTCGACGGGAATCGAGCGGGAAATCGAGTGCGGTAACGCACCGTGTGTACCTGCCAGGCCGCCGCCATAACAACTAACTGCAGTACTAACACTGTAATCCTCCTATTCCCTATACTGTCCTGCTGGCCTACACAGACACAGACACAGACAGGACCTAACTTAGTGAATGAAAGCAAACAATTACAAGCTAGCTAGCTAAAAAAAACAATAGATCAATAGCGTAGTGAAGATGTTTAGCACTCAAAGCTTTAGGTTTATCACTGTATACAGCACTTGCTGCCCTCTGATTGGCTGAATAACATCATCTCCTTACTTGTTACACTATCCGGATCTGGATATCTGGATGGATACCCGCGGGTATCAAGATTATGCAGCTAGCTATCCGGATAGAATCCGGATAGCGCTATTGGACCAGGTATCCGATCCGGATCCGACCCGGATAGCGGAAAAATGGTCGGCTATCTGGGTTTACCCGGGTACCTGGATCCGGATGAGCATCCCTGCACAGGATCCTGCAGGAAGGGTGTGTATATTTCTAAGGTCTATTTTACATGAGCAGCTGCAAGTGGTGTATTCACTGTCTGTCAGCTACACCCAGTGCCGTAGCTAAGGGCCCCGATGCAAGTTTTACAATGGGGCCCCCCAAGCACTCTATGCATAACAATTGCTATGGCACACCAAAACCTGCCAATGGCAACTACAGTGTCAGAGGTGCAAGAAGGGCATGGGGAGCACTTTGTTAATGATTGCCACTATTCAAAGTATCTATAGAAGTGATTATTATGAGCACAGGACCAATAGAGAGCTAATACTGTAGTTAAGGGAGGGCCCTTCAAGGCCCCTCTGGCCTTTGCACCCCCCATTGCTACGCCCCTGGCTACACCTGTGTGCTTGCTGGCACTCGGTATGGGCAGCAGAACGGCATCTATCCCCAGGAAACATATTGGAGTGCGACCGGCGCAGCACTCAGAAGTGACATCAGCTGGTTTGAGACAGCTATTTTTGGCGCCGCATTGTGCCGATGATTTGGACTCCAGCACAGGGCATAATAGTGCGCTCAGTGACTAATTTGGGCACTGGTAATAGTCAAAGTGGGAAAAGCAACTAGGTAATTTGGCCGCCGGCAAAAGAACTAAAACCATATAAGAACTAAAACAGTGTACAATGAAACAAATTTATCGCTCATGGTTTTAGTTCTTACACTGTTTTAATTGTAAATTGCAAATGAGATGTATCTCTGTGCCTTAGTGCCCTGTCTGCTCTGTTTTTTAAGGCACGATACACGACCTGATGAAACGGCTTATACCGCGAAACGCATTGTCATTTTAAAGTGCCCCATTAAAGCACCCTTTCTTACATATTGTGAGTGAATACTTATTAAGGTAGGATCATTCCATATTTTCTTACAAATAATTTGTTTAAGCTGTTTGTTCTCACCACTGGTGTATACACCGGCAGCGACCATTATTTTTATTTATTTCGTGTTTTCTATTACCTATTGATTTATAAACCATTTCATGAGTACTATCTAGGGCGCCTCCTACCCTCCTGTTTAATTACCCAGATGTCTTTGAAGGTGTGTGGGGAGGGGGGGGGGGTGGATCTCAGGATTAGGCACCACCAAGAGGGTTAGGGTTAGGTATCTGTAGTGGAAGGTTCTGTGTGAGAGTAGGGTTAGGTTAAGCTGTAGTAAAATACCGGTAAGATTTTCTACTGTTTTATTATCGTTCTTAGAAATTTTTATTCAGTAATATAATAACGATAATATACACCACCTACACTTTAAAAATGAAGAATATCGATAGATATTCACAACATTTTCATTAACGAAATGGATATTAATGATATTTTTATTTACGAAACCCAGTGCCCTTTTTTCCGCGTAGTCGCACACCTTGGGCCTGATTCACAAAGCGGTGCTAACAGTTAGCACGCTGGTGAAAAGCCCTTTATCATGCCTAAACTCAGTTTAGGCATGATAAGTTTAGGTGTGATAAGTTTAGGTGTGATAACTTTAGGCATGATAAGTTTAGGCGTGATAAGTTTAAGCACCAACTGCGTTAGCACCGCAGTGCACAGCTGATCAAAAGTTTTGCGCTAGCAAAGTCTGGTGCACTTTGCATAGAGTTTAATGGCGCTGCTTTGTGTGCGGGACTTTGCACGCTATCTACACTTATCTAAACTTAGCATGCCTAAACTTATCACACCTAAACTTATCACACCTAAACTTATCACGCCTAAACTGGCTTTTCACCAGCGTGGTGCAATGGTTATCACGCCTAAAGTCTCTAACTGGGTTAGCACCGCTTTGTGAATCGAGCCCCTTCTGTCTGCATAGATGAAAACTTGGAGACATCTCCTACAACAACCAACAAGAGGTATCCTTTCTTCGGCCTCCTCTGTGATGTTGCAGTGTGATTGGTGGCAGTGGAGGACACTCTCACCTCTCCCTGTTGAGTCATCAGTTACTTAGTTAGTTGGCACTGATAGAGTACCACAAACTCACCCATGAGATTGCCCTGGGCAGGTAAATATGGGCTGGGTGAGGTTAAATGCTGTACGAATCTCCCACTAATCTAAGAATAGGTGAAATGGAGAATTTCACTCATTAATTCCTCAGTCACGTGTTGCAATCACGTTACTGGATGGTCGGGCTACGTCACGCTATTGTGTCACATGTCCCCACCACAGAGTTTTGTTGAAGTTTTCAGATAATGGGCTCTCAGAGGGGAGGCGGACGTCAGCCGGAATGTCAGAAATGTTCCCCTTTCATTGAGAGGGAGAAAGCTGCATTATACAGGGATCAGCGGCTGCCCAGCACATGTTTATAAGGCCAGGATTGCGCACACTGCCTGCCAACGTCCAACTCTTCCACACTGGCACACGAGGTTGTGACCCCACGCTTGGCACAGACCCTCTGAAAGGGAAAGTCACCTGGCACAGCTGACCTGGCAAAAAACATCACCTGGTGCAGGTAACCTGGCAAAAACAGGTCCTCTGGTACAAGAGACCTGGAAGGACATCTCAGCTAGCACAGGTAGACTGCAAGCAGTATTCACTTGGCACAGAGAGCCAGGGAGGACAAATTACTTGGCACAGACAGCCTGGAAGGTCAAATCACCCGGCACAGACAGCCTTAAAGGACACAGAAGATCGAGCCTCCTGGCACCGATAGGAGTAGTCATCTGGAGCAGGTAACCTTGAAGAACATCTGGAAGTAGGTCTAATGCTGGGCACACCCCTTACTTTTTTTGTACGATTTTGTGACCAGATTGTTTTTTCGGCATGATTCCGCACTCAATTCTGCGCTCGAATCTCTTATCTTAATTCATTTTTATTATGTTTTTCCATACACTGCTATGAGAAAACGAGCGCGAAAACGATCGGGAGCAATATCGGACATGACGGATTTTATCTATCTGATCCATCTATCGCACGGAAAATCGTACCGTGTGTACCCAGCATAAAGGTCCAGTCACAAATCCAATTTTTATCTGCTGATGACTAGCCAACTTTATCACTGCCATGTACTATGAAGGCCAACAGATTTTGAACACTAAAGCTGGGTACACACAAGACGAAAGGTATTTATCTCTCGATCTTTCAGATTCATCCCGGTGGATCTGATCTGTAGATGACTGTCCATTAAACAAGCTATTTATGAGATCTCCAGATATTTCTTAACTGTTTTGTACACACACGCGTGAAAAAGAAGGAAGTAAATAGACTATAGAAAGCATTTTGCAGGAGCTGATCTTTTGCATGTGCACAGCATCTTAAAGCTACGTACACACATGCGACAACGATCGTTTGTTGTGAACGACAAACGAACTTTTAATTGACGAAAGAACGACCTAAGTAAAGTTAGTTTTTAAAAGTGTGTAACGATCTGATCGTTAGAATGAACGTTACATCACGTAAAGCAACTATTGCGCTTGTGCATAAAAATGAAAAGACCCATGGAGAAATAGCGAAATGCGCATGTCAAGCCTAGTACGAACGACCGTTTCCAACGATGTACTACTTTTGCAAACGATCGTCGTTGGAAAAAATCCGCCAAGATAGATAGTTCGTTTTTAACGATCTAGCTCGTCCGTCGTTAGACTTAATGGTCGTTGGCTGCTTTTTTTTTTAAACAATCGTCGTTTGAAATTATCGGGTAACGATCGTTTCAAACGACTATAGTCGCATGTGTGTACGCACCTTTAGAAAGATCAGTCTTTCAAACCACCCTGACAAACCTATGTGAGAGACAGATTCCTCAGTGTGCAAAGATGTGTCTGATGTACTCAGCTTGAGAATAGACCGTGTAGGTATACTACATGGAGGTGGTCAAATTGGCCTTTGGTCTTTAATTTTTTCCAGTGACTTTTATCTTATGTGTGTACCTAGGATAGTTTCACATAACACCAATGTAGCAGTGTATTCATATAGCACGGATATACTGTGCGCTGTGCTGGACCTTGGCAATGTTTGCTGCATCCGTTGCACTGCAGGGGCATTTTTGCGCCATTATTATTATTTAGTAATTATACAGCGCCGACATCTTCTACAGCGCTGTGGCAGAGTAGACTTGTCGCTAATTGTCCCTCACAATCGAATTCCTGCCATAGTCCTATGTCCATCGCAGTCTAGGGCCAATTTAGGGGGAATTAGGTTGTCTGTATGTTTATAGGCTATGGGAGGAAACTGGAGCACCCAGAGGAAACCCATATAGACGTACGGAGAAGAGAACATACAAACCCCATGCAGATAGTGCCCTGGCTGGGATTCAAACCAGGAACCCAGCGCTGCAGGTCGAGAGTGCTACCCACTATGCCACTGTGCTGCGCCATTCTATGGCAATGCATCCTCTGTCCCAAAAAATGTGCAGATCAGGTTTGTGCATTGCGGAAATGTAACAGATAAACCCAGACCCAGTGGAAAGGGACATCTGTGATTGGGTCTTCTGTGCTCTCCCATAGGAAGTGCATGTCCATTGGTCCGCTGGGGTCCACTCTGAGAAGTGGTTCTGTGATGACAAATATGACAAATAAAGAACATCCTAGGTTTATTGTCAAGCATGTTCTCCTTGGGTGGGGGGGGGGGGGGGGGGGGGGTGTTGAGCACACAACTGCTGATCCATTATCCTCCAGACACCCCCAGTATTGTGTAATATGTCTGATGTGACACCGTGGTCAAAGCAGAGCAAACTATTGGCCTGATTTACTAAAGCCACAATGAGCAGAGATTGTAGGGGATCTGCTGTAGTGTACAGCTCAGCTTCGCTAACTGATCTTTAGCCATCACTATGTCCTGATATAACCCACTCCGGGGCTGCATGGGTCATATCAGCAAACAGCAGAAGATGTATGTATTTTTTATATAACTTTTCTCCAGTCGCCACTGTGTCCTCATAACCTGATGTAGCAGGTAATGCTGTTTTATAACCTTGTATCTTATATATAACTATTCCCAGATCACTGCTATGTCCTGATATAACTCAGGCCAACTATCACCGCCAAACTGCAGGAAATATTGGTCATATAAATAACAATGTTCCAGCCACTGTTATGTCCTGATGTGACCCAGACCACAGCTGCTGTCACCATCTGTAAATAGCAGGTGCTGCTTTGTATATATATATACTCAGACATCTTCCGCAGCGATTTACAGTGTATATGGCTATGTCCCTAACTGTCCCTCAGAGGAGCTCACAATCTAATCTCTACCATAGGCTAGCTATATACCCATCGTAGTTTAGGGCCAATTTTCGGGGCAAGCCTGTTAACTTATCTGTACGTTTTGGGTTGTGGGAGGGAACCAGAGTGCCCGGAGGAAACCCATGCAGACATGGGAAAAGCAAACAAACCCCGTGCAGATAGTTCCCTGGCTGTGAATTGAGCTGGGGATCCAGCGCCGAAAGGGGAGAGTGCTGTACTATACCTGCCTAGTCTCCAGCCACCATTATATCTTGATATGACTCAGGCCATCCATGTTTACAGTGATTATCAGCAATTAGGAGGAGATTCTGCAGACCACAGATTCACACATGGCCATTCTTCAGATACTGCTATGTCCTGATATGACCCAAGTAGTGATCACTAGCAAACCACGTGAGATGAGAGGTTTATAGCCAATAGCCATGTGCTTTATATATGGCTGTTCCTTTTATACGCAGCTCTACAACCCCCATTATCATTTTGCTAACGACATGATGTTCAAATAATAATTATATAATTATACTATTTTTAAGTGATTAGACTTTCTTGTTATTTTTGGAAAAATTTACCATTTCCAAACTGGTACTTGATCATTTTTAATTTTTTTTAATTATCCTTGGCTTGTGAAATAATAACACCTGTTCCCTTAATTTAAAGACCTATTTTTTTTCCTTTTTAAATATATCAGTGACTGTGGCTTTGCAGAACACCATACGTTTCTGGCATTGTGCGTTTTTGCTTTTGTCCTGTGCGTTTGTGATTAGTGTGTTCGCGTTTCTTATTATTGTTTGTTTTTTAGAAGGATAAAGATACATCATCATTATAATCATAATTCATAATCATAACTATTTTAGTAAAAATGCAATAAAACACCCGTCTTCATTTAAATACAGTGGGCCTGATTCACAAAGCGGTGCTAACAGTTAGCACGCTGGTGAAAAGCCCTCTATCACGCCTAAACTCTGTTTAGGTGTGATAAGTTTAGGTGTGATAAGTTTAGGTGTGATAAGTTTAAGCACCAACTGGGTTAGCACTGCAGTGCACAGCTGATCAAAAGTTTTATGCTAGCAAAGTCTGGTGCACTTCCCATAGAGTTTAATGGTGCTGCTTTGCGTGCGGGACTTTGCGCACGATCTAAACTTATCACGCCTAAACTGGCTTTTCACCAGCGTGGTGCAATGGTTATCACACCTAAAGTCTCTAACTGGGTTAGCTTTGTGACTCGAGCCCATTATGTGCATTTCAGATGCATTTCACAGAAATATGCAGCAAGTTGTGCTTTTGAAATACGCATATTGGAAAGCGAAGGGATATGCTTTTTTTATGTGGCCTCATTATGTGCAACAAACGCGTTTGTTTTCCACAATGCAGACGATTCTGCTTTGTGTGCTCCTAGCCTCAAGTTTCTGTTGTAATAGTTACAATTGAGTCATTTCTTTCAGCGTACATTGTATAGTCACAAAAACAATTGAGTATTAAAATTGTGTACAAAAAAGCAAGATGACTGACGTCATGAATATCGTCTAAATCAGTGTTTCTCAACATTATTACAGCATGTGCACTTTTATGAAAGAGGGTGTTTGCCAATTCCCCTTGTTTAGAAAAACATCTAAAATACCCTTTCATACAAATATATTTGTCCAGAGCACATAATGGGCATGATTCACTAAACTTAACAATAAATCACTGTTTCTGCCGCGGGAATGCCGCGAATCCGCTTAGGGCTCGTTTCCACTGTTGCGGTGCAGAATCGCCTGGATTCCACCGCTGATGAAATCGCATGCGAAGGCGATTCCCCATGCCTTTTTTGCCGCGAATTCGCATGCGAATTCGCATAGGTGAGGGTATATGCGATTTTAACCATGTCACTGCCTGTGTAAATTTACATCGGTACCTATGCGAATTCGCATGCGAATTCGCGGCAAAAAACGCATGGGGAAAACGCATGCGATTTCCCTATTAAATACATTGCATGCGATTCGCATGCATTCCACTCTCAGGCGAATTCTTTGGCTCTTTTGTACGTTTTTTCACCGCTCAAAAAACGCACATCACCAACGCAACAGTGGAAACAGGCCCATTCACTTGCATACCATGTGCGAATCCGCATGCGTTGGATGCATGCGGATTCGCGATAGTGGAAACGAGCCCTTAGAATTTAATGTTGAAGTGGAGTTATTAAGAAAATAAGGTAAAAAAAGAGACTTCAGTGTCTCTTTAACGCAAACCAGAAGGGAAATAAATCTCATGAGATAAATAATGACATGTATAGTCCGAATCCTAAATGGGACTTTCCTGTAAGCCTGTAGTCTTATTTTGTAATTAAGGGGTGGGGGGAAATTATTCTTTACGGTACATGAGGGCACCTTTACGATGATATTCATCTCCCATGCAGACAAATCTCAATCTGAACTTGATAGCTGAGCCCTTGTGGACAGCACGTTGGCAGCATTCTCGCCTTGCAGCGCTGGGTTCCTGGTTCGAATCCCAGCCAGGAGTTTCTATGTTCTCCCAGTGACTGGGTGGGTTTCCTCTGGGCACTTCGACTTCCTCCCACATCCCAAAAACATGCTGATAAGATCCTAGACTACAATGGACAATGGCTCCTCTGAGGGCAGTTAGTGGCATTACTATGTACTATGTAAAGTGCTGCAGAAGATGTCAGTGCTATATAAATGCATAATAATAATAATTAGACTATGACTATGGTAGATATTAGATTGTGAGCTTCTCTGAGAACAGTCAGTGGCATGACTATGTACTATGTAATGTGCTGCAGAAGATGTCAGTGATACATAAATATATAATAATATGGTAGGACATGAAACTATGGTAGGATTAGATTGTGAGCTCCTCTGAGGACAGTCAGTGGCATGACTATGTACTATGTAATGTGCTGCAGAAGATGTCAGTGCTATATAAATGCATAATAATAATAATTAGACTATGACTATGGTAGATATTAGATTGTGAGCTTCTCTGAGAACAATCAGTGCCATGACTATGTACTCTGTAAAGTGCTGCAGAAGATGAGAGAGAGAGAGAGAGAGAGAGAGAGAGAGAGAGAGAGAGAGAGAGAGAGAGAGAGAGAGAGAGAGAGAGAGAGAGAGAGAGAGAATAAATACATAATTAGTGACAAGACTCTATTTATCCTCTAAAACACCACCCAAGATGTTGGCGCTATATAAATACTACTAATATACTGTATGTTCCCACCACTCAGATGGGTTTTCATCAATCACACAGAGTTTTACAACTTTAATTAGTTATCAGTGAGAGTTACATCATTTCGGGCACTGAATTCTTAACCTTTACAGTGAGCAAAAAAGAAAAAAAGGAACACAGCCTATTTTTAAGTAATATTAGGGCTGTACAAACACATGATTATTTCATCATGTCACATCCCACTTCAGATACCCTTTAAAGGAATACTATCGATACCCAAGTGTTCTAAAATGACAGTGTGCAAATAATGTCTAAGTAGCTGTGTAAACATTTTCCTACTTTTCATGTTAAATATCAGAGGCAAAAACTGTAATTTATTGAGGGTAGGATTTAGCTATATTGGGACAAATCAATTGCAGAAGGGGTGTCTGCTTCAATGCACAGCCAGAGTTGCATATCAGACTACAGAAAGCAAATATCAAACATATCAAACTCTGAAAGCAAAAACAGTATGAAAAGCTGTGACAATTAGTTACATTGCCTCTGCTCTCTTCAGACACGTCAGTCAGAAAACACAGGACAAAGTTTGAAAGTATTTTGCTAACAGTAAACAAAGAAGTTGCTACTAAAATGTATACACCAGTACTTAGCAGCACTTCCCAAACAATTCCTGTGTCAATTGAAAAAAATATGTGAATCAATAGTATTCCTTTAAGCCAAGCCTGAAGCAGAGCATCAAGAGAACAGTTGTTATCATTTCTTGATTCATCCCATTTCTTGAATTAAATTGACCTCCACAGTTACCTTATCGGAGAAGATGATCATGATATGAATGATAATAATGATACCCTGTTGCTGCAGCAGATACTGGACCACCGTAAGATGGATTCTGCACAGAGGGAGAGTGCACAGCTGTGTTCAGATCACTCCAATGGGCGGCCATCTTCAGCATGCCAGTGCCCAGACCTGCAAGGGAAGAGGAGCCATTGCTCAGGACTGAAGGTACAGTCATCATGACAAGAGAGATAGAGAAACTGTATAAAGTACATGTACATAGACATGTGAACAGAATATTCACCCACTTGGGGGAGAGAAGTTTGCAAGGCCGCAGTTATAGTTTTATCACCCCTGGGCCAAGTATATTGGGGCTCCCCTTCCAAGTGTAGCAGTGCGCCTCCCAATCCATGTGCACCCCCCTTTTCCATTATCCCTGGACTGCAGACCTTCTCTTTTAAGGACAGGTCTCTTGGACATCAACTTCCATTTTCATGTGTTCCCATTTGCAGCCTTTTCTTTCATATGTAGCAACCCCTATTTCATGTCCAGGTTCCCCTTTGGGCTGCAGCCACCCAAGGCCCGGGCCTTTGTGACCGTCCAGAAATCCGGCCCAGAGGGTTTGTTGGAGACAAAAAGTTACCAAAATATATAAAACTGTGGTGACCTTACGTAACATGGTAATCTGGCTACAGCAGATGCTCATTGACGTTGTTCTCTGCAGGTATTCCTCTTTGCAATGTGTTTTGTCTACTTTGCCAAGGCGTTATCGGGCAGTTACCTGAAAAGTACCATCACCCAGATCGAGAGAAGGTTTGAGATTCCCTCATCCCTGGTGGGTGTCATCGATGGGAGCTTCGAGATTGGTATGTATGACTTATAGCAATGTAACTACTGTAAGTGGGGGAGGGGGGATCGCAGGCACTGGTTTTAGCCCCACTTTCTGCAGGTCAGACACCCAACAAAAATCCGTTGTAGGTGGAGACTAGTGAGATGAGTTGTCTCCTTCCCCATAGCTCCCAACTGTCCCTCTTTTGGAGGGACAGTCCCTCTTTGGGAGCCCTGTCATTCTGTCCCTCTTTCCTCCTCATTTGTCCCTCTTTCAGGACTTTGTCCGTCTTACTATGTAAATATATATATTTCTCGAATTAAAAATGTGTTTGATTGACTCTAAACTTTATTCCCATCCTTTAAGTTGATATATCACTAATTTTAAAATGTTAATATGAAGATAAATGAACCAGGATATAAAGGACCAGTGTGGTTTGAATTATGAAACAATGTATTTTTCTTATGAAATCGTTATGGTAGGTATGGTTACGCTAGGGGTGTGACAGGGCGTGATCAGGGGTGTGGTAAAGGTGTGGCTTAAGTGTCCCTATTTCTCATCTCAAAAAGTTGGGAGGTATGCTTTCCTACTAAACCTCTTGGAAGCTCCAGTCGTTAAAGAGAAACTCCAACCAAGAATTGAACTTTATCAGTAGCTGATACCCCCTTTTACATGAGAAATCTATTCGTTTTCACAAACAGACCATCAGGGGGCGCTGTATGACTGATAGTGTGGTGAAACCCCTCCCACAAGAAACTCTGAGAACCGTGATACTCCTGGCAGTTTCCTGTCTGTGAACCTTGTTGCATTGTGGGAAATAGCTGTTTATAGCTGTTTCCAACTGCCAAAAAAGCATGCAGCAGCTACATCACCTGCCAACAGTAAAAATGTCACCATGTAATAAATGTCAGCATGTAAATCAGGGAAAGGTAAGATTTTACAATGGGCAAACACTGACTAAATCATTTATACATAATTATTGTAAAAATGAAGCACTTTTTTTGATTACATTATTTTCACTGGAGTTCCTCTTTAAATCTTCCCATCATTCTTCCTGGTACCCAGCCATCTACCTTGAAGTCAGTGTTGTTGCTAAAGAGCTCTGGGCCACAGTACGAGTTTTACATTTTCACCCCCTCAAGCACTCAATTGATATGGAGCACTGAAACCTCTAAGAGGTTTAATTAGGGAAGTGGAAGAGTTTGGTAAGGATTACACCATTCATAGCACATATAGAGGCGATCATCACCTGAATAGCACCACTGATGAGTGGTTGAGGACGAGCCCTCGATGGGTTCTTCTGGTCCAGGGGCTACAGTGCAGGTCAAATCTCTGTTTCCCTTATGGCTGTGCCTCTGTTCAAAGTGTCCCACTAGGTTTATTGCATTTGCTGCTCTTTTGATTCCCGGCCTATATTGGATGCGCCATTTTCCCCACCGACGCATGTGCCACATTTTTGTAGCTCTGGGCGGTGTCTTCCTCATGTGTGTGCCGCAATGCATGCTGGGCGATATAGTCGGTGGATGCGAGAACATCTCTGTACTTACATCCATGGACTACATCTCCCTACATGCATTGCTGGGAACTACGAAATGCAGCAAATGCGTCCGGTCCGAGGAGAAGATGGTGCATCCCGTACTGGCTGGGTACCAGAGGAGCAGCACCCTGTAGGTAAGTAGTGAGGTTCACCCCCAACTCCTGCCACTCCTCTCCCTATGTCACACTTCATTATGACATTTGCCACCCCTCCCCCCATGTCACACTTTATTATGACATTGTAAAAAACAAAAATGTTACAGTGCTCAGAGCCCTTTAAGCAGGATGAGTATAGCTCCCCTTTCTTGTGTGTAGCTAAAAGAATCCAGTGGGCGGGAGGGCAGAGCTGAGGATTCTGGAAACAGAGATCCCTGACAGGGGCGTAACTAGAAATCATGGGCCCCGCCTCCCGGGGGGCCCACTCAGTTCCGTTTTGGGGGGCAAGAGGGGTCGCAGCATGAGGGGAGAGCATGGCCACCTACATCGGCAGGGAGGATGGCCACTCCCCCCCCCCCCCCTCACCTCAGGCTCTCCGCTCAGAGCTCCCTCTTCAGCATCAATCACTGGTAGCAGCGGCGGGCAGGAACCTATACCTCCATGTGTTCCACCGCAGAGCTCCGATTTCTAAGTACCTCATGCTACTTCCTGATAAACAGGAAGTAGTGTCACACACTTAGAGAGCGGCGCGTAGAACGCATGGAGGTATGTGTTCCTGCCAGCCACTGCTGCCAATGATTAAAATCGGAGCTCTGCGGTGGAACACATGGAGGTATGTCTTCCTGTCCGCCGCTGCTGCCAATAATTGATGCTGGAGGGAGAGAGCCCGAGGTGAGGGGGGGAGAGGCCCCCCTCCCTGCCGATGTAGGTGGCCACGCTCTCCCCTAATGCTACAACCCTTCCTGCCCCCCAAAATGGCCCTGGGCAGGGCCTCCCCCATGGGTGCAGGGGTTGCAGCTCCTATTGTTACGCCAGTGATCCCTGAACGGGGCATAACTACAAATCATGGGCCTCCCCAGAAAAACTTTGATGGGGACCCCCAATGTTTACACCCTTTCCCTTACCTGACCCTGGTGACCCTCACAGTCTGGGGCTCTTGTTGCAAGTGTGGGACATCATACTCTCCACACCTATAACAAGTACCCACAAAAACATCTTATCTGAAGAATTGACCCCTTTATCAAAGGGAGTGAAGTAGTAGTTGGGGCCCCCACGATCACAGGGGCTGCTCCACTTTAGTTGTGTTCCCGAGAGAGGCTAACCACAAACACTGAAATATCAGATCTGAGTAAGGTGACCTCGTATGCCTGAGGAGCAGTGTGACCGTGAAGCAGTTGTTGTTTCCCGCCATTCCTCACACGTTTCTCTCCTGCAGGAAACCTTCTGGTGATAACTCTTGTCAGCTACTTCGGAGCCAAACTTCACCGTCCGAAGATAATTGGGGCGGGCTGCCTCCTCATGTCAGTGGGAACCGTCCTAATTGCGTTGCCACATTTTATTATGGGTCGGTAAGTCAAGTGTTTCGCGGCCGTCCATGAAAGGTCACACGGCAGGACTCTGCATAACAAAGGAGCGGACGCCTCCATCCTAATCCTCTAAATGCGCCCAGAGCTACATGACGAGTCCCCAGATCTGGGGAGCAAAATACTGAGAGTACCAAACCCCAACATATTATTAATTCCTGAGTTGTCGGTCCTCGAATATTACCTTATTTATCTCTGACTTTATTTATTTATTGCCAAATCCTGTATACCACAAGCATTGCAAACATACAGGGTTTATTCCTTCTGCCATGGTCAGAGCTCACCATACACCAGATTAATAACTTACCGGTTTTCTAAAAGTAATTCAAACATAAATGTTTGAATTACTTATTTTAGCTATAATGATTCCTGAGCAAAGCCAGACTGAATGCTCAGTCGGAGATTTTATCAGGGCTAATAAGAAGCAGGCTAAGCAGTAAAGGATGAAACAGAGAGAAGAGTAGGTGTTTTCTCGAATGTTCCCACTGATATATATGGTAAAATATATGAGGGTGCTTTGTCTCTGGTTCACTTTAAAGAGAACCTGAACTCAGAATGTCCTCTCTGCTCTAAAAGATACACAACATAATAACAGCATAATAACCTTTAACCACTTAAGGACCGAGGTGATAGAGATCTACGCCCTGTTTTGATGGGCTCCTGGCTGGCAGGGCGTAGATCTCTATCACCGGCGCCGCCGCTCCCCGCCGCGATCGCGCGCACCGAACCGGCTGCACTTAGCTGTCTTATGACAGCTAAGGCTTCCGGGTATCGGCAGGAGCCGTCACTGATTGGCTCCCTGCCGTGTGATCGCTGTGAGCCAATCACAGCGATCACCCTCCGAAAGGCAACATAGTTGCCGTTCCGCCTCCCTCTCCGCCTCCCTCTCCCTGTCACTGTGGATCTTGTGTGACAGGGAGAGACGCACAGCCTGCAGCCGTGACAGGCTGTGCGATTTTAGTGTAAAAATAAACTTTTTTTTATCCAGCACTCCCCCCCCATGTATCCCTTGATCCCCTCCCAACCACCTATATATATATATCTATATATATCTATATATAGATCTATCTATATATATATATAGATCTATCTATATATATATATAGATCTATCTCTCTATATATATATATAGATCTATCTCTATATATATATAGATCTATCTATATATATATATAGATCTATCTATATATATATATAGATCTATCTCTCTATATATATATAGATCTATCTCTATATATATATAGATCTATCTATATATATATATAGATCTATCTATATATATATATATATATAGATCTATCTATATATATATATAGATCTATCTATCTATATATATAGATCTATCTATCTATATATATAGATCTATCTATCTATATATATAGATCTATCTATCTATATATATAGATCTATCTATCTATCTATCTATCTATCTATCTATCTATCTATCTATCTATCTATCTATCTATATATATATAGATCTATCTATCTATATATATATAGATCTATCTATCTATATATATATAGATCTATCTATCTATATATATATATATAGATCTATCTATCTATATATATATATATAGATCTATCTATCTATATATATATATATAGATCGATCGATCGATCGATCGATCGATCGATCGATCGATCGATCGATCGATCTATCTATCTATCTATCTATCTATCTATCTATCTATCTATCTATCTATCTATCTATCTATCTATATATATATATATATAGATCTATCTATCTATAGATCTATCTATCTATCTATCTATAGATCTATCTATCTATCTATCGATCTATCTATCTATCTATCTATCTATCTATCTATCTATCTATCTATCTATCTATCTATCTATCTATCTATCTATCTATCTATCTATCTATCTATCTATCTATCTATCTATCTATCTATCTATCTATCTATCTATATATATATATATATATATATATATATATCGATATATCTATATATATATATATATATATCTATATCTATCTATATATATATATATATATGTATATATATATATATATATATATATATCGATATATCTATATATATATATATCTATATATTTTACTGCATTGTGATTTTAACCACTTGCCGGCGGCAAAGTGGAGCCCGCAACGACCGCAATACGCCGATCGGCGGCGGCTCGTTGCAGACTAGCTGGCCGGGGATTGCACGCTGGATGTGCCCACCCGCGACGTCAACCCGCCAGCCAATTAGCAGCGGCGGCGGGTTGTTAACCCCCGATCTGCCGCATGTAAAGCGGATAATACGCTTTGTAATGTATACAAAGCGTATTATACAGGCTGCCTCCTGCCCTGGTGGTCCCAGTGATTGAGGGACCACCAGGGCAGGTTGCAGCCCTCCTAGTAAGTACCCAAGCACACTGATCCTGCCCCCTGATCGCCCACTGCACCCATCAGACCCCCCCTGCCCACCCCTCAGACACCTGTTTGCACCCAATCACCCCCCTAATCACCCATTAATCACTCCCTGTCACTATCTCAACGCTATTTTTTAGATTAGGTCCTAAACTGCCCCCTGGGGGCTCCTGAACACCCCCCCCCCCACACACCCTCATATCCTCCCTAGAACCTGTCACTGCTACCCATCAGATCAGGCCCTAATATGCCCCCTTCGGGCTTCTGATCACCCGGCCAAACCCTCACCCGCCCCACCGCAGTGACAGAATTGTTTTTTCTGATCACTGCTGGTACGACTTAATTGCCATGTCCAGGTCACGATTTGAGAACATTCCTGCACTTCAGTGCCAATACAACCTGTCATCTAAGAAGCCACCCTGCTTATGACCGGTTCCACAAAATTCGGCCCCTCATAGACCACCTGTCATCAAAATTTGCAGATGCATATACCCCTGAACAGTCATTTTGAGGCATTTGGTTTCCAGACTACTCCTCGTGGTTTTGGGCCCCTAAAATTCCAGGGCAGTATAGGAACCCCACAAGTGACCCCATTTTAGAAAGAAGACACCCCAAGGTATTCCGTTAGGTGTATGACGAGTTCATAGAAGATTTTATTTTTTGTCAAAAGTTAGCGGAAATTGATTTGTATTCACTTTCCACTAACTTGTGACAAAAAATAAAATCTTCTATGAACTCACCATACACCTAACGGAATACCTTGGGGTGTCTTCTTTCTAAAATGGGGTCACTTGTGGGGTTTCTATACTTCCCTGGCATTTTAGGGGCCCTAAACCATGAGGAGTAGCCTAGAAACCAAATGCCTCAAAATGACCTGTGAATAGGACGTTGGGCCCCATAGCGCACCTAGGCTGCAAAAAAGTGTCACACATGTGATATCGCCGTACTCAGGAGAAGTAGTAAAATGTGTTTTGGGGTGTATTTTTACACATACCCATGCTGGGTGGGAGAAATCTCTCTGTAAAGGGACAATTGTGTGTAAAAAAAATCAAAACATTTTAATTTACAGAGATATTTCTCCCACCCAACATGGGTATGTGTAAAAATACACCCCAAAACACATTATACTACTTCTCCTGAGTACGGCGATACCACATGTGTGACACTTTTTTGCAACCTAGGTGCGCTAAGAGGCCCAACGTCCTATGAGTACCTTTAGAATTTCACAGGTCATTTTGAGGCATTTGGTTTCTAGACTACTCCTCACGGTTTAGGGCCCCTAAAATGCCAGGGCATTATAGGAACCCCACAAGTGACCCCATTTTAGAAAGAAGACACCCCAAGGTATTCAATTAGGTGTATGGGGAATTCATAGACGATTTTATTTTTTGTCACAAGTTAGTGGAAAATGACACTTTGTGAAAAAAACAATAAAAATCAATTTCCGCTAACTTGTGAAAAAAAAATGAAATCTTCTATGAACGCCCCATACTACTAACGGAATACCTTGGGGTGTCTTCTTTCTAAAATGGGGTCACTTGTAGGGTTCCTATACTGTCCTGGCATTTTAGGGGCCCTAAACCGTGAGGAGTAGTCTAGAAAATAAATGCCTCAAAATGACCTGTGAAATCCTAAAGGTACTCATAGGACTTTGGGCCCCTTAGCGCAGTTAGGGTGCAAAAAAGTGTCACATGTGGTATCGCCGTACTCAGGAGAAGTAGTATAATGTGTTTTGGGGTGTATTTTTACACATACCCTTGCTGGGTGGGAGAAATATCTCTGTAAATGGACAATTGTGTGTAAAAAAATCAAAAGAAATCTCATTTACAGAGATATTTCTCCCACCCATCATGGGTATGTGTAAAAATACACCCCAAAACACATTATACTATTTCTCCTGAGTAAGGCGATACCACATGTGTGACATTTCTTTTGCAGCCTAGGTGCGCTAAGGGGTCCAAAGTCCTATGAGCACCTTTAGGCTTTACAGGGGTGCTTACAATTTAGCACCCCCAAAATGCCAGGACAGTGAACACACCCCACAAATGACCCCATTTTGGAAACTAGACACTTCAAGGTATTCAGAGAGGGGCATGGTGAGTCCATGGCAGATTTCTTTTTTTTTTGTCACCAGTTAGCAGAAATGGAAACTTTTTTTTATTTATTTTTTTTGTCACAAAGTGTCATTTTCCGCTAACTTGTGACAAAAGATAAAATCTTCTATGAACTCACCATGCCTCTAAGTGAATACTTTGGGGTGTCTTCTTTCCAAAATGGGGTCATTTGGGGGGTATTTATACTATCCTGGAATTCTGGCACCTCATGAAACCTGACAGGTGCTCAGAAATGAGAGAGATGCTTCAAAATGGGAAAATTCAATTTTTGCACCATAGTTTGTAAACGCTATAACTTTTACCCAAACCAATAAATATACACTGAATGGGTTTTTTTAAATGAAAAACATGTTTGTCCACATTTTTCGCGCTGCATGTATACAGAAATTTTACTTTATTTGAAAAATGTCAGCACAGAAAGTTAAAAAAATCATTTTTTTGCCAAAATTCATGTCTTTTTTGATGAATATAATAAAAAGTAAAAATCGCAGCAGCAATCAAATAGCACCAAAAGAAAGCTGTATTAGTGACAAGAAAAGGAGGTAAAATTCATTTAGATGGTAGCTTGTATGACTGAGCAATAAACCATTAAAGCTGCAGTGGTCTGAATGGAAAAAAGGCTCTGGTCCTTAAGGGGTGAAAAGACTGCGGTCCTTAAGTGGTTAAACAAAAAAACATTTATTTGTTACAGCTGATACAAATCCTAAAATAAATCTGCACTGTTTCTACTTTCTGATTCATGGAAGCAGACATATTGTTAACAGCCTGTGCTTTCAAATGAGCTTATCTGCCTTATCTGCCGTGGCAGTCATGTGACACAGGAAAGAGATCAAATTACAACTTGTGGTTAGACGCAAATGAGGAGGAATTAACCATTTAAGCCTCCTGGACGTAGAAGCTACGTCCAGGAGGCCATATGTGCTCCAGCGCACTCCCGGCCGCGGATTGTTAGCCCAGGAATCAATCAATTGGGTCATGGTGCCCGATGATTGATTCCTCTCCCCTGCAGAAAAAGCGTCCACTTCTCTGGGAAGCCTTGCTTTTTCTGCCTCTTGCGTCCCCCTACGTCCCTCTAAGCGTACATGTTACGCTTAGAGTGACGTCATGTAAACAAACTCATGGCTGCCATCATGTGGCCAAAATGTAAAACTACATCTAAATGTAAGAAAAAATAAAAACACACATATATTTACATTAAAAAAATACTATTTACATCTCACCCTCCCAAAAATACCCACATAAAATGTTTAATAAAAAAACAAAAAACATTACAATAGTAAAAAAAATACGTACCGTAAATATTTACCTAAGGGTCTAAACTTTTTAAATAGCAATGTAAAGGAGAAATATTTCTATTTTCTTTTTTTATTATAAGCTTGTAAATAGTAATGGATGCAAAATGGAAAAAATGCACTTTTATTTCCAAATAAAATATTGTCGCCATACATGAACATAATTTAAACGGTGTGATAACTGGGACAAATGGGCAAATACAATACGTGGGTTTTAATTATGGAGGCATGTATTATTTTAAAACTATAATGGCCGAAAACTGAGAAATAATGATTTTTTTTAATTTTTTTCTTATTCTTCCTGTTAAAATGCATTTACAGTAAAGTGGCTCTTAGCAAAATGTACCCCCCAAAGAAAGCCTAATTGGTGGCGGAAAAAACAAGATATAGATCAGTTAATTGTGATAAGTAGTGATAAAGTTATAGGCCAATGAATGGGAGGTGAACATTGCTCGGATGAAAACGTCCGTGAAAAACGGCTGAGGGGTGAAGTAGTTAAACAGGCTAAACTCTAAATATTTACATGGTGCATTTCTCTATGTTTTCCTTCTGTCCTGTGCAAAAGTTCAGGTCCACTTTAAAGTTTTTTTTCGTTTTTTTTTCTATTTAGATATACATATGTACTAAGGGAGATACTGGTAGCTTGGCAGTTGGAGACAACTGTTATTTCCCACAATGCAAGGAGGCTCCCACAGCGTGATGTCAGGACCCAGGTCCTGACATCGCACTGTGGGAGGGGTTTCACCACAATATCAGCCATATACACATTGAATAGTGTAGGGTAGATTGTCAATTACCTCAGAGTTTTCAATACTTTTGTTTCATAATTGAGGAAAAAGTGAACACACATGTGGGTGATACATTGAATCTGACCAATGGGGGAAAAAAATGTATAGTAATTCTTGAATTGAAAAGAAATAGAAAAAAAATGTTTGGTGTGTGGTCACCTTAAGTCCCAAATTACCAGTAATAATAATAATCCAAACATTTGCATAGCGCTTTTCTCCTGTCGGACTCAAAACACTCAAGAGCTGCAGCCACTGGGAAGCGCTCAAGAGGATACCCTGCAGTGTTAGGGAGTCTTGCCTTGAACTGCTTACTGAATAGGTACTGACCTTAACCAGTACACTATCCAGCCACTGCAGTAGCTTCACCATAAGGAGTGCAGGCTGGCAATTAAGTGTCACACTACTGATGACATCACCAACTAAGAAAACACATACAGAAAAGGCCTCAGATTATTACACTCACTCTGTCCATCTCTGATGGAGCTGAACTGGCTCTACAGACTTCTTCAGCATCACTACAGCAAAGGGCACTTAGGGAGGGGTAGAGAGGTTGGGGGCTGGCGCTCTACACAAGAGTCTGCTGCACACTGAATAAGGACTGTCTACAAATATATGTCTACAACACTTTGTATTATTCGTTATCAGTGGCTGATCAGATGCAGTTGTGCAGAGAGCAGAAAGCTTTTTCTCTCCATGCCCAGACTCCTCAAGCAGCACTATAGTACACAGCACATGGGGATGGATGGAAAGGCTGGGGGTACAGCAGCGCTGTACACAAGAACAGTGCTGAACAGTGAATAGGGACTGTCAACAAATCTTTTGCTGCAAAACGTTGCATGATTCCTTATCAGTGGCTAAGTTGTTTAGGTAATGCCTTTAATGACTAACTGTACAAAAATTCTTTTCAAGCTCTCGAAACTTTAAGTTTCTTCTTAAGGCATATTTCAGAATTGGATCAGAACCATACTTATTTTCTCTATCAGTTACAGTTGCCAGTCATAAAATGTGCATGTTTTCACACATACAAACGCAAATGGTGTGCAGTAAACGCATAAAGAGAACTGACAGATGAGTGTGCTCCCAGCCTCAGCTTTTTACACTCACTCTGTCCAACTCTGATGGAGCAGAACTGGCTCTGCAGGCTCCTCCAGCATCACTACAGTACAGAGCACTTGGGTAGGGGGCTGGGCTCTAAACACAAGAGCCTGCTGCACACAGAATAGGGGCTATCTACAAATCTTTGTCTGAAAAACGTTGTATGATTCCTTATCGGTGGCTGAGCAGATGCAGTCATTAGAACAACTGTGCCAAGAGCACAAAGTGTTTTCTCTCCATGCCCTTAGTTGTCAGTCTCTCAGGACAGGGAAAATAAACTTCTCCCTCTATTGTTACCCCCCTGCATGGAAGAGAGGACAAGAGGGAGGTATTTCAAACCAGTCCAGTCAAACATCTCACTGGGTCTCATTGTGGGTGGGGGGAGTCAATCATCAGGGGTTTAACTACAAGGAAGCAGCCCCTGCAACTGGGGTGGGGTGGGGCAGAGCTGTAAGGGGCCCCCAACTACTACTTCACTCCCTCCTATATAGGGGTCCATCCTTCAGCTCGGTGTTTTGTGGCTATATCCACCCTTGTTTTATGACTCTTGTGAGATGGGCCCCCAGGCTATGAGGGTCACCAGGGGTAGGCAAGGAAAAGAGTGTGAACATAGGGGGGCTCCATCAAAGTTTTGCTGGGGGGCCCCATGAGTTGTAGTTACATCCCTGATGGTGGTCTCATTTTTATGGGGAGGAAGGGGATCATGGTGGCTACCTTGCTTATATAGGGTTACCCACAGGGGAAGGTGGTTTGAACATATGAGGGGGCCACATCAAGGTTTTTCAGAGGGGCCCGTGATTTGTAGCTTTGCTTCTAATATAAGTCACCTTGAGTTGTAACTTTTTTTTTTTGGTACATTGTATGTGGTTTTGTGACTTTTACATTTTGTGCACATTGTCACACAGCTACACATACGAGGGGCCTCTGATTCATCTTGCTAATTCAACTATCAGCATTTCACCATGTTTACAAGCTTCCAAGAACCAAAAACTGCACTCTGCGATAGACAAAACCCGCATAAACATCGGCTCAGGTAAGAGTCTATCGCCACCAAATCATATTCTTTATAGTATGTACATTATATACTTATGTATAAGCTGACTTGTGTATAAGCCGAGGTACCCATTTTCCCCTCTGAAACCAGGAAAAAGTCATTGACTCGTGCATAAGCCCCGTCCCCAGTTTAGCCCCCTGCCCCAGAAAAATTAGTTAGATGTGCCCCATTATTGGGCAGCCCTCTCCCAATTGCTAGATGGGCCCCATTTTAAGGCAGCCTCCCCTTTAGCTGTATAGGGCAGTAGTGTAATAGGTACCCCCCCCCTAGCTACTAGCAGAGCAGTCTCACCTGTCAGCGCCGGGGAGCACTTTTTAGCCTGTCTGTCGTATACTGTGTCTCAAGACGCCAGTAGAGGGCATCACAGAAATGAGATACAGCTAAAAGCGGGTTGACGTCTCCAATACAGGCTCTGTACTGCACTCCCCGTCGACCATCCAATCGCCTGTGCCTCTCCAGCCATCAGATCTGCTCCCCTCCGGCCATCTGATCTGACATGCAGGCAAGCATGTCACTACAGGGCTGTGCCAGCATCCGCTCTGATCCTCTGCACTGTCCGTACAAGCCTACTCAGCACCGACAGGAAACAACAATCTGGAGGTACCGCTCCACCGCACCGTGTGAGACAGTGCTGGATCACGGGCAGCCAAGCCCAAAGAAAGCAAGAAAATGGAAGACGGTCCGCACAATGTCTCCAACAGATCAATAAATTTTATTCAGGACATATCCATATCCACATAAAAGCACTCGACTAACATGTTTCAGACATGAAGTCCTTAATCATAGTCGTTCTTACAGCCCTCTGTGTGAGGTTTAAAAACCTCAGCACCAGTGTCGGGTACAGGCAGGGCCGGGCCGAGGCAGAGGCTGGAGAGGCTCCAGCCTCAGGGCGCAGTGTAGGAGGGGGCGAACAATTCATTCAGCTGTCATTTCCAATTGTGTTTGAAGCAGAAAGAAGTAAGAAAAGGGGATATATGGCAGTGACTGCAAGCCAGATAACTAGAGATTAAGGTGTTGGGGAGGTTGGGGGCCCTGGGGCACCTATTAGTCTAATAGCAATCAGTGTGTGATGGCTGGGGGGAGGGATGGAGGGGTGCACTTTGCTGTCTCAGCCTTGGGTACTGAAGGACCTTGTCCCGCCTCTGGGTACAGGAGCCAGCATATCACTGCTGCACTTACGGGGGACCCTCTAGCCATTTTCTCACTCCAGGCGAGAAAACCTGTGGCGCCTTCATCAGAAAATAATAGTATTGCAGCAGCATTTCACCAGAAAATAATCATAATGCGGCAGCATTTCACCAGAAATTACACTTATTGTGGCAGCGTTTCACCAGAAAATACACAATGCTGGCAACATTTCACCAGAAAATACACAATGCGGCAGCGTTTCACCAGAATATACACAAAGCAGCAGCATTTCAAAAGAAAATACACAATGCGGCAGCGTTTCACGAGAAAATACACTTAGGCAGGGCTCCACTTTCATGAGGCACAAAGTGGGACAGAAGGAGGCACAGGGGGACTGCATAAGGCACACAGGGTGACATAGGGAGGCACAGGGACAGAAGGAGGCATGAGTGTCAGAAGATGTCACAAAGGAGTACAGAAGGAGGCACAAGGGAACAGAAGGAGGCACACAGGGGGACACAAGGATGCACAATGGGCAACAAAAGGAGGCACAATGGGGGACAGAATGAGACACAAAGGAGGACAGAAGGAGGCACAGGAGGACAGAAGGAGGTCCACAGAGGGGCAGCGAGTGGTACAGGGGGACAGAAGGAGGCACAAAAAAGGACAGTGGGAGGCACAGGGGGACACAAGGAGGCACAAGGGGGGGGGGCAGAATGAGGCACAGTAGGGGACAGATTGAAGCACAAAGGGAGACAAAAGGAGGCACAGAAGGAAAGGAGGCACAGGGGGACTGAAAGAGGCACAAAGGGGACAGGAGGAGGCACAATGGGCGAGAGAAAAAAGTACAAAGGGGCCAGAAGGAAGCACAGGAAGATAGTAGGAGGCACAAAGGAAAACAGAAGCATGCACAAAGGGGGATAGAAAGAGCCACAAAATAGTGACAGAAGAAGGCAGAGGGGGATGTAAGGAGGCACAGGGAGACAGAAGGAGGCACAGGGGGACAGAGGAAGGAGCAGGGGATAGAGGTGGCACATGGGGACTGAAGAGGCACATGGAGACAGAATGAGGCACAAAGGGAGACAGAAGGAGGCACATGAGGACAGAAGGAGGCAGAGTGGGACTGAAGGAGGAATATGGGGGCAGAGGTAGCACAGGGGAACAAAGAAAGGCACAAGGGGACATAAGGAGGCAGAGGTGGCACAGGGGGACTGAAGGAGGCACATGGAGACAGAATGAGGCACATGGAGACAGAAGGAGACACAAAGGGAGACAGGAAGCATAAAGGGAGACAGAAGGACAAACAGGGGTCAGACAAGGGACTGAGGGAGGCACAAGGAGACAGAAGGAGGCACAAAAGTGACAGAAGGAGGCACAAAAGGAGGAGAAAGGATGTACAAGGCACAGAGGGACACAGTGGCAGCTGCCTGCAACTTCATCCAGGGGCGGGGCTTACTTCAGCAATATGGCGCCCCCAGGACCAATGGCACTCCAGGCAACGGCCTGTACTGCCTATGCCTAGAGGCTCCCCTCTAAGAACAATGACACATTGGACCTTATGCAATTCTCTTTTCCCGTACCTTTTTAATCTGTTTAAGATAACTTTTGCACCCTGCAATTGAAAAAGTACCAACAAGAAGGTGAAAAAGTACTGTTGAAATTATTCAGAGTATTTTCTTACGTGCTTGTGGTTTAAACAGTATTTTATTTATGATGTAAAAATATCACCTAGGAGAAAAAAATTGCTATTTCTCCTAAGTTTTCTCCTAGGTGATATTTTCACAACTTGTCAATAAAATGCCTTTTAAACCACCAGCAAGCAAGAAAATACTCAAAATAATTTTGGCAGTACTTTTTCACCTACTTTTTGGTACTTTTTTCAAATGTAGAGTGCTGAAAAATTATTTTGAACAGACAATGAAAATGTTCTTCTAGGAGAAAACTTAGGAGAAAAAGTGAACTGAATAAGGGCCATGGATACTTGGCTGGGGTAGACTTCTGATAAATGTAAAATTAGTGGAAAATATAGGAACAGATATAAGCTGGGTGTAAGCTGGAAATGTCACTTTGGAGATCATTTTTAGACTTTTCCTAGAATGTGTTTTTGTTCTGAAGTTGGACTTTTCTCATTTGTGTTGCTCAGGGTGTGACAGTGACTTTCACAGCTCCATGTGGTTGTGCGTATTGCTGGGAAATCTACTACGCGGAGTTGGGGAGGCGCCAATCCAGCCCCTGGGGATCTCCTATATTGATGACTACGCTGAAGATGCCAATGCTGCCTTCTACATAGGTAATATTGTCGTAATAGTCCCCCAATGAAAGAATAGCTCAAAAATCACATGACAAAGAGGGGGGGGGGGGGAGCAGAGACAGAAGCAAGCTATTAGTTTGAGCTTCTACTTGGAAGATGTATGTTTTGGTAAAGAGCAGAATGTGGGAGGAGCATTGGAGGAGCTAGGATCCAGGCCACCAGATATTCACCAAGTTCTAGGCATTTGCCTTGTGGGTATTATGGCACTGGACTGGTCTGAGTCTATCTGCCTTGGTTACCTTGTAGATCATTCATGTCAAAATCTAGCACTCTGGACAAATCTTGCCTGCAGAGCCATCAAATTCGGCCTGCAAGTGGTTTCCCCACTTTTCATCATGCTTGGCCCTCCATAGACCACCAGGGAAGCTATATTGGAGGTGAAGTCTAGATCACCAGGGAAGCCATATCGAGAGGGAAGAGGAAAGCACCCAACCAGGGAACTGTATAGTGGAGGGACGCCATTTTTTTGCATCAGACCCAAGGAGAGCTAAATTGGTTGTTACCAGTGAAGCAGGTCATTTCAGTGCCGTTCTGGGCCTGAACTGGGCACCGCCATGGACCCCAAAATACTTCTCCCTCTAGGTTGCTACGACTAGGAGGAGGAATAGTATTTCACGCCACCCACAATTTCACTAGCCGCAGGGTCATCCATCATTTGGCTCACTCTGCGCCCAACAGACCTGGCAGCTGAATGATACGTACTCATTTCCGGTATTAAGTAAGGTCAGATAACTCTTGTGAATCACCTCCAATATAACTACATAAACACGATTCAGTAACACAGTCTTCTTGGGGTTAAAGCTCATTTAAAGAACACCTGAGGCGAAAATAAACTAATTAAATAAACAATTGTGTCTATCTTCCTTCTCCTAAAAATGACTTTTTAAGATATTCCACAATTTTATTTTATGCTTATATCTACTTTTTACGATTTAACTGTTTTATTGTTTCTGCTCAATGACACATTCATTGAAGTATGCCAGAGCTAAAATCTATGAACTATTGACCCTTTATCTCTTGCCTGCTCTCAGAAGCCATTTTCTGCTAGGAAAGTGTTTTTTAGTTGGAATTTCTTATCAGTGAGGGTCCCACAGTAGTCACTTCCTGTCTGAGTCAGGACTGAGTCAGCCACTTACATACCTGATATTTAACTCTTTCAGGCAGAGAAAGAAAAAAAAAGAACACAGCATAGTTATTAGTGTGCTAGGCACTGTACATACCCATGTCTATCTCATCATGTCACATGTCACCTTGGGTATCCTTTAAGATGGACTGAAGAAAAATAGAAACCATTCTATCTTCTCATAAGTAAACTTTTCTTTAAAGGGACTCCGAGCTCAAAAAAAAAAAGAAAGTTGTACTCACCATGGGCTTTCTCCAGCCCAGTGCTGGTCGGGAGGTCCCACGCCGGCGTCCTGGCTCCTCTCCTTCTCCCCGCTCCGGAATGGCTGGCAGGCCGCAGCCCGGGCGACACTCTCCCGAGTGTCGGGCTTCTTCTTCCGCATATGACGCGGATTACGTCACACGCCGGCCGCCTCGCGTCATCATGGCGGCCGGCGTGAAAGTACTGCGCATGCGCAAACAAAGCGCGCATGCGCAGTACTTTCACGCCGGCCGCCATGATGACGCGAGGCGGCCGGCGTGTGACGTAATCCGCGTCATATGCGGAAGAAGAAGCCCGACACTCGGGAGAGTGTCGCCCGGGCTGCGGCCTGCCAGCCATTCCGGAGCGGGGAGAAGGAGAGGAGCCAGGACGCCGGCGTGGGACCTCCCGACCAGCACTGGGCTGGAGAAAGCCCATGGTGAGTACAACTTTCTTTTTTTTTTTGTGCTCGGAGTCCCTTTAACTTTTTTTCTGGGGAGATGTGGACAGAAGGAGGAAATTTGCTGCTGGATAATGATGTGGAAAATGTACTTCGTATAGTGAGGAATTCTATGACCGAGTTTACTGAAAAGGCAGTGCTGCACCTCTTGTAGGAGTTATACTTTGATTAATTCTTATCATATCCTATTACAGGCTGCATCCAGACAGCTGCTGTGATTGGACCCATATTTGGATTCCTCCTGGGATCTCTGTGTGTGTCGCTCTTTGTAGACATTGATTCTGCGAGTTTAGGTAATTACAATATTATTTTATGGTCTGTATTACCCCCGTGGTGTTTGTTTTGACTAGCTTTGAATGCATGAATGAAAGAATAAATACATGGATAAACTGCGATCTGCATTAGAGTATTGTCATTAAAGGGACTCCGAGCACCTCTCATGGGCATGCCTTTAAGACAGACGAGACGACTTCCAACAAAGTCCCCTCTGGAGGAGCCTCTTGCAATGGCCATGCGTGTCACTTCCTCTTCCTGCTTCATCCAGTGATGCACTTCTCTAATAGAGAAGACAGGGGTGACCAGGAAGTTATAACATAGCCAAGATGGCAGCCACGAAATGAAGGAGGAGAGCACAAGCTATAGAAAGGTAAGCATCTTTAAGTACTTTGCAGTACTGGCTGGAGTCTTAAAGGCATGCCCATGAGAGGTGCTCAGAGTCCCTTTAAAGCGGACCTGGAAAAAGATAAGCAACAGCATAATAACCTTTAAAGAAAAAAATGTCTTTGTTACAGCTGATACAAATTCTACAATAAATCTGCAGTGTGTCTACTTCCTGCTTTCATGGATTTAGACGTATTGTTAACAACCTGTATTCACAAATTAGCTGCTGTGACGTGGCAGAGGAGATTCCTGAGCTGACACAGCTGAGAGATCAAATTACAGTGGTGATTAGTCACAGATGAGGGGGAATAAGACAATCTAAATATATACAGGGTGCATTTCTCTGTTTTCCTTCTGTCCTGTGCAAGAGTTCAGGTCCACTTTAAGTTACTGATTTCAGTCACATGCATGCAGTGGTGTAGCTAAGGAGCTTTGGGCCCCAGTGCATGTTTTACATGGGGCCCCACAAGCATTTTATACATATCAATTCATAAGGCGCAACAAATCCTGCCAAGGACATCCACAGTATGAGAAGCGTAAGCAGAGGAGGGGAACCATTTGCTAATAATTACCACTATTCAACACGTATATAGAAGTGATCATTACTAGGGATAAGTTCCCAAATACCACGGAATTCCGATTGACAAGTTTCTGATTGGAAATAGACTTTCCATGGCTGAAATCGGTGTCGGAAACTGGAGTACGGAAATCAGAGTTCCACGGAATACCACATTACCGAGACTTAGAATTGTTAGGCCAATCACAAGACTCACTTCTGATACTTCTATTGGGCCAATCAGAGAATTAGTATCAGCAGAATACTGAGTACCAAGGCCTAAAATTTTCACGCCAATCGCAAAAGGCAGAATTAGGGAAGTGTACCCCGGTTGGCAATCAGAAATCTAAATGTTGCATAATCTGCAAAATATAGAGGGTTCCACAAAAAAAAAAAAAATTAATCAACTATCTTTATTGACAAAAAATACCCCCCCCCCCCCTTGCAAAAATAAAAATAGAAATGCAGAATACCACTGGAATCGGAAATGGGCATTTCCAAACATCTGTAATGATTATTACCATAACCCCATTAAAGGGACTCTGAGCACCTCTCATGGGCATGCCTTTAAGACTCCAACCAGTACTGCAAAGTACTTAAAGAAGCATACCTTTCTGTAGCTTGTGTTCTCCTTTTTCATTTGATGAAATCGCCATTCTACACCAAATAGTTTTTGTTCGATTTCAATTTAAAAATCGTGGCTGCCATCTTCGCTGTTATAACTTCCAGGTCACCCCTGTCTTCTCTTTTAGAGAAGTGGATCACTGAATGAAGCAGGAAGAGGAAGTGACACGCATGGCCATTGCAAGTGGCTCCTCCAGAGGTGTCATAGCACGACTTTGTTGGAAGTTGTCTGTCGTAAAGGCATACCCATGAGAGAAGCTTGGAGTCCCTTAAACGAGTTCTGATGATCATTAAAGCTGTCATGTCCTGCAGCTGTCATGTCCTGCGCCGTCCTCCTACGATCCTCCGTTCCCCGCCGCCGGCACCAGTCAATTATTCATCTAACCTCCTCCTCCCTCTCCCCAACCGCTAGTGCAGTCAATTAGCAAAAAAAAAGTCCCTGTTTACTAAAACCATGTGCAGGAGCATGTGTACTTTTTCCTGCTTCCAGAGACTGCTTAACAGCAGAACATTCTCTTCGCCGACTCCGATCACATGACCTGCATGGAGCGTGTGGATCAAGAGAGCCCAATGCTACCATTTTTTCAGGGGGACCCTGCTAAGTCTATTTACGCCCCTGCCTCTGCATCCCTTATTGGTACACCACTGGCCTGGGGTGTGTCACAGGAAGTCAGTGCACACAGGAAATTCCCAGTAATGTTTATCGTAGGCTATGACATCATGCAGCCTTCTCTAGGGGGAGCGCACAGATGTTGTATTCCGAATATCAATATTCGCACCAGAATTTTCCAATTACAGGTTGAAAGTCAGCATTCAGCATTCACAAAATTCCAACATCTAAATGCCAAAAGCTGCGTGAAATTACATTTGTGAAACGGACAAACTATTTTTTACACAATTTCATTGAGAGTGTTCAAGGAAATGAATGAGAGGATTCTATGCGTAATTTCACACTGAAATTGTAACCTACTGTAATTTTACAATTTATTTTGTATTTTTACAAATTTGCACTGAGCCTATTTAACCTTATAGTTAGTTAAAAAATATGCTCACAACAAATTCCAATTTCACAATTTTGCAATGCAAGCTCGGAATCCACAAAATTCTGAATTTGCTTGAAATTTTCATTAGGAATTTCGATGGATTTAGTATTTGGCAATTCATTTCCGACCATTCCTGGCCTTCTCCACAAAGCATTCTGGGAGATTAGGGGCTTGATTCACAAAGCGGTGCTAACCTACTTAGCACGTCTAAAGTCTTTAGACGTGCTAACCAGGGTGATAAGTAGGTTAGCACCGGATTTCTCAATCAGATCGTGCACTAACTTTGCGCGCGCAAAGTTTTATGCGCGCAAAGTCTTATGTGCGCTAAGTCCCATAGGCTTTAATGGGCACTTCGCGCGGAGCGCCCTGCGCTCTGTGCAGTGTGTGCGTAAAGTTTTACGAGCATAAAGTTTTGCGCGCGTAAAGTTTTACGCGTGAAAACTCGTTTAGACGTGCTAAGGGGGTTTTCACAGGCGTGCTAACAGTTAGCACCGCTTTGTGAATCAAGCCCCAGGTGTTGTTCCCACTCACTTAGATAGAGGGGAAAAATAAAACATTCCACAGTGATTCACAGTGCCAACAGTAAAGATGCCAGCATCTGTCATAAATGTAAGAATGTAAATGAGGGTGATGAAGGACTCTACAATGGAGAAATACAGTATTGGCTAATTCACCATTTCAAAACTAAAGTATATATATATATATATATATATATGTGTATATATATATATATATATATATATATATGCAGTACACAGTAAAGTTTCTCCGTAGGTCAGTTAAAAAACAAAAACATTGAAAAAAGTCATTATGTCTCAGTTTTCAGCAATTATAGTTTGAAAATAAAAGTGCTACTGTAGATAAAACCCACAAATTGTATTTGCCCACTTGTCCTGGTTATTACAACATTAAATTATGTCCCCAGTACAATGCATGATGACAATATTTTATTTGGAAATAAAGGTGTATTTTTTCTATTTTGTGTTTGTTTGTACTATAGCAGTACTTTACGGGTGACCACATGACTTATTAATCCTGGCACCACCGTTTTGTGCATAACTAAAAGAGAGGGTTACATTAAATGTTTTATATTTTACAACATTAGTCAATAAAAGTCAAATCAAGTTAATTATTCACAAGTTACGTCAGTTATGGCTAGATACTGTATGAGTTGAGTTCCGAGATTTCTGAATTAGGCTGTATTCCCACTACAGCAGAAAATGAACATTTTACTGCATCGGAAAACTGTCAATTTTTAAATAGGACCCGTTCACACTTGTCAGTTTGCGATTCACTTTTGTGCTGTCTGCGATTTTTCCGGAGAGCAGACATGTTTCTCATGTAGCCTATGGTTGAAACGCACCTGCCCCAGGCACCAACCAACCAGACCACAACGAACCATTGGAGCGTACACTACACTGTCTGCTCCTGTTGGTGGTTAGAAGTGCTCAGTGGGAACCTAGTCTTAACCCCATTGTAACTTGTGGATTTGGGAAGGATTGCTTTAATAATGCATGGAAATACTATGTATCTGCGACACACACTCATCCACTATGTTTTTTGCCCAGACAGGGTGGCGATCACTCCGCAGGACGCCCGCTGGGTCGGGGCCTGGTGGCTCGGGTACCTGGTGGCTGGAGCCATCAGTATTCTCGCCACTATACCATTTTGGTTTTTGCCCAAAGAGCAGCTGCGGTCAGACTTGCAGAAGAATTCCAGCCCCCCCTCTGAACAATCCAAATTCATTCTGGAGGACTTGAAGGACCCCGAGAGAGGCCAAGATGGGGGTCAGCTGCTAAAAATGGCCAAAGGTAACAGAAGGAGATTGATCAGTCTGTTGGGACATGAGAGACAACTCTTGCTACTTATGATCGCATGCCACTATTAGCAACTATAATATGTATAACAAACACTCACTGGCCACTTTATAAGGTGCATCTGCTCAATTGCCTGTTAACACAAATAGGTAATCAAGCTAATCACATGGCAGCACTCAATACATTTAGAACAGGGGTCTCAAACTCGCGGCCCGCGGGCCATTTGCGGCCCTCGATACAATATTTTGTGGCCCCAGGGCCCCAGAGCTTGTAGGGGCCCCCAGTGGCTACAAGAGGAAAACATTTTTTTATAGTTTTTGAGAAAATCGATTTTAAAGTTGCAAAGGAAAAAAATACACATTTAAAAACCCGCCGACTTTAATGGTTAATTGCAAATCCACCTTAATAGCTAGAAACCCTAAATTTGCAGGATATGTTAAGGAGATCATTAGGAATAAGAGGAAAAAACAATTTTTCAAAAAGACCTTATAGTTTTTGAGAAAATCGATTTTAAAGTTTCGAAGGAAAATAGTATACTTTTAAATGCGGTAAATGTCACTTTTAGTAGCAAACCTAACGGTAGTGTAATTTTACATGCATCAAAAGAAAGAGCAATACATTTCCTGACAGGGTTTCCAGGGGGTCCATACGCAGCCGAAGCGCTTTGGCCAAGGATCGCTATACAGCCGCAATATGGCTGTATGAAGATTCCTGGCATTTTTTCCTATTTTCCCAATTTTTTTTTTTATGTTTAGAGTGTGGGAATTTTTTTAAAAAAATTATGTGGGGTCCCCCCTCCTGAAACTTTTTAACCCCTTGTCCCCCATGCAGGCTGGGGTAGCCAGAATGTGGAGCTCCGACCGATTGGGGCTTCACACCCTGACTATACCAGCTGCAAAAAAGGTCCCTTAATGCCGATTTTTGTTCCAGGGTATCTGTTGGGGGGGGGGGGGGGGAGGGCAGGTTTATTTTGCTCTTGGGCCCCATTGTTGCTTAAACCGGCCCTGCCTGCCGTCAAAAGCAAAAGAGACACGGAAGCGAACTATATTTGCCCATTTTACCTTATAGTTCGCTTCAGTGCTCCCAAGTAATCCGCCGCATCCCCGCCGCTAAACAAGGGTTGCAGACCCCTAAATCCCCCGCGCAAACATCCACGACTGCGCTGAGGGGCAGAGCTTCCAGCTGTAGCTCTGTCCCTCCTGACGTCAATCGCCGAATGGATCGCCGCCTCTCCCCCGCCCCTCTCTGTGAAGGAAGAGTGGGAGGGCGGGCAGAGGCGGCGATCCGCCGCGATTGACGTCAGGAGGGGCAGAGCTGAAGCTGAAAGCTCTGCCCCTTCCAGGAAATGCTGGCGGATTGCCCCCCGGGGCGATTTGGGGGCTCTGCAGCCCTCGTTTTGCGGCAGGGACACGTGAACTCCCTTATGCGGCCCAGCCTCAACCTGACTTTGCCTCCTGCGGCCCCCGGGTAAATTGAGTTTGAGACCCCTGATTTAGAATCTAGACATGGTTAAGACATGTTGCTGAAGTTTAAACAGAGCATCAGTGTCCCAGATATAAAACATATCAAAGTTTGACTTCTTTAATCCATCCCATGCACTCAGCTCTTCTCTTCCAGGCAAGAGTTTTATGGCTGTAATTGTTTGTAGGTGAGGATTATGCTATAGTCCGACTAGGTTCCGACTGAGAGAAACTGTCACTTGCTGAAGTTAAATACTTACCTAAGGAGAGGGAACTCACGCCGTCCTCATCCACTGCCCAGGATCCTCCTGCCCATTGTAACCATGCTCCTCTAACTACTTGAAACGGCCATACCTGCCCAGTAGCACGGAGCCACTCGTGCATAAGCGACTGGCTTACTGAGCAGGCTCATCCGTGCTTGCACAGGCGCAGTACAACTGCGCTCGTGCTTGTAGAGGAGTGGGGTCGCGAGCATGGAATCTTACAAGAGCTTGTCGGATACCTTCACTTGGCAATGGTGGACCAGAGGACAGCGTGCGAAGCTTCTGCATCCTGAGGCTTCCATCTCCTTAGGTAAGTATTCAACTTTTGACCTGAGGTTTGCTTCAGGTGCACTTTCACTCTTTTAGGCAAAAAAAAAAAAAAAAAGAATAAAAAAGAACACAGCCTCATTGTTTGTATGCGTCGCACTGTACATACATGTTTAGTTCATCATGATGTCACATGCCAGCTTGAGTATTCTTTAAAGAGAACCCAAGGTGGTCAGATGGAACACAGAGACATGTTCTCTGCCTCATAACATGGCTCTGTGTCCCCACACTGGAGCGCTCTCTGCCCCCCCCCCCCCCCCCCCCCCCGCTGTGCTTTAGCCCTCCGAGGTTGGCGACACTTTGTCACCATCTCGGAGGTAAACACAGGGAGAGGGATTCCCTGTTCAAAACACCCGCCAGGGGCATTCCTACAGGCTTTCCAGAGCTGCCATTGGGCAGCTCTCTCTCCCTGGCCGCGCCCCCTGCTGCTCCCCCGCCTTCCTGCACGCTGGATCAAAGAATGAATTCTCATCCTAGCGTCGTGACCTATAGGTCACAAAAGTGAAAGTGGCCCAGTGCAGCCCACAGGAGCAGTGATTTTTGCGGCTACCTGATCCGCTCAGCCCCACGGATCAGCTAGCCTACTTTTTAAAAAATTGTTTGAGCCCAGCTTGGGCTCTCTTTAAAGGGATACTGTAGGGGGGTCAGGGGAAAATGAGTTGAACTTACCCGGGGCTTCTAACGGTCCCCCGCAGACATCCTGTGTTGGCGCAGCCACTCACCGATGCTCCGGCCCCGCCTCCGGTTCACTTCTGGAATTTCAGACTTTAAAGTCTGAAAACCACTGCGCCTGCGTTGCCGTGTCCTCGATCCCGCTGATGTCATCAAGAGCGCACAGCGCAGGCCCAGTATGGTCTGTGTCTGCGCAGTACACTCCTGGTGACATCAGTGGGAGCGAGGACATGGGCGTGCAGGCGCAGTGGTTTTCTGACTTTAAAGTCAGAAATTCCAGAAGTGAACTGATGGCGGGGCTGGAGCATCGGTGAGTGGCTGCGCCAACACAGGATGTCTGCGGGGGACCATTAGAAGCCCCGGATAAGTTCAGCTCATTTTCCCCCGACCCCCCTACAGTATCCCTTTAAGCACAGTACAGGATAGATGTTGTGTGAACTCTGGAGAGACTCTCATGTTGTCACCCAAGCTGGAGACCAGACATTCTCTGAGTAATTTTCTTCCTGACAGATTTCCTGCCATCACTGAAGGAGCTTCTGGGGAACCCGATCTTCTTCCTCTACCTGTGCGGCAGCATCTTCCAGTACAACTCGCTGGTCGGGATGGTGACTTATAAGCCAAAGTACATCGAGCAGCAATATGGACAGACATCCGCCAGAACGAACTTCATCATTGGTTAGTCAGCTCATACTACGTTAGAGATGTTTCAGTGATGGAGGCCCACCTAAAGGTGCCCATCCAGATTGACCAAGACACCTGATCCCGGATTTAATCTGATCATAAAGAGATCTATTGGCTGCCTATAAACCACAGCCAGATTCCCATTTGATTTCAGCATGAAATCTCTCAGGAATGGGCTTAGTGACGCAGCCACTGCCGCCCGTCTGACCGCCACCTAAATGTTTGTTCCCCCCACCGGTACCCCTACATTGTAAATGTCACCTGTCCAGCTGCACCAACTTTTGGTCTCTTCCCCTCTCTCCCCTGATCACCACTGTCAAACCGAGTGCCACCACGTGGTGGCACTTATATTAAGTGGTGCATTTGTGAAATCACACACTTGTGCCGGCAGATGGACAGGTGAGATTTCCATCACATTTGTCACAATATCCCATGCCATTACTGCCACACACGTGATGGACTACGTCAGACCAAGATTTTCCAGCTTACTGAATTGATACATTCAACTGATTTAAGCCCGAAACAGGCCAAATCATTGATTGGGCGGACATGTTGTGGCACTGATTTTCAGCCAATTGGATAAAATTATCAATCAAATCAGATGGTTAATCGGGTCACAACATTGCTAGATGCAGGGCCGGATTACCAACCAGGCAACAAAAGCAGTCGCTTGGGGCCCCATTCAGAGTCAAAGGGGCCCCATCAGCACCTAAACCAGCCCTCGCCATCCTGTCAGCGGTGGCTGGATGGTATAATGGTTAAAGGGACTCTGAGCAGTGCAGTAACTATGGAAAGATGCATATCATTTTAAAGCTCTCTTTCTCCTCTTTTCAATGATATATAAACGGTCGCCCTATGCCTTTTAGTTTTCGCTATTTTCGCGATTGAAATCGCGGACACAGGACGACTTTTCTCCAAAGTCGGCAGCTCGATTCAGCACAATGCAATGAAATATAAGGAACCCAGGGGGATATAATTACAAACATCATGCTGGTAGGTGTGAGGGTGTAATTATATAGTTGTGGGTATGCTTAAAGGCATACCAACAGGCACTGCTCGGAGTCCCTTTAAGGGCTCTGCCTCTGACACAGGAGACCAGGGTTCGAATCTCGGCTCTGCCTGTTCAGTAAGCCAGCACCTATTCAGTAGGAGACCTTAGGCAAGTCTCTCTAACACTGCTACTGTCTATAGGGCACGTCCTAGTGGCTGCAGCTCTGGCGCTTTGAGTCCGCCAGGAGAAAAGCGCGATATAAATGTTATTTGTCTTGTCTAATGATGCCTTGCGCTGCTGATTGTCTTCAGAGCCAGGCTCTCCTCCTAGGTCCCCCTCCTGCTACTGTGCGCTCTGCCGCTGCCCACTCCTCCCTCCCTTCCCACAGAGAACCACAGCTGCAGCAAGAATGATAGCAACAGATGGCAAATACTCACTCACCTATCCATGATCCAAGCGATAGAGATCCCGTCATCTGAAACCCATCTGTCTCTTCTACAGTGCAGCCGCTCGCTCTGAACTTCCTGATTCTCAGATCAGACAGGAAGTAGTAATAGTAGTAGTAACAGAGCGGCAGCACTCTAGAGGAGACAGATGGGCTCCGGATGACGGGACCTCTATTGCTTGGATCGCAATAGGTGAATGTGAGTCATCTGGTGCTGTCCTTCTCCCCCGCTGTGGCTGCCTTCTCTGCTGGACTATCGTATTCACTGGGATGGAGGCTGCATGGTGGCTGTCTAGTTTGGGAGGAAATAGGTTGTTCAGTGGTGGGGGTGGTTATGTAATTCTGTCTGGGGAACGGCTTCCGGTTTGGTGGTGTCCAGAGCTTTCTGCTATTGCCAGGCTGGAGATGCAGGGTAAAAGTGCTGCTGCTGTGATATCTGGCGCCCTCTTCACAGGGGTGCCCCAGTCCCTGAGTGCAAATGTCCCAGCCATTCATCTCTCACTCTGCATTTTGCCGCTGCTATTCCCTGCATTGTGCACCCACAGAGGAAAGCGGGCTGTTGCCCATAGCAACCAGTATCTCGGCTGCCCCGGTGTGTGCAGCATGTTGCTGTGCAGCTGCATCTTCTGATTCTATTACGACATGATGGGGGGCCCAAATCAGTTACTTTGCTTAGGGCCCCATTTAGCCTTAATCCGGCTCTGGCTAGATGTATGGCCAGCTTAGCAGTCTCCTTTATGGTGGGCATAGAATAAAAAAGTACAAAATGTAGGGATTAGCAGCAAACGTCATGTAGAACAAACCTAAACATACAGACATTGGTGAATCCGGTCCTTGGCTGATTTTTGAATTTGTTGCGGTAATGAAAAACTACCAGTAGATGTCAGCATTGTACTAGTCAATGCATACAGTATTTGTACCTCACCAAACTTGTCAGGTACTTTCCAAAAGTCCTCCAGGCCTATGTCACTTCTGTTCTTCAAACCCATAATTGTCACCTCTGTCCTCCAGGCCGGGGATTGTCACCTTTATTCTTCACGGCTAAAATTGTCACCTACCAGGGCCTTCCAGAAAGTAACAGCCATTTTCATTTAATCTTTAAGGAAACATTTAATTTACTTCTATTTATTTTATTTTAGACACTATGGGCTTGTCTCACTTAGCCCATTGCGCTGTGTAAATCTTCTTACGCTCGTTATTTAAAGTGACACTGAAGCGGAAAAAAAAAGTATGATACAATGAATTGTATGTGTAGTATGAATAATGAATAGAACGCTGACATAACTAGAAATCACTGGGCCCCCTGCAAAATCTTGGATGGGACCCCCCCTCTCTGCCGCTGTTTAACCACCCTGGCGTTCTATTAAGATCGCCAGGGCAGCTGCATGAGGGTTTTTTTTAAATAAAAAAAAAACTATTTCATGCAGCCAACTGAAAGTTGGCTACATGAAAGCCCACTAGATGGCGCTCCGGAGGCGTTCTTCTGATCGCCTCCGGCGCCCAGAATAAACAAGGAAGGCCGCAATGAGCGGCCTTCCTTGTTTTGCTTAGATCGTCGCCATAGCGACGAGCGGAGTGACGTCATGGACGTCAGCCGACGTCCTGACGTCTGCCGCCTCCGATCCAGCCCTTAGCGCTGGCCGGAACTATTTGTTCCGGCTGCGCAGGGCTCAGGCGGCTGGGGGGACCCTCTTTCGCCGCTGCTCGCGGCGGATCGCCGCAGAGCGGCGGCGATCGGGCAGCACACGCGGCTGGCAAAGTGCCGGCTGCGTGTGCTGCTCTTTATTTGATCAAAATCGGCCCAGCAGGGCCTGAGCGGCACCCTCTGGCGGTAATGGACGAGCTGAGCTCGTCCATACCGCTAAGGTGGTTAAAGAGGGGTGGGTTGGGCCCCCCTCCCTGCCACTGTGAGCCCACTGCCCCCCCCCCTCCTAGCCCCATAGGTCAGCCCTGGGCAGGGCCCCCTACTAGACTTCACCCCACCATGGGCCCCCCTGCGCCTGCATCCCTTGCAGGGGCTATTGTTACGCCCCTGGAATAAAACACTAGTAGCAAAGAAAACAGTCTCATGTTCTTATTTTCCGCTATATAGCTTCTTTTTAAAACATTGCATCATTCTGTCATATTTGCAATTTACAAACCACAATCTGTATTTTAAATATGAAACAGAGCAGAGCTAACGCCCCTTTGAACTTCCCTGCAGTAAAACCTTATGTTCCTCTCTATATCACTGTTTCTTTTATGTATAAGTGCTTGAGAAAAAAAAGCACTGTATCCAACCCAAGTTGGGTCTAAGAGCTCAGAGAAACTCTTTAGCATAGTTAACAACGGAGGTTTCTTATGCTGGATACACACTATGCGTTTCCGCGTGCGACGCGGCCGTCGATACGCGTCGATTCGATTATTTCCGAACATTTCCGAACGAATTTCGATGATTTTTAGGTCGAATGCCATGTAAAGTATGGCAAATCGACCTAATGATCCATCGAAGCTTGAATCGGACATGTCGGAAATAATCGAATCGACGCGTATCGACGGCCGAGTCGCACGCGGAAACGCATAGTGTGTATCCAGCATTAGCTGTACTAAACATCCAACTCATGGTCCCATATGCAATTCACTATTTCACCAGAGTTTTCTCTTAGGAGATAATTTTTCATCTTCAATTTAACATATCTTTTTAGCACTTTGCAATTGAAAAAGTACCAAAAAGTAAGGGAAACAATGCTGTAAAAATTATTTTGAGTATTTGTTTGCTTACTGGCCATTTAAAAGGCCTTTAATTTACAAATTGTGAAAATATCACCCAGGCAAAAACTCAGGTGAAAAAGTGAATTGTTTATGGGCCATTGGCCTTGATTCACTAACTGGTGCTAAGCCGGTTAGTGTGCCTTATCTGAGTTAGTGTGCCTTATCTGAGTTAGTGTGCCTTATCTGAGGTTAGTGTGCCTAATCTGAGTTAGTGTGCCTTATCTGAGTTAGTGTGCCTTATCTGAGTTAGTGGGCCTTATCTGAGTTAGTGGGCCTTATCTGAGTTAGTGTGCCTTATCTGAGGTTAGTGTGCCTTATCTGAGGTTAGTGTGCCTTATCTGAGGTTAGTGTGCCTTATCCGAGTTAGTGTGCCTTATCTGAGGTTAGTGTGCCTTATCTGAGGTTAGTGTGCCTTATCTGAGGTTAGTGTGCCTTATCTGAGGTTAGTGTGCCTTATCCGAGTTAGTGTGCCTTATCTGAGGTTAGTGTGCCTTATCTGAGGTTAGTGTGCCTTATCTGAGTTAGTGTGCCTTATCTGAGTTAGTGTGCCTTATCTGAGGTTAGTGTGCCTTATCTGAGTTAGTGTGCTTTATCTGAGGTTAGTGTGCTTTATCTGAGGTTAGTGTGCCTTATCTGAGGTTAGTGTGCCTTATCTGAGGTTAGTGTGCCTTATCTGAGTTAGTGTGCCTTATCTGAGTTAGTGTGCCTTATCTGAGGTTAGTGTGCCTTATCTGAGGTTAGTGTGCCTTATCTGAGGTTAGTGTGCCTTATCTGAGGTTAGTGTGCCTTATCTGAGTTAGTGTGCCTTATCTGAGGTTAGTGTGCTTATCTGAGTTAGTGTGCCTTTTCTGAGGTTAGTGTGCCTTTTCTAAGGTAAGTGTGCCTTATCTGAACTTAGTGCCCCTTAAGTAGCTTTGTGCACACTAAAAGATGCACAAAGCTACATCGCACACTGCACTGCGCACAGCGCGCACAGCGTAATGTGTCGATCTTTGTGCGCGGTGCGTTGATAATGTCGCACCCGCTATACTGTATATGATGCCACCATAAGGTTGCATAGGATGCGATGATAACGGTGCACTGATGCGCCGTTTAGGTCGCATCCTATGCGACCTTAAGGTCGCATCATGTACAGTATAGTGGGTGCGATGTTATCGTCGCACCGCACGCAAACATTGGCGCATTAGGCTGTGCGCAGTGCAGTGTGAGATGTAGCTTTGTGCATCTTTTAGTGTGCACAAAACTACTTAAGGGGCACTAAGTTCAGATAAGGCACACTAACCTCAGATAAGGCACACTAACTCAGATAAGGCACACTAACCTCAGATAAGGTTAGCGCTGTAGTTTGTGCCCACTAAGTGATAAGGCACACTAACCGGCATAGTGCCGGTTAGTGAATCAAGCCCATTATCTCATAAGTTTATTTTCACTTCAGATTCCCTATAAACTATTGGCACTTCCTGAGTAGTGTGCCCTCCTTAGCAACATGCGCTCCTTTCCATATGCCGTGTGATAGTGACATATAGTGGCTGCACTAGTGAAGTATCCCGGCCACTATACGTCACTATCACACAGCATATTTGAAGGAGCGCCCGTTGCTAAGGAGGGCACGCTGTACCTTGCCACTAGCATGCGTAGTGTGCCCGGGCTATCAGGTAGTGCGCCTAGTTTAAATAACGAGCGTAAAAAGGTTTACCTCGTGCTGTTACAGTGCAATGGGCTTAGTGAATCAGGCCCATTGGACCAATTAACTTTTTCTCCTGAATTTTTATATTTCATGTTCTATTTAAAATACCCTTTCAGCACTTTGCAATTAAAAGTACCAAACAGTAGGCAAAAAGGTACTATAAATGATTTGAGTATTTTCCTTCTTGCTAGTGGTTTAAAAGGCATTTGATGGACAAGTTGTAAAGATATCACCTTAGAGAAAACTCCACTGACCCTTATTCAATTAACTTTATCTCACAGGCTTTCTCCTACGAGATCATTTTTCATATTTTCAGTAAAATAACTTTTTCGCACTTCATAGTTGAAAAAATACAAAGGGGGGGGGGGGGGGGGGGGGTGAAAAAGTACTATTAAAATTATTTTGAATATTTTCTTGGTGGCTTAAAATATTTTATTGAGGTGTGAATCTATCACCTGGGAGAAAATTTGGGAGAAAAAGTTAATCGAATAGGGGGCCTCTGTATCTTCTGGCTATTTCTCTACATAATCACATTCTGTATTTAAAGAAACACTGAAGCGAACAGAAATTATGATATAATGATTGGTATGTGTAGTACAGCTAAGAAATAAAACATTAGCAGCAGTGACATAAGTCTAATATTGTTTCCAGTACAGGAAGAGTTAAGAAACTCCAGTTGTTATCTATGCAAAAGAGCCATTGAGCTCCATGACTTTCAAAGTTGTAGAGAGAATTATCTTATTATCTCAAGTGTCTGTCACTCTATTGCTTTCTTTTCTGCAGAGGACAGTTCAAAAGTTCACTAGCCTGCTCTGTAAAATCATTTAGAATGCTGAGTAGTGTGTAAACTGCAAATATTAGAGAATGATGCAATGTTATTAAAAAAACCTATATAACTGAAAATAAAAGTATGAGAATATTTTGTTTGCTACTAGTGTTCTAGTAATTATCCGTACTACACAACCAATTTATTATATCATATTTTTTTTTCCTCGCTTCAGTGTCTCTTTAAAGAGAACTAGAGACGAAGCATCCTCATGTATTTTACCATATATATCAATGGGAACATAACAGTAAAAGCCATCATTGCTCTTTGTTTCAGTCCTCACTGGTTAGTCTGCCTGTTATCTGCTCTGATAAGAAGCATGAGCATTCAGTCTAACTTTGCCCTGGAATGATTATAGCTGAGTCAGTCTTCTGTGATGTCTTTTCAAGCCCAAGCCCGCCTCCTCCTGGCTCTGCTTTCCTGCTAGGAAGATACATAGCAGGAAAGCAGAGCCACAAGGGGGCAGACTTGGGCTTGAAAAGACATCACAGGAAACTGACTCAGCTATAATCATTCCAGGGCAAAGCTAGACTGAATGCTCAGTCGGAAATTTTATCAGAGATAATAACAGGCAGATTGTGCAGTGAAAAATGAAACAGAGAGCAAGGTAGGTGTTTACTGTCATGTTCCCATTGATATATATGGTAAAATACATGATGGTGCTTTGTCTCTGGTTCTCTTTAAGCATTTATCACATACCAGTGTTCTCCCCAGGCTTAATTAGGTGGGCGGGCCGCCCGGGTGTTTTGAAACCCCGCCCGCCTGTTGGTATGCACTTGCGTAGCTAGCAAATGTCACTGCTGTAATCTGCAGGCAGGAGCGCTCGGCTGGGGCACGGAAGCAAAAGCCATCGCAAGCAAAAGCCATCGCTTTGCAGTGCAGGAGCGCTCCTCTGCCTGGGTGACCTCACCTTCCTAGTGGAGCTGTGATTGGCTGGGCGGGTTGTAAGGGGCGGGACTTGGGCAGCACGATAAGACAGAACAGCAGCCGTCCGCATACACATGCTGGCACTAATGCTGTGTGACTTGAGGCTGGGGAGAGAGCCTGGGGCTGCAGGCAGACTCTCACTCCCCAGCAAATATGGACAATTGTTTCCTCTGCCCTGGGCTGGCTGCATGAATGTCAGCAGCCAGTCCCATCCTCTCCAGGCAGCTCCGAGGCTGAGTCACATGTGATCGGGCAGTGCAGGGCACGGAGTTCTGCCGCCCCGCCCCCTTTTTCCCCGGCTGCTTGACTTCAACACACACGCTCTTCTGATGTGGTGGGAGAAGTTGTAAACTCTGCAGATAAGTAATGATCTCCCTTCCACTGGATGAGGTCTCTGCTATTGTCCTCTAACCAGCAGGAGCACGTTTTATCTGATTTTTCAGCTTGTGAGAGGGCAGGGAGCTGTCAAGCTAGGGGACTGATAAAACAAACATGACTGTATTGACCTGCAATTTAGATTAGCTGACTTGGAGGGGATGGAGGCTGCTGCTGACTCGTTTCTGTCTCAATCCCGTATTATTATTATTATTTGGTATTTATATAGCACAAACATCTTCTGCAGTGCTGTACAGAGTATATTGTCTTGTCATTTAACTGTCCCTTAGAGCGGCTCACAATCTAATTCCTACCATAGTCATATGTCATAAGTATGTATCATGTAGTGTATGTTTTGTAGTCTAGGGCCAATTTAGGGGGGGCCAATTAACTTATCTGTGTGGTTTTAGGATGTGGGAGGAAACCGGAGTGCCCGGAGGAAACCCACACAGACACTGAGAGAACATACAAACTTGTAGATGGTGCCCTGGCTGGCATTCAAACGGGGGACCCAGCGCTGCAAGGAAAGAGTGCTAACCACTACGTCACCATGATGCCCAAACCAGTCTCCCCATGAAATGCAACTGTAACACCCATTTGTAGTGTTCTTCCCAAGCTCTTTAAGACAGTTGTTTCACCTGGCTAATTTTGAGGAGCACCTGGCTCAACTCCTCATTCTCCTCCTTATACTGTAAGGGGGAAAAAAATCCCCCCCCCCCCCCTCGCAACTCGCACACCACCCGGCTACTCTTTCATGCCACCCGGCTGGAAAAAAATTCTGGGGAGAACACTGCATACATTCAGAAGGTTTTCAATCCCTGTACTGTAGTAGTATCACACTCTTCACCTATGGGTTAGCAGTGGTCCCCAACCTTTTTTGATCTAAGGACCGCTTCAGCATCAGGCAATTTTTCCAAGGACTGGGCGTATGCTAGCGTATGCAGGGGACGGGAGTGTTATTGCATGGGGGGGGGGGGGGGGGTCGGGGTCGGGGTAGGGTGTTGCGCAGGCTTGTTCTACAGGCAGGGTCATTACATAAAGAAGTCCTGGCAACGCCAGCCTTACCTAATCACTATCTTCATCACCCTCAGCACTTTGGAAAAGGTGTGTGCACTGGGGCTGCTGCATAAGACCACCAGCACGAAGTATATTTGGTGTGACAGGTGGTGTGGAGGGTGGTACTGCCTGGGCTTCCTTATCTACTGGCACAGTCATTTCCTATCCACCTCTGCCTACTCTCACTTGTTCCCTTCCCTCCACCCCACAGCCCCTTTACCCTCCTCCCCACACTCACTTCACACTTCCCTACAACCACACACACTTCCCTCCTCCCCACACTCACTTTTATCCTTCCATTCTTCTTCCAGGATCAACTGCTCACATCCATGCAGACTGAACTCTGTGGCTGGCAAGAGACCAGAGCGTCCCATTCATCCTCACTGCTGCCACCTGGTGTTCGTGCAGACAGAAAGCATGCTGCATTACAAATAACAGACACTAGGTGGCAGCAGTAACAACGGCTGCAGACGGCTCTTCTCTATAGCTTCCGACAAACTTTAGTGACACTTCTCTCCATACTGTGATGACAGATGGCGCAGCCCGGGGGTTGGGGACCCCTGGGTTAGAGGAATTGGGGGTAGGCTTAAAGGGCCACTGAGCAGAGGTATAAATTAGAAATCCCTTCTGTTGGAGGCTCGGTTATCCAACTACTTTGGATTAAGTTGCATTTGCGTGGGCCGTACATGCACCCACTGGCGTAACAATAGGGGAAGCAGCCCCTGCCCCCGTGTGGGGGGGGGGGGGGGGCGCTCATGGTCCTTTTGGGGTGGCTGTAGGGGTTGCAACATGAGGCTTTGTAGCACGTCGGTGGGGAGGGGGATGGTCCCCCCCCTCACCTCGGGCTCTCCCCTCCTTCATCTAAGTAAGTGGCAGCAGCTGCGGCAGCTATAATCACCTCCATTCACCATGGAGGTTGCCGATCTACAAGGGCTTCACATTACTTCCTGTTAAAACAGGAAGTAATGTGAAGCCCTTGCAGATCTGCGACCTCCGGTGGTGAATGGAGGTAATTATAGCTGATGCCGCCGCCACTGCTAACACTTACATAGATGCAGGAGGGGAGCGCAGAGGGGAGAGCCCGAGGTGAGGGGGGGGGGACCGTCCCCTCTCCCCGCCGATGTGTAGCATGGCTTTCCCTTCATGCTGCGACCCCTCCAGCCCCCTTAAAACAGCCATGAGCGGGCCCCAGGGTGTGTGTGTGTGTGTGTGGGGGGGGGGGGCGCTCAAATTCTTGCAGGGGGGCCCAGGGACTTCTAGTTACGCCCCTGCGTGCAACTGGCGCGTTATCACGCCAGTGGCCGTAAGCATCCTGTGTATGCATGGTTCAGTTTTTAAAGAACCTTGCATGTGCAGGATGCTTACATCGACCGACGTGATGATGTGCTGTGTGAGCCGAAGTCAGCGGACTACCAGAGCTGCCAACGGGACCACAGAAGAGACCCAGAGGATGCCGGGGAACCGTATGGGCTATGGGGGGCTGGAGGAAGCTCCAGGTAAGTCCAGATTTTCAATTTATCTGTTCAGGGTCCCTTTAATGTTAATGCTACTGAATTACCAGCTACCTGTGTTCTGCAGTCATGTGACAAGCGGTGCAGGGAGTGAACAGCATAATCTGACAGATGCAAATTAAATTACACAGAAAAAATACTTTTCATGGCAGATAAGAATGATTGTTGCTTTTTGGATAACCCTCATATATTCTCCAGACCCATAACTGTGATCATTTCTACTTTCCAGGCCTGGAATTATCAATCCAATCCTTAGGCCGATAACTGTTACAGAACTCAAGGCCCGTTATTGTCACATCCAGGCAAATTCACCCCTCTCTCCTCCTGGCCCATAATTGCAGCTTTATTCTCCAGGGCTGGAATTATCTCCTCTACTTTCCAGGCCCATGATTTTCACCTGGGCATGTCACTTCTCAGTTCTCAAGGCCAGGGCTTCCAAACCCAATCCCCAAATACCACCAACAGTGCACGTTTTGTGGAAATCCACAGAGGTAGTTAATTTGGGCTAATCTGCTCTGCTGAGACACCAATTATCCCACCTGTGAATGTAAATAATCTCAATAATCCCACCGGTGAATGGCAACTTCTGTTGGTGGGCTTTAAGGACAGGGTTGGGAAGCCCTGATCAAGGCCCATAGTTATCCTCACCGTCCTTCTGTCCTAAATCTGTCACCTCTATCCTCCAAACCCATCGTTTTTAGCTCTGGCCACCAGGCATGGGATTGTCACCTCCATCCTTAAAGGGAGTCTGAAGGGAAATTAAAATAAAAAACAGATACTTACCTAAGGTGAGGGAAGGCTCTGGGTCCTATAGTGCCTTCCAGGCCTCCTCATGGTCCCCACGTTCCCACACAGACTCCTCTGTTAGTCTATGACTAAACTGGTCCTAAACTGTTTTATTTTCTGTGTTTGGCTGACTTTGGTTGTCTTTGGTTGTCTTTCGGAACCACTCGGGCTTCCGAAGATGGGCCGCTCCATACTGCGCACGTGCGAGCGCCCTCTCTCGCGCGTGTGCAGTACAGAGCCGCCGGTCTTCAGGAGCCCAAGTGCTTCCGAAGACTTCTGGAGTCTCCTGCAGCAGGAGATTCAAACGGAGGAGCCTGTGGGGGAATGAGGACTCCATGAGGAGAACAGGAAGGTATGTATCTGTTTTTGTTTTTATGTTTTTTACAGTTCAGACTTGCTTTAAGGCCTGTGACTGTCACCTCTTACCTTCAAGGGCTTTAATTACTTTTATGAAGACACAATAGTGGAACTGTGATGGAAAGATTATTGTCTATGAAACACACTGGCCAGAATCCCTGGCCAGCAACCAGTCCTGCAGTGTTGGGAAAGGGCAACTCAGGTGACCTATGAATGAGCACAGTGTTTAGCTGTCTCCGATCATCTGATGACAACACAAATTGGAAGTAGGGGAAGGAGACATGAGTCTGGAGATCAGAATGGAGATTAAAATTCCCAACACATAAAATGATTGGTATGGCTTCTTTTGGGTGTGCTCACTACTGTGTAAGATGGCAGACTTAGCCATAACCACGGGCAGATTTCTGGAAAAGCCACGAAGGCCCAGGCCTTGGGCAGCTGCAACACAAAGGGGCACCTGAACATGAAAGAGCAGGCCCGGATTTGTACTCTTTACTGCCCTAGGCCACTGTCATCAGCCGCCCCCTTTCAGTATAGGTAGCAAGATGACTCCTCCCCCTTTCCCTCCAGTATAGGTAGCCAGATGACCCCTCCCCTTCCCTCTAGTATATGTAGCCAGATGATTCCTCCCCCTTTCCCTCCAGTATAGGTAGCCAGATGACTTCCTTAATCCCTCCTTTTTCCACCCTCCCACCTTACAGTATAGGTAGCCAGCTTGCCTTCACACCGCATCAGCCATCAGTGTCACTCATTTCTCCACTCGTATCCAGTGCAGAAGCTTCCTCTTCCTTTCCATCTCCAATGTGCTGCCCAAGTCCGTAGCCGCCGGCCTTAATGCACAGAGAGCAAGGTGGCTGCTGCACAGGCAGCTAGCAGCAGAGTACCGCGGTTAGGCACTCGCCTGATCTCCCTGCATTGCAGCATATGCAAGCTTGCCAATGCTGCACAGGTTTAGCCTGCTGCTTTGGCGCCCTTTCTCCTGTGGTGCCCTAGGCCATGGCCTAGGAGGCCTTGGCCTAAATCCAGCCCTGCAAAAGAGGAGTTGCTACATATGAAAGAGGAGGATGAAAATGGGGAGCAACCCATAAAAAAGGGAAACTGTTGCTCAAGGTGGCTTCATGAAACAAAGTGTCTGCTGTACATGGAAGAGGGGGCTGCACATGGAATGAGAGGGGCATTGCTGAACTAGAAAGGTGGGCCACAATGTACTTGGCCTACAGGCACAAAAGTGTAAATCCGTCCTTGGCAACAACTGATGATATTCACAAAGCAGACTGTAATACGTACGAACATTTTACAAACCAGGTGACCACAGAAGCAGAAATGGAATAGGATTTATACATTTGTAGTTTGGGGGTGTATGGAAGACTCTCATATTGTGTTTGTCTTTTTCAGGTCTTATAAACATCCCAGCGGTGGCTCTTGGGATTTTCTCTGGAGGGCTTCTGATGAAGAAATTCAGGATAAATATTCTGGGAGCAGCAAAACTTCTCCTTGTCTCCTCTGTGATTGGATACCTGATGCTCGTGTCACTCTTTGTCATGGGTTGTGAGCGCCCTGTAGTGGCCGGGCTTACTGTGCCCTACGATGGGTAAGTTAATGTTTCTTTCTGCCTGGGGAATGTACTGCAAGGGTAGGTAGTTTTATAGTAGTGCTTAGTCTCTGCCTACTATATCCTGTGAAGGGTGAGATGGTATTTTGTGCAAGCCATTGTGGTGGGCTGGGGTATTAACAGACCCCTACCAAAAATCTTCATAGCTCCTGCCGGGCTCCCCATTGGTCCATTAGGTCCATTATCATCCTCAGAACCTAATGGACCAATAGGGAGTCCCGGTTGGGGAGAGCTATGAAGATGCTTTAGCTGGGGCTCTTGTGTTTAGTGTTAGTAGCGGAAGCAGCAGAGACAGCCCTGGTGCATTACGATGGGAAGGGATGGGGCAGGGCCAGGCAGAGGCGAGAGAGGCTCCAGCTTCAGGGCGCAGTGTAGGAGGGGCGCACAACTCACTCCCCTATTGTGTTTGAATCAGAGAGAAAAAAGAAAAGGGGATACATCGCAGTGACTGCAAGTCAGAACACTAGAGATTCAGGTGTTGACGGTGGTTGGGGGCCCTGGGCGCCTCTTAGTCTAATAGCAATCAGTGTATGACGGCTGGAGTGGCAGGGATGGAGGGGCGCACTTTGGTGTCTCAGCCTTGGGTGCTGAAGGACATTGTCCCAGCTCTGGGATGGGGAGCTGTGTTGCCTGGAGAGCCTGGCATGTAGCCACAGACATTGGGTAAGTGCTGAGGACCTTTCTGACTTTAGCGATGGACTGCAGGTGACTTCAATGGGTGTCCAGAGGAAAAGTGCCATGGTGCTGAAGGACAGCTCCGTAGCACAAAGCCTCACTCCCCATCGCTCAGCATGTAGAAGCACCGCTAAGGCAAATAGCTGCTATTTCCCTGACTGAGGCTCTTCTCACTCGGACATTGGTCAGGCGAAGCCGACAATTGAACTTGCCAGAAAATCCTGAGCAATGTCGGGTGATAAGAAGCTTGCACGCTGCAAGTTTCTTATCATCTCAAATTGCATATGGCCCTCTCCTCTATTCAGTGCCAGATTTACAGAAAGGCTACAAAGGCCCTGGCCTTGGGTGGCTGTAGCCCACTGGGACTCCTGAACATTAAAGAGGGGTTACTAAATATGAAGGAGGAGTCTGAATAATGAGAAGTAACAAATGAAAAATGGAAACTGATGCCCAAAGGAGCTGTTCATGAAAGGGTGGTGCTACAGTACATGGATGTTCCACTGGAAGAGGGGGCTGCACATGGAATGGGAGGGGCTGCTGTACAAGGATAACACACATGGAAGAGGGGGCTGCACATGGAATGGGAGGGGCTACTGTACAAGGATAACACACATGGAAGAGGGGGGCTGCACATGGAATGGGAGGGCTGCTGTACAAGGATAATACACATGGAAAAGGGGGCTGCACATGGAATGGGAGGGCTGCTGTACAAGGATAACACACATAGATGAGGAGGCTGCACATGGAATGGGAGGGCTGCTGTACAAGGATAACACACAAGGAAGAGGGGCTGCACATGGAATGGGAGGGGTGCTGCTACACATGGAAGGAACCCACGACATAACTTGGCCTCAGGGCCCAAAAAGTATACATCCGGCCTTGCCTCCATTTGTACATTGTAATATGTGACCTGTCTCTGCACCACTGCATAATGTTGTCATGCTTCTCCCTAGTTATTGTAGAGACCTGCATAATGTGTTGGCACCTTATAAATAAAACTAATTAGTAATCATTTCCTGTCACTTAGTGAACCAGTCTGATGTTATGTGGTGTTACTCTAGGTTCTCACAGATCTCCTATGAGGAGCGTGCGGTGTCGCAGTGTAACCTTCCATGCATGTGTCCAAAGAGTCACTGGGATCCAGTCTGCGGGGACGATGGAGTCTCCTATTACTCCGCCTGCTATGCCGGCTGCCAAGTGGCCAATGGGACTGGGAGGACCCCGGTGAGTAATGCATCCGGTATAAGAAGACAGTCTTAGGGCTGTGCCACTCCGCTGAGTGCTTTTCAATCCCTCAGAATTTTTTTAAATCGCTGCAATCGCAATTTTTCAAAAAAATTTTCTGCTCTAAAAGATAAGCAACAGCTTACAAACTTTAAAGAAAATATTTCTTTGTTACAGCTGATACAAATCCTGCAATAAATCTGCAGTTTGTCTACTTCTTGCTTTCATGGAAGCAGACATATTGCTTACATCCTGTGTTTACCAATTAGCTTATCTGCTGTTCCAGTCAGCTGACACAGATGAGGGATCAAATTACAACATGTGATTTATCACAGATGAGTGGGAATTAGACAAACTAAACCCTCTAAATACATACAGGGTGAATTTCTCTCTGTTTTCCTTCTGTCCCGTGCAAGAATTCAGGTCCACTTTAATGTAGTTCCGCCCCTGTGCAGGGCTGTGGTTATAGTCACAGCTTTGTCCCTAATGCTACTTTAAAGAACAAGTGACACCCATGCTAACCTAGAAACACAAATTCCTATTCAAGACAGTGGCCATTTTGCCCAGCTAATGCTGACATCATATCTTCCCTGACACTTGTTTTCCTCCCTCCCTTCTCTTGCTCATTGTTTATTCATTAGCTGCCCTCCTTCCAGAGTCTTCAGACACTCCCACTGAGGTGTATACTAGCAACTGCACTGTCTTATCCTCCAATCTCTGAGTCACCTCAGCCTTGCTTGTAAACACAAGTGAGCAGAGGGTGTTTCAAATAAGAAGCAAGCAGGGAAATAAAGGGAAGAGGAGTAATATATTATAGATAAAAAGAACCCCCAGCATGCAACTGAATGGCAATGGCTATTAAAGGGTCAGTGCTCCTAAGGTATGTGATAACTCCAAACCATAACAGCAGAAAAAGTTTTGCAAGTTTTGAATGCAGGATTAGCATCTTTATCACTTAATACACTCAGACCAGTTGCTGTTGAAATTTGATTTTTATGGTGACAATACCGCTTTAATGTTAAAATGTAATGTTCGCCGCGAGTGGGGAAGTGCTTACCTTCTCTCTACCTCCGCTTGCTGCGTCACCTCCTGCAATGCCGCCCTATAGAGGGCGACCTTGCAGGAAGTCTAGCGGCGAATGGTGGAGCGCAAAGAGAGAAGGTAAGCGTCCTCCCTCGCTGCGGACATTACATTCATTACATTTAAGTTTTTGCACAAGTAGCTGGAGGGCAGCAGGGAAAGGGGACCCACGTGAGGGAGGGGGGGGGGGGTGACCTCCCTCCCCGCTGCCCAATGCCACCCCCGTCCTGGCTGCTTTCACTTTCAGGTCAGCCCCCCCACCCGGGCATACGTTTCCATGGATTGGAAATGTATGCTCCAAACATATGGTAAACTTAAAAACAGAGGGGGAAAAAAATGGATCCGTTTCAAACTGATCCAATCTGTAGACGGACCAGTGAGGACCTACTCTGACAGTGTGAATGGATCTTACTATAACATAGGATCTATCGACTGTCAGTTTTCGCAGTCCATTGCGATCTAGCCATTTTGCCTTGCCATGTGAGCCGAGCCTAAAGAATAGTACAAATGAAACTGCAGAAGCAAACTCAAATATCTCTCTTAGTGATTTGATTACAGTAAGGGCTCGTTCAGACTATGCGCGCTGCCGTGCGCATTTCGGCAGCACGTATAGTGTGCAACACGCAAGAACGGTAGAAGGGCATAGACAGCCCTTCTACCGTTCCCATCGCACTGCTGCACGCATTTTCGGGAATCTCAGCGCAGATCCCATTCATTGTAACCAATGGGATCTGCAGTGCAGCGCATACTAGCGCAGATGGCGTGCGATCGTACATGTTGCGTTCCGAACGAACAGCCATCGGCACTAAATGATGTGAACGAGGCCTAAGCTGTGATCTGATTGGCTGCAATGTTTTCATGTGTTTTGCGCTGTAAAGAAGAACTAACCAAGAATTGAGCTTCATGCCAATCAGTAGCCGATACCCACTTTTTCTTGAGAAATCTTTACCTTTTTTAAATAGATGGCTAATAATGTTAAACTATATTATACATTTATTATTATTAATACATCTGTATGCAGGACCAGATTTCTGGGAAGGCCATAGAGGTCATGGCCTAGGGCGATAAAAATGAACAGGGAGCAGGACTTGGAGAGATAAGAGGTCACATGTCAAAGTAAATCATCTCTCCTGCTTTGCTCTGGTCTGCCTGAATTCCAGAGATCCCTGCATCTCTCTTACTTGTGCAAAGTGTGTGTTATGGCAGTCAGCATCTGCTGTCACCTGTATGATGAGAGGGGACAAACAATCTGCTGTGAGAAGAAAAATATATGGGCTCAAGTAGCAGAACTCTTGAGTTCTGGTTAGTTTTTTTCATGCAGCACGCATTCACGGGCAGGAATTAGCTGCACTTCCCTCTCCCTGACTGATGTTAGTTTATTACTAGTAGGTCAGTGCTGTTAAAGACCTCAGATCTGTTTAATTTATGGCTTATTTTTTTTCTCTCCTAGAGAATGACAGCAACATTCTTTGTGCTACAGTTTAACTCTTTCCTGATCTTTTTTTTTTTGACAGCAAAGCATTGTATTGTGTTAGCCATCAGTGAAAGCAAGATGTTTTGAAATAGAATGACAGCTGTGTTACATTTATTTTTATTTACAAAACAATCAATGCATCTTCTGCTGACTGTATATATAGCTGTTTGCCCTAACATCTTGTATAGAGGAATAAACTCTGAATATGACTCATTAGGCAAAGGCTCACTGTTTTTCTTTTAGTTAGCCAATAAAAAGTGTTATTCTGTTACAAAACTTCCTGCTGACTGATTTTAAGATCTGTCTTAAAGGGAAGGTTCGCGCTGAACATAAAAAAAAGCTGCACTTACCTGGGGCTTCTTCCAGCTCCTGGTAGTTGATCGGTGCCCTCGTAGCAGCTCCTCTCCCTCCCGGCGTCCAGCGGTGAAGAAGCTGACCTCGCCAGGTCGGCTTCCAGGTCGGCTTCTGTGCGCTCCACGGCGGGGGGTCACGTGGTGTACGGACATCATCGGTTCTCTACTGCGCAGGCGCAGAACTACTGCGCCTGCGCAGTAGAGACCAGATGACGTCACTTACACCACGTGACCCGCGCCGTGGAGCGCACATGAAGCCGACTTGGAAACAGAGCTGGTGAGGTTGGCTTCTTCACCGATGGACGCCCGGAGGGAGAGGAGCTGCGGCGAGGGCACCAATCGACTGCCAGGAGCTGGAGGAAGCCCCAGGTAAGTGCAGTTTTTTTGGGGGGGGGCAGCGCGGATCTCCCCTTTGAGTGCTAAATTGTCACTGTGTAAAGTACACCTGAGCTTGCTAGGTAGCGCTGCGTAATATGTTGGTGCTTTATAAATACAATAGATAAATAAATATTTACACACCATGCAATTTTCTGACAGATTTACTGTCAGAAATGAACAACAAATACAATTGACAATTTTATTGAGAGGACTGTCATTTGTTCCCACCCCCAACTTTGACCTCTTTGAAGCTGTAAAAGACATAAACCTTTTTGTGAGGAAACTTGCATTGTTTAATTGTATTTGGTATGAAAGCAGTTAATTAGTGAATTTTATAAATCATTATTAAAAGTTAAGTTTTATTAACAGTCCCCTCATATAGAGGGTACTCTGTTGTTCATTTAGGATTTCAGGTGCTGTGAAGGTTAGATTTACTGTCAGATTGACTATTTCCAACATGTCCGATCTGCTTTCCAATCAATTTTCTGAATGATTTTTCATAGAAGTGAACAGCAAATTGATCGGATATCAGATCAGACATGATGGAAATAATCGATCTGACAGTAAATCTGTCAGAAAATTGCAACATGTGTACCTAGCATTACACTACATCTATGCCAGTGTGTGTAGTGTCGGATCCTTCTACTTACCTGTTCTCTGGTGTGGATGGGCTTCTCTGCATTGTGCTTCTGTCACCTGTTTGTTGGCTCTGACTGCAGCAAATCGCACAGAGGTCAAAGAAGCAGAGCTGTCCACTGCGGCTCCTTGTAGTTTCGCACTCCTGTATGCATGTGCACAGGAGCCGAAGGAGTGTTATGGGTATGCAGGGCCGGCCCGCCCATGAGGCGGGGTGAAACTTTTGCCTCAGGCGGCACTTCTGGGGGGGCGGCACCCGCCCGTCCATGTTTGTGGGGGGCCGCCCGAGCTGGAGGGGATAGCGGGCAGGAAGGGGGTATTGGGCCTAGCGGCGGGGAGGGGGGTCGGACCCCCCCCCTCCCTCGCCTGGGTCCCCCGTCCGCCGCTCCCCTCCAGCTTTAAAAAGGTCCGTGCTGTGGCTGCAGCTATTCGTAAGAGGCAACGGGCGGGGATTACTCACCTCTTCCTCGTTCCAGGCCAGCGTGCGCTCCACTGACGTCACTTCCTGCTACGCCGCAGGAAGTGACGTCAGTGGAGCGCACGCTGGCCTGGAACGAGGAAGAGGTGAGTAATCCCCGCCCGTTGCCTCTTACGAATAGCTGCAGCCACAGCACGGACCTTTTTAAAGCTGGAGGGGAGCGGAGGACGGGGGACCCAGGCGAGGGAGGGGGGGTCCGACCCCCCTCCCCGCCGCTAGGCCCAATACCCCCTTCCTGCCCGCTATCCCCTCCAGCTCGGGTGGCCCCCCACAACAACGGCTTTGGGGGGGGGGGCGGCGATTTCACTGAAAATTGCCTCAGGCGGCACAAAGTCTAGGGCCGGGCCTGTGGGTATGCGTACTTCACAAGTGCTGCTCATACATGAGCATCATTTCTAAAGTAAGCATGCCCAAAACTCTACCAGCTGCAATGCATCCAGGCAGGAGTGCAAAATTACATGGAGTGGACAGAGCATGCACTGCTTCTTTGTTGAACAGGGCAAAGCAGCAAAACAGAGGGGAGCCTGTTCAATCCAGTTGGACAGAATGGGGGGGGGGGATCGGTTAGTGACAGCCGGCCTAGGGCGCTGGAAAGTACGGCCCTGTCTGTATGACTAATATTTTTGTGAAATCCCTCCCACAGTGTGATGTCATGATCAAGGTCCTGACAGTTTGCTGTCTGTGAACCTAGTTGCGTTGTGGGAAATAATTGCTTTTTCCAACAACCAAGCAAGCAGCATCTCCCTCTGGGCATTGAACTCTCAGTAACGAATATTCTGCACAGATCACCTGGCAGAACTAAAAATGTCATTGCATAAGTAGAAAGAACTATGATGTAGTAAACATAAGATACGAAATCTTGCAGGTTCTTGTGGTACAAAAATATTAAAAAATCTTTACTGACATGAGTACAAAAATTTCTTTAAAAGAAGGAGGTCTCTGCAGGATGCTCCTAATTTACATGAATAATCACAGGAATTTCAATATTTTGTAGTAAGACTAGGCTTTCAGTAAAAATTCAATTGGCAACGACACGTTCGTTTCGGGCGTATGATGCCCTTCATCAGGCCACTGTATAAGCACTTTCTACAAGGAAGATCAAACAGAGAAATTCCAATTAAAAACATTAATATAATGTATTAGGGAGGTAAGTACTGACACCCTACAGAGAGTTGCCAAGGAAAAGTGAAGGCAAGGTGTGTACCAACAAAGGTCTCAAAAAAAAGACCTTCACACGACGCCAAAAAAGATATAGTATCAAGTCCCAGAAAGAACACCAAGAAAGTAATTAGTCCATGTGTCAAAAGCGATATGGCCAAACCAACCTGAGGCAGTAAATATTGACTCAGTAGCCATACCGCCAGAGGTAGTAAGAAAAACATAGTATAGTCTCAACTGAGTGAGATTTATACAGAGAGGACAACAACAATCACATGGGGCCTGTAAATATCGGTCCCAGTTGTTGTACTAGAAAAAGAAAGAGCACCTGTAGACCTATAGGGAGCCCAAGATAATACATGAGTCGAGATATATATGCACAAACCTGTATATCCTATGAACAACACATGGCAGGAGCAGGAAAAATAACAGAAACTACGAATGACATAGCAATCGCATATCGCACCTGGTAGTAGAAAAATCAAAAAACATAAAAAAGAATGGCTTGCACTCAAAGGACAACACACAATATATGCATTACTGTCACTGTGTCCCAGGTATACTGCCTCCACCAAGCATATAGTACAGCTGCAACAGCAGAGAAACATTACAAGCTTAACAATGGTTCCTTATCATAAAACACAAGGACACCAAATAGTGATAGGGAGTTCAAATGGCTACAGTATGTGGACATAACGTTTTCAACCTGATCCATATTCTCCTGATCCATATTCTCATCACATCAAATATAAGGTCTTAATACTAAAAGGTATAAGTAACTGCACTATATCAAGGTACAAAGCTGGCAGCTAGCAGCACAAGGGGCTGTATAACATAGCACCGATACATAAATCAATAAAAACTTACAATCCTGATGGCAGGGAAAAGGATCACCAAGCAGCTATTAAGCAGGAGTGCAATTGTATAATGGCGTTCTAGCCGTTTAAATACTCGTATCTGGCGTCTCCAATGTAGCAGGGCGCATGACAGAAAAGCCTATAGCAAATCGTGATAGAGACCCAGCGGGGACGCAGCTCACACGGCAATGCGCATCCAGCGTGTACTCGTAACCACGCTGGGGCGCAAGCCGAACACGACCAAACCGGCAGAAAGCGCCCAGCGTGTGCTCGTAACCACGCTGGAGCGCAAGCCGGAAGTCATGGATGGAGACACGCGCCCGGCCTGGATCCACTGCGTACCAAAATACCAGGAAGCGTGGTTATATATGACCAAGCTAAAACGCAGAAACAAACACAAGGGCAGCAGGAATAAACAAAGGAGGAAATTCACAGAATAAGTGGTCTTTATCAGGGCATACTCAAAATATAGTATATTGAATAATTAAATATAATAATACTGTAGACCACCAAGGCAACCAGACACAGGGAACCTCTTAAAGGGGAAAGCATCCAATAAAGAGAAGGAGGCAAAGTCTAATCAAAAGAGGCCTCACATAACAAATTGGCATTCTAACTTGAAATTCCATATAGAGGTAACAAAAAAAGGTGAGAGAGCACATATACATGTACACGTATAGACAGAAGGTTGTCCCAAGATGCAAACCATTAGTGCCAGGCAAATGTACAGGGCCGCGCCTGGGCGGGTGCTGCGGGTGCATTGCACCCAGGCGCCTTGCTCTGACAGGCGCCCGGCGGAAGGAACGATGGGCAGAAGTCCTCCTATCATCTCCCCACTCCCAGCAACACACTGTGCGCCTGACGTCACACGTAGACGTCGGCGCAGCCCAATCATAAAACAGGCAACCAGAGGGAGGAGGCGAAGCTGATGACGCGCAGCCACAGCTCAGTGTGTGAGACTGCTGCAGCTGCCCGCCCGACCCGACCTGTGGACAGATCAAAAGCGCCAGCGCTGCCAGCAGACAACACAGTGCAGTGTTGCCAAGCATCCGTACAGTCAGTACCTTTGCCCCCCAAAATCAGCTGTCCGTATTTACAGGACAGCGTCCGTCCAAACGTCATGTCCCCCTCCCTTCTTCCCTCCTCCAGAGCTCCAATGACAATGGGCTCTATTCTCAAAAGCATGTGCGGTATTTTTTATTTGTGCGGAAATTAAGCGCATGCGGAAAACGCCGCAAAATTTCCAGATTCACTAATATTTTCCGCATGTTTTCCGCATGCGTGAAAAAAGATGCGGAAACAGGCATTATTCATGCGGGAATCATGCGGTAAAAAGGTCGCATGAAAAAGTGTTTAAAAAAAAAAAGTTAAAGTCCACCAAGCACAGCCCTTAAGCCTCCACACTTCATTACAGTCAATGGGATGCGGAATATATCACCTACTTCTTGTAGGTGATAAAAATTCGGTAATTAACGAAGAAATGATGCGCCTGAACATCTTTGAGAATTGATCTTTTATTGCGGAAAATACCGACTTTTGCGGAAATTTTACCGCATGAATCCCGCACTTTTATCACACTTTTTCCGCATGCGGAAAAAACATGCGGAACATTTTGAGAATCCCAACTTGCCGGTATTTTGGGTGCAAACTTCCCGCATGTACTTTACCGCATGCGGAAACTCATTGAGAATAGAGCCCATTGAGATTAAAAGATCCCGGGTCCTCCCTCTCTCAGGGCTCCTCCAATCAATGGTCGCCTGACACATCTCGCCTACCTGCTATGATGTACACAATCAAGCACACCACGAGGAGAGAGATTGAGAAGGAACAGTAAAGGGGCTGTGCACGGTGCAGCCAGCTAGCATTACAGGTACCATTAGTTAAGAATCCCTGCAGTGATTCCTCAAGCGTCCAGTGACTGCAGTCAGTCTATTTAAGCGTCCTCCTCCCCCTGTACATCTTGTGAGCCTCTCTTTCACCTTCCTGATGCCTCTCTCTCCAGTGACTCAGATAGAGAGAGGCATCCTGAGCAACTAGGAATGTGTAAATGTTCTGGGCAGCAGCAGAAAGGTGACCTGGCTCTCGCTCTCCCTCCTTAAGTTATATCATAAATATCCCAGGCATCGGCAGCACATGTCCTGTAGTGTTGTCAAGCAGTCTCCCACACAGGAGAAATGCTGGGAAAAGACTGCACTGCAGGAGGGGAGACCACACTCAGACAGTCTACACTAGCAAGCCACAGTCAGCAGCTGCAGAAGCCAGCAAGTGAGTCAGACTGTCACAGGCTGTGTGACAGTGAGTGAAATATGTCACCAGGAATCTCCAGCACTTAGAATGTCTGTATAAAAAAATGTCAAATGTGTACCGACTTGAAAATAAAGTCATATACTTTCATATAGAGAGGGCATGCTCTACTATAGAACTGTCCTCTGTCAGTGGAGTTGTTCCAGCACTGTACCTAATTCAAATGTGCCACCTTCAGAAGCCCTCCTGTCCACAAGTGCTTCAGAAGACAGGCAGTTCCGTAATGTGTGAACGCACACTTACCCATGTGCAGTACGAAGCCGCTTGTCTTTGGAAGTACTCAGGGACAGGAGAGCTTCCAGAGGTGGCAAATTAGAATGAGGTACAGTGCTGGAACAGTTCCACCAAGAGAGGACATGGTAGGTTCTATAGGATCCAGAGCCATCCCTCTACATAAGTGAGTATATAACTTTTTTTAAGATACCAGAGATGAATATAAATAGTGTTTTTTTCACTTACCTGGGGCTTCTTCCAGCCCCCATAGGTTTGTTGGTCCCTCGCTGTCCTCCTGCTGCTCTTCACTGAGCCGCTGTTTGTGCCGATACAGAATCCAGGCGGCTAGGTTGGTTTCCCCTTTATGGCTTGCAGTCATTGCACTATGACTGTGGTAGGATTAGAGTGTGAGCTCCTCTGAGGACAGTCAGTGACATGACTATGTAGTCTGTAAAATGCTGCAGAAGATGCAAGGGCTATATAAATAATGAAAAAATAATAATGCCCAGGGCTTAATCCCACCCACATCTGTACTTAAAAGTGTGCTTCTGACTCCGCCCCTAAATCCACCCCCTGTCCGTCCAAAATTTGAGGTGTCCTGCTTTTTTGAGCCTTTTTCCTGCAAAAATTAGAAATTAGGTTGGCAACCCTGGCACAGTGAGTGCCCGCAGCCTGCTCCTCCTAGTGCCGCCCGCCCGCCCGCCGCCGTGGTCACACAGCCTGGTGCCGCCAGTGGAGACAGACGGAGGAGGAGGACAGACAGGCTGACTGAGCCAGGCCCAGCAGTGTGTGAGTGCTGTGCCGCCCTTATCCTCCTCCAGAGGCAGAGCCACTGCCTATATCCTCCTCCTCCACCCAGACCCAGAGACTCAGGTGAGTGAATTGCTGTGCTGCCTGCCAGTAAGATTGCATTTGTGGGGAAAACCTGCTGCCAATAAGATTGCATTTGTGTAGAAATCGACTTTTGCCAATAAGATTGCATTTGTGGGGAAATCTGCTTCCATTAAGATTTCATTTGTGGGTAAATCTGCTGCCAATTCTCATTGCATTTGTGGGAGAAATCTGCTGCCAATAAGATTGCATTTGTGGGGAAATCGACTTCTGCCATTAAGATTGCATTTGTGGGTAAATCTGCTGCTGCCAATAATATTGCATTTGTGGGGAAATCGACTGCTGCCAATAAGATTGCATTTGTGGGGAAATCGACTTCTGCCAATAAGATTGCATTTGTGGGGAGATCTGCTGCCATTAAGATTGTATTTGTGGGCCACATGCATACGTAAAGAGGTGGAAGGTGTGGGTGTGATTAGGCAGGACATGGGTGTGGTTACGTGGTTGGGCGTGGTTTATTTAACCACTGCCATAGGCGCCAGAGAAAATCTTGCACCCAGGTGCCAGGCACCCCAGGCTCACCCCTGCAAATGTACCTTGTCTCCATACCATGCGGGCCACAAGAGGGTAGGTGCTATATATCGGCAGATCATTGCTGATTGAAATTCATCCAGAACTAAAGAAAAGATTACAAAAAACAAATTTACAAAAAACAAATTATCACACAAACATAATAATACACCTATATTGAAAAACTAAGCATAACCGCACACAGAGGGGAAATACCCCACAATCCAAAAATTTACTGTGGTCTATATTCCACGTTCATGCCATCAGGGATAAGGGTTTGTAAAGATCTAATCCACTGAGCCTCCTTGTGTAACAAGAAAGCTTCCCTATCGCCGCCCCGTCTAAGAGGGGCAACAATTTCCAAAACAAAAAAACGCAGTTGGTTCGCCGCATGCCCTCTTTCAATAAAATGTTGTGCCACAGGTGAGTCAATCTCCGAGACGCCTAAATTACGGCGCAAGGCCACGTTAATATTGGACCTGTGTTCTATTATTCTTTCTTTAACAGGCCGTGTGGTTTCGCCAACATACAGTTTACCACAGGGACATTTAATCCCATATACAACGTATGGGGTAATGCATGTGGCATAATGTTGGAATTTTATTTGATGACCCTTCATTGGGTGATTGAAGGTTTTACCCTTCATCACCAACTGGCAGCATGAACAACCGAGGCAAGGGAATGTTCCCTTGTGATTTGGGGCAAGGGCTGTCTGGGGATTGACTCGACCTGAGCCGATATCAGCCTTAATGAGATGGTGCTTATACAGTGGCCTGATGAAGGGCATCATACGCCCGAAACGAACGTGTCGTTGCCAATTGAATTTTTACTGAAAGCCTTGTCTTACTACAAAATATTGAAATTCCTGTGATTATTCATGTAAATTAGGAGCATCCTGCAGAGACCTCCTTCTTTTAAAGAAATTTTTGTACTCATGTCAATAAAGATTTTTTGATATTTTTGTACCACAAGAACCTGCAAGATTTCGTATCTTATGTTTACTACATCATAGTTCTTTCTACTTATGCAATGAATTGTTTTGAGGTGAAGTGGATCACATCAAAAAGGACTTACTGTAGTGGCTTTTTAGTCTTTTTCCTAAAAAAAGAGAATCTCCCAATTATAATATTACTAGAACTAAAAATGTCACCACCTGTGATACACTACAGGATGTAAATCAGGGAGAGGAAAGATTTTACAATGGGCAACACTGACTAAATAATCTGTAAATTAATATTGTTAACAATAAGCAATTGTATTCATTATGTCATTTTCACTACAGATCCTCTTTCAGGCCCAGTGCACACCAAAAACCTCCAGCAGATCAGCAAAACGCTAGAGGTTTTTGAAGCATATTTTCAGAGCGATTCTAGGCATGTTTAGAGAGGTTTTTTGGAGCGTTTTTGTGTATCAGATATTGTTACAGTAAAGCTGTAACTGAACAGCTTCTGTAACAAAAACGCCTGGAAAACCGCTCTGATCTAGCGTTTTTCAGAGCAGATTTCCACTTTCCTATACTTTAACATTGAGGCAGAAATGCCTCAGAAATTGAAAAAATGCTGCAGCCCCCGAGTTTGCGTTTGTGGAAAAAACGAGCCGCTCTGGTGTGCACCAGCCCATTCACTTTCATTAGCCAAGCGGTTTTCCCCCTGCAAGCGTTTTTAAAAAACCGCTCCAGAACCGCTCTGGTGTGCACCAGCCGTAACACTGTAGGTGTTACAGGCTATATCAACAGCTGTTTGATACATAACTATAGTCTGTTTCTGTATATCCATTATATATCACAGGTGTATTTTATATGTACTATTTGTGTATATTACAGTTGTATTGCATCTATGCACTCTCCAACAATCTACTGTGGGGTCTATCATAAATGAACCAGAATGTCTGTCTAGTTTATAGATACATATATACACACACACACATACATACATACATACATACATATACATATATATATATATATATATATATATATATATATATATATATATATATATATATATATGAATGTGTCTGCAGGGGTGTAGCTAAGGTTTTTGTGGCCCCAAGCGGACTGTAGGAAGTGGCCCTAGGCGAAAAATGGGTGTGGCTATCCCGCATAAGTGGGCGTGGCCATGGCATGTGGGTGGAGCTGGAGGGAGGATTGGGCCGGGGCTGTTTGCGGGGAAAATGGATGTGGGGGTGATTGAGGCGCGCACAGCGCGCCGAAAGATGGATTTGGCCATGACATTGTATGGGCGGAGCTTAACCGTAGCACAGCAAATATAGCCAACTATGACCATTAAATAATAAATGCAGCAACAGTTACCCCAGACACCAGAAAATAAAAACGCAATTTGTGCAACATTTCAACAGAAAACAAACAGAATTTGGGCCACATTTCAGCAGAAATCAAACGCAATTTGGGCCACATTTCAGCAGAAATCAAACGCATTTAGGGCCACATTTCAGCAGAAATCAAACGCAATTAGGGCACATTTTCAGCAGAAATCAAATGCAATTAGGGCACAGTTCAGCAGAAATCAAACACAATTAGGGCACAGTTCAGCAGAAATAAAACACAATTAGGGCACAGTTCAGCAGAAATCAAACACAATTAGGGCACAGTTCAGCAGAAATCAAACACAATTAGGGAACAGTTCAGAGGAAATCAAACGCAATTAGGGCACATTTTCAGCAGATATCAAACGCAATTAGGGCACATTTTCAGCAGAAATCAAACGCAATTAGGGCACATTTTCAGCAGAAATCAAACACAATTGGGGCACAGTTCAGCAGAAATCAAACACAATTAGGGAACAGTTCAGCAGATATCAAACGCAATTAGGGAACAGTTCAGCAGAAATCAAACGCAATTAGGGCCACATTTTCAGCAGAAATCAAACACAATTAGGAAACAGTTCAGCAGATATCAAACGCAATTAGGGCCACATTTTCAGCAGAAATCAAACACAATTAGGGAACAGTTCAGCAGATATCAAACGCAATTAGGGAACAGTTCAGCAGAAATCAAACGCAATTAGGGCCACATTTTCAGCAGAAATCAAACACAATTAGGAAACAGTTCAGCAGATATCAAACGCAATTAGGGCCACATTTTCAGCAGAAATCAAACACAATTAGGGCACAGTTCAGCAGAAATCAAACACAATTAGGGCACAGTTCAGCAGAAATCAAACACAATTAGGGCACAGTTCAGCAGAAATCAAACACAATTAGGGAACAGTTCAGCAGATATCAAACACAATTAGGGCACATTTTCAGAGCTGCAAAAAGAAAAGAATTTACTCACCTGGCACTGGCAGAAGTCTTCTCTCCCCGTCTCCTCTCCTGGCCGGCTCCTCAGGCGCGCAGTTCCCACGGAGCTCCCTCCCTCCTCCAATCTCCCGCGCTGATTGAATCAGGGCTACGGGAAGATGGCCACCCGAAGCCCTGTACTGAGGCATAAATAGTCTCCAGAGCAGGGCTTCGGCGGCGGCCATCTTCCCGTAGCCCTGCCCTGCTCTGCTCTGGCAGCCCCGCAGGGCTGCGGGGAAACAGTGACGTCACGCCGACGTCACTGAGCCGCCATGGCCCCTACGATCTTGAGGCCCCAAGCGGCCGCTTGGTTCGCTTTATGCCTCGCGGCGCCCCTGTGTGTCTGCCATTAGGAAGTAGAGATGCTCAATTCCGACATTGGATGAAATCTGGATAGTTGTTATCCGGAGTGCATCATGTTAGAATCAAATCACCTGTGCGGGGTGGGCGGGGGGTGGGGTTACTCTTACCTATCAGATGTTTTCTTAGGTCCGTCCCTAGGTGCCTCCCACGATGCGGTCCACGCGGCAGTCACGTGATTACAAACACTTCCGCCTTCCGGGTTGAAGTGTATAGTCACGTGACGCTGGATTGGACCGCATCGTGGGAGGCGCCGAGAGACAGACCTAAGAAGACGTCAGATAGGCAAGATTAACTCCTCCGCCCATCCCGCACAGGTGATTTGATTTAACAGGATGCATTCCGGATAACAACTATCCGGATTTCATCCAATGTCGGAGTTAAGCATCTCTATTAGGAAATAAAAGATTGCAGCCCTCCCATAATTACATTGGAACATAGTGGTAAATGCTTAAAATCTGGTAATTTAATGGCCGAGAACCATCTTGCATGTGTACAAGGCTAAATCCCTCTCTATGATCTGAAATGGCTCACAACGCCCTCTAGCTGTAGATTTACAATCCTCCCAGCAACAAGGATTATGATGTGGGGCTTATTAGCAGAAAATAGCTCATATGCAGTGTATTTTTATTTATTTTTTTACTTTCTGGTGGTTTAACCCTTTAGCAGCCAATTTATTTATAATGTTGCGAGTGCTTAGGGCCAATTTACTTTAGCACTTTTTTAAAATGTATTTGTTACATTTCATTGCTTCTGATTAGTACTGCTGTAATGTAAATTTATGGCCATTTGTCACTAGGGGGTAGTGTGAGACAATCAGGCCTGGAACCCACTGAAAACCGCAAACGCAAAACGCAACCGCTAGCGTTTTGTCTGAGCGGTTTGCAAGCGGATTCATGCGCGTTTTGGGTTGTGTTTTGCAACATTGTATTTTTTTCCCCAGCGGGTGCCTAGCGTTTTGCGTTTTGCGTTTTTATCCTGATTGGTCCTGTGAATTATTTTTAATTTTGTTACAGTGTGCTGAACCGCAAAACGCTAGCAAAACCGCTCAGTTTAGGTTTTGCTGAGCGTTTCTGCTAGCGTTTCAATACTTTACATTGAAGCGCTAACGCTCCCAAAATGCTGCAGGTCCTGCGTTTGCGTTTCTGGGAAACGCAAACGCTCCTGTGGAAGTTGCCCCATCCATTAACATCAGCTGAGCGTTTTGGCAAACTGCTAGCGTATCGCAGTGCTGCCAAAACGCTGCCAAAAGCGCTCCTGTGGGTTCCAGCCCTAACAGAGGACTTCTCCTTTTAGTTATACTCAGTTCACATTAGCTTTTGCCAATGGAACCGGCCATACGGTTGTCCGTTCCACCTAACGGACAAAAAGATGCAGCAGGATCCAATTTTCCGGACCGTTTCGCTCAGCGGAACGGAAACAGAAGGTTTTGCAGCTACATAGGAACAAATAGAGAACTGACAATTTACAGCACGCTGGCTGTAAAAACTGACAGTTTTTACCTGATCCGTACTGCCAGCTCCGCAAAAAAAAACGTAGATGTGAACCGGGCCTTACTAGATTTTCTGCTAGTAGAGAGAGATCAAAGCATTCCTAGAATTTACAGCACAACAAGTTTCGCCAACTGAAGTCAAAAGCAGAGCACTTATCTTAAATGAGATAACGCTATTGAAGCTGCTAATGGTGTAAAAGGCATTTTAGTAGGTGTTAACATATAACCTATCTTATGTATCCAGTCCAAGTTTCCTAGATCACTTATGATCTCTCCACTGGAGTTGCTTGGACACCTCTGGTAATGCCTCAGTGCATCTGGTCCTGTGTGTTATATATTACAGGTTTATAATGTATGAATTTTATCTTACGTATTGCAGGTGTATTATAACTGCAGTTGTGTGATGCAGCCATTATCGGGAACTCGGGGTGGCTCTGCAGTGTCTGGTCTCTGCTCCAAAGGAAGATACTGTTCCAGAATGTTCCTATATTTTGTGGTGATATCTGTGGTGACATCCTTTACACTGTCCATCGGAGGGACCCCTGGATACATCCTGTTACTAAGGTGACCCTGCGTTAGCTGCTGAATGCTGCACTCTGGTTTATGTAACTTCAGATTCAAGATCCACACACTTTATTGTCATTGTAACACAAGGAAATTATTTTTTCATGACAGCCACAGGGTGCATACAGGGAACATTGTGATAGCATTAAAGGTAGAAAGAGAAGAATTATACAAGTGTGCCAGATATTTCAAATATTTAACCACTTAATGACAACTGGATGTACACTCACCTAAACGATTAATAGGAACACCTGTTCAAGTTCTCATGAATGCAGTTATCTAATCAACCCAGAGGCGGCCTTAGGGGGTGGCAAGTGGGGCGATCGCCCTGGGCCCCGCACCTGAAGGGGGCCCCGCAGTCATGCCCACTGCACTCGCACTTAGAGCCTTGTTCTTCCTGGTCAGCCAGCAAACACAACACATATCAACCTGCCCCTAGTGGTGGTGCAAAAAAGGCATGTGGAGCTCCCCAGCTTCCCATTCAGCCTATCACCTATCCCCAGCCAGTCTGGTACGCACCCTAAGTCCCCAGTCAGCCTTTATCTATCCTAAGCACCCCAGCCAGTCTCTACCAATCCAGCCAGCCTGGTACCCACCGTAGTTCCCGAGCCAGTTTAGTACTCATCTCCAGTTTATTGGTTGGCTTAGTGGCCTTTAACAAACTTAATTGTTTTCAAAAAATAAGGTGTGCTGCATTAGAAGTAGACAAGCCTGGTGGTATGGTATATGGCCTACACTTATGGCTCTAGGCCCGCATATGACTCTTGTCCAAGGCCCCGCCTACTGTAAGGCCGCCTCTGAATCAACCAATCACATGGCAGTTGCTTCAATGCAATAAGGGGTGTGGTCCTGGTCAAGACAATTCCCTGAACTCCAAACTGAATGTCAGAATGGGAAAGAAAGGTGATTTAAGCAATTTTGAGCGCGGCATGGTTGTTGGTGTCAGAGGGGCGGTCTGAGTATTTCACAATCTGCTCAGTTACTGGGATTTTCACACACAACCTTTTCTGGGGTTTACAAATAATGGTGTGAAAAGGGAAAAACATCCAGTATGTGGCAGTCCTGCGGCGAAAATGCCTTGTTGATGCTAGAGGTTAGAGGAGAATGGGCCGACAGATTCAAGCTGATAGAAGAGCAACATTGACTGATATAACCACTCATTACAACTGAGGTATGAAGCAAAGCATTTGTGAAGCCACAACACGTACAACCTTGAGGCGAATGGGCTACAACAGCAGAAGACCCCACCAGGTACCACTCATCTCCATTACAAATTGGAAAAAGAGGCTATAATTTGCACGAGCTCACCAAAATTGGACAGTTGAAGACTGGAAAAATGTAGCCTGGTCTGATGAGTCTTGATAGAGTCAGAATTTGGCATAAACAGAATGAGAGCATGGATCCATCATGCCTTGTTACCACTGAGCAGGTTGGTGGTGGTGGTGTAATGGTGTGGGGGATGTTTTCTTGGATGCGCTCAGGAGGCCACCCTGCAGTGTTAGGAAGTCTTGCCTTGAACTCCTTACTGAATAGGTCCTTACTGACCCTAGCCAGGATTCGAACCCTGGTCTCCCATTTCAAAGGCAGTGCCCTTAACCAGTACTCTATTCAGCCACTGTTTTAGGCCCCTTAGTGCCAATTGGGCATCGTTTAACGCCACAAGCTACCTGAGCATTGTTCTGACCATGTCCATCCCTTCATGACCACCATGTACCCATCCTCTGATGGCTAATTCCAGCAGGATAATGCACCATGTCACAAAGCTCAAATCATTCTTCTTGAACATGACAATGAGTTCACTGTACTAAAATGACCCCCACAGTAACCAGATTTCAACCCAATAGAGCATCTTTGGGAAGTGATGGAATGGAAGCTTCGTGCCCTGGATGTGCATCCCACAAATCTCCATCAACTGCAAGATGCTATCCTATCAATATGGGCCTACATTCCTAAAGAATGCTTTCAGCACCTTGTTGAATCAATGCCACGTAGAATGAAGGCAGTTCTGGAGGCGAAAGGGGGTCAAACACCGTATTAGTATGGTGTTCCTAATAATCCTTTAGGTGAGTGTATATAAATGTCCAGTGTAGTTGTACAGAGTGCACCACCAGTTTGTTACTAAATGAGGCACATATAGTATCATTTTAACCGTGACGAGTTGTAGAATATATTTTTGTGGGTCTTAAATAAAGTCTGAAGTGTCCTAAAAATTAGGTTTTTACTTTAACAACCTCTGTAACATAACTGCCCCTATTAAAACGCAGCATCTCCGCGGCTGAAAAAGCAATAAATCACCCCAAACTGTCCGGAGCACATCGCGGGGCTCCTTCCACATAGAGGCAGAACTTTAGGCTGCAGCTCTACCTCTACACGCGTCCATCAGCGCGGATCGCTGCTTCTCCCCACCCCTCTCAATCTTCTTTCACTTAAAGGGTGTGGGGGTGAGGCGGCGATCAGCGCTGATTGACGCGCATGGAGGCAGAGCTACAGCCCAAAGCTCTGCCTCCTTAGGGCAGCAAAATCCACAACCAAGAAAATCGTGGATTTTGCCAGGGGAGTTTGGGGTGATTTATTCCTTGTTCAGCCATGGGGATGCAGCATTTTAATAGGGGCAATGATGTTAAAGAGGTTTTTAAAGTAAAAACCTCACTTTTAGGAGACTTTAGAGTCTCTTTAAAGCTTGGACACACGTCACATAAAACATAGGTAGGGACAAACTCAATCCAACATAAAAAAGTCATTTTCAAAATTATGATCAAACTTAGGAAAGTTTTAGCAAAACTACAAGTGACATATGTGTTAACATTTTAAGTAATAAGTAAGTGGAATAGAGTTTAGAGAGATTTAGGGTTGAGGCCCATGCCTTGTGTATTCTTTTAAGTCACAAACTGAATCAAAGGCAATTACATTTTTGCATATTCTGTCCCAAAATAAGACTTGTAAAATGAACACAAAGTGACAGAATATAAAAGAAAAAACATGTATTGTTACCTTTGGAACATTGTGCTAGGAACATAATCTAAACATTGTTATAACCAGGAAGGACAGAGAATATTGTCTTGTCACTTAACTACTGTCAATCAGAGGAACTCACAATCTAACCCCTGCCGTAGTCATATATCTTTGCATGTATCATAGCCTAGGGCCAATTTTTTAATGTATAGTGTAGTGTACATATTGTAGTCTAGAGGTAAGCCAATAAACTTATCTGTATGTTTTGGGGATGTGGGAGAAAACTAGAGTGCCCGGAGGAAACTAGAGGGCCCTGATGAGGCCGCTGGCCCCATCCCTTGCCGCTGCGCCATGTACCGTATATACTAACATATAAGCTGACCTACATATAAGCCGAGGTTCCCCCTTTTTCCCCTCAGAAACCAGGAAAAAGTCATTGACTCATGTATAACCCCCCGAATAGTCCCCCTCCACAGAAGCCAGCTGTGCCACCAGTACAAGTAATTTCTTCTCCCCGTAGCTAGACGTGCTTCAAGGATGATGCAGCTGTGTCTCAAGATGCCACTAGATGGCATCATAGATATGAGACACAGCGATTGCCACACAGGAAGAACACCTGATCATTGCATTGCTTACACACTCTGCTCCACAAGCCAGGGGACACAGGTAGTCTTGAGCAGAGCACTCTGCACACAGGGGTTGCGGGGTACGAACACGGCAAGGCAAGAGCAGCATCACTAGTGCAAGTTCCTTACATTCCTCAGCCAGTAACAAAACCTGCTCCACCATCCATTCTGCTCCACTGACTCGCATATAAGCCGAGGGGGGTAACTTTTCAGCACATTTTTGGTGCTGAAAAATTAGGCTTATACGCAAGTATACAAGTTTATATAAATATTACATGGGAGCATCTGTTCTGACCACTAGGGGTGCTGCAGAATTATCAAACAAACCAGGTTGTGTAACTTCTCATTAGACTATAACTATTGTAGGCAAAAGATTAGAGCGCCTCTGAGGTACAGATAAGGACATGAATTGTCCCATGTACTTAGTGATGAGCTCTGGCAGAACAATATCAATAATAATAATATATGACATGAACCTTTCTTTCTTTTCAGATGCATAAAGCCTGAACTTAAGCCGTTTGCTCTGGGAATTTACACCATGGCTGTCCGAGTTTTGGGTAAGTCATTAGAGAGGCTGCTTTACACTCGTGAAACTCTGACTATTCTACGAGGAGGGGGAAAGGGAAGGAGGGCTGTGCGCAAACATTGCTGTTTGCGCACAGCACAGAAACATTGATGTTTACTAGAAGAAAAAAAAACAGAATAACTTCAGCCAGGATTCACACGCTGGTCTTCTATGTCAGAGACAGTGCCCACTGTCCAGCCAGTGAGCTGAAGCGAGCACCTATTCAGCAAGGAGTCTTTGGGCAAGACTCCCTCATACTGCAGGGTGGCTCACTGAGTGAACCTTTGGTGGCTTCAGCTCTCAGTTGCTTTGAGGGCCCATACTCACTCTGGTGCTTTGCGCCGTCGATTTGCGTTTTGGTTATCGCCAGCGATAAGCAAATCGCTGCTGCACATGTATTCCTATGGGATTACTCTCACTGCAGAGATTGCGGCACATTTGCGATTATCACCGATCGCGAACGCGATGCATGCAGCGTTTTCATGCAGCAATTGTGTCACACAATTTTCATTCACTGGAATGAGAATCACAAAACGCAATCACTTAAAAATCGTCCAATAGCGCAACACAAAATCGCAATCGTTAGGGGACTGTGAACGGGGCCTGAGTCTAACAAGATAAAAGCATTATAGATGAGATCCTCATGTACAGTACTGAAGATACTGCAACAGTGACACCTACAGGCTAAAGGTAGAACAGGAGATATTGGCAGCGCTTCCAAATACAGGGGAGCAGGAAAAAAGGGCGCCGGCTGAGGGTGGACAAAAAGGGCGCCGCCGTAGACTTTAATGCAATTATCGTTAATACGGTGAAAAAAGCAATACAAAAGGGCGCCGATTATAACATTATAGTTTTTGAGGTAGTTATTGTTTTAGAAGTTTATAACGGTATAGTTTTTGTCATATTATTTTGTTAATAAGCACAGATTTTACGTTTTCAAAGGTAATTATTATTATTATTATTATTTATTGTATTTATAAAGCGCCAACATATTACGCAGCGCTGGACAATAAATATATACAATGATACAAGGATGACATACATAGGGTTATACACATAGAACAAAGTTATACATGCAAATTGTACAAAATACATGATGATGCAATATGGGCTGGTTAGGTAGGCCCAGTAATACAAGTACAGGCTGTCATAGGACAGGAGCACATGATCCTGTAGATTACACTAGGGAGTGGAGGACCCTGCCAGAGGCTTACAATCTAAAGGGAGGGGTGGAAACACTAGGGGTTAAATATTCCTTAGAGAGTTACTGTGTGGTAGGAGGTGGGTAGGCCATCATAAAGAGGTGGGTTTTGAGGGCTTGCTTGAATGTGTTGAAAGAGGGAGCAAGTCTGATGGGTGGTGGAAGGGCATGCCAGAGGGTGGGGGCAGCTCTTGAGAAATCCTGCAGGCGGGCATGGGAGTGTGAAATGCGTGGGGTGGTGAGGCGAAGGTCGTTGGAGGAACGGAGGGGGCGACCTGGTGTATACTTGTGAACAAGCTCCGAGATGTAGGTAGGGCAGGTTTTGTGCACAGATTTATACGCCAGGCATAGAATCTTGAAACTTATCCTGAAACGGAAAGAGGGAGCCAGTGCAGGGATTCACAAAGGGGAGATGTGGATGCAGAGCGGTGCGAAGAATGGATGAGTCTTGCAGCCGCGTTCATCACTGATTGAAGGGGGGCAGTGCGTTTCAGGGGAGGCCAGAAAGGAGGGAATTACAGTTATCAAGGCGGGAGATGATGAGGGCATGGATGAGCAGTTTGGTCGTGTCCGGGGATTAAGAAGGGGCGGATCTTGGAGATATTACGGAGGTGGAAATTGCAGGCTCTGGTGATGTTTTGGATGTGTGGGATGAAGGAGAGGTCAGAGTCCAAGGTGACACCTAGTGTTGGGCGAACACCTGGATGTTCGGGTTCGGGCAGAACAGGCCGAACATGGGCCAGATGTTCGGCATGTTCGGCCCGAACCCGGAAGTCAATGGGACCCCCGAACATGCCCATTTTGGGGGCCCTATGGGGTCGCAGGCATAAGGGGGGAGCATGCCCCGATCGCGGGTGGGGGGGTCGGAAATTCCCCCCACCCCCTCCGCTAGCGCTCCCCCATCTGCCCGCTTCCCCATAAAAAAAGTTTAATGCAAGTTAAATAGTACCGGTGGCTGGCAGTGGAGTGAGGAGGAGGAGTCCGAGTAGGAGAGTGACGCGTTGAGGCCGGGCAGCGGGCGGTTCAGCGGTAGTACCCTTTCTCTGACCTCACGTCCTCTGCATACGAGGGTACGCGTCACGCGTACCCTCGTATGCGTCATCACGTAGAGGACGTGAGGTCAGAGAAAGGGCGGAAGTACCACAAGGGTACTACCGCTGAACCGCCCGCTGCCCGGCCTCAACGCGTCACTCTCCTACTCGGACTCCTCCTCCTCACTCCACTGCCAGCCACCGGTACTATTTAAGTTGCATTAAACTTTTTTTATTGGTAAGCGGGCAGAGGGGGGAGCGCTAGCGGAGGGGGTGGGGGGAATTTCCGACCCCCCCCCCCCCGCGATCGGGGCATGCTCCCCCCTTATGCCTGCGACCCCATAGGGGGGCCGTATCCGGCCGAACAGGGCCCTGTTCGGCCGGCCATTGAGCAGTTCGGGCGAACCCGAACAGTTTGGCCGAACACCATCCGAACAGGGTGATGTTCTGCAGAACCCGAACAGTGGCGAACACTGTTCGCCCAACACTAGTGACACCCAGACAGCGGACCTGGGAGGTAGGGACAATGGTTGTGTTGTCGATTGTGAGGTGGAAATCTGGGATGGGTGCAGCAGCATGTGGTGGAAAGATCAGGAGCTCAGTTTTGTCTGGGTTAAGCTTTAGGAACCTAGCTGACATCCAGGAGGAAATTGCTGAGAGACACGAGGAGACCTTATATTTTCAAAGGTAATATCGTTAATATATCTAAAAGGGTGTTTCTGCAGAGGGAGTGGTTAGTGTTAGACAACACCAATGGGGGTGGTTAGGGTTAGGCACCACCTAGGCGACTGTTAGTTTTAGGCAACACCAGGGGGGTGGTTAGAGTTAGGCACCACAAGGGGTGTGGTTAGGGTTAGGCACCACTGGGGGGTTAGGGTTAGGCACCACCGGGGGGGGGGGGGGGGCTTAGTGTTGGGCGCCACTAGGAAAGTGGTTAGTTTTAGGCACCACCAGGGGAAGGTTCTGTGTGGGGGTAGGGTTGGGTTAAGCAGTATTGATGAACAACGTTACGACATTTAATATTTATTCGTTATTATTTCTCGTTTATTTTTGCAACAGTAAATATTGTTAATAAAGCTTGACAACGATGATTCTCGTTAGCAAATTTCGTTAATATCTGGCGCGAAATTAGATAATAACCCGAGCCCTTTTTTCACGGTGCCCTTTTTTCATGCACGCAAATGCAGGCTGCAGCCAAGTTGACCAGCTGCATAGACGTGCAGATGCCAAAACACGGGTAGATTATACAAGTTGCATTGAAAACAGATGCAGTAAAGGAGAATGTTAGCTTCGTGTAGCCACGCACAACAGGCACTGGTGTTTATGGCTGAAAATAGAAGGACTCAGACTGGAGAGAGTGCGCTGGGCAGACAGGTTAGTGGTGAGTGTGCTCTATTGCTGAGAGTACGCTGCAGGGACCCTGGGGGAGCACTAACAGCTGGGTAGAAGTTTGAGGGGCATGTCACTGGCTATGGGTCCCTATGCAATTGCCTACCCCCGCATGTCATCCCTGCTGCCCCCTCTGAAGTGAGACCTTCTGTTTGGCCCAACCAATAATTTTGATCGATTTCAGATGGAAATTTATCAAAATTACAATTGGGCAGCAATGTAGGGCCGTGCCGTCCAAGTTTCTGAACGTGGAGGGCCAAGCTCCCGGGAGCCTTGGTCTGGAGGAGGTGGAGCTAAACAAAAAGAAAGAGGTGGGCCTGGCAAATAGGCTACAGAAAGAACTCTTGTGGGCCGCCATTTAGACAGCACTAACGTAAGGCATCGATCTCCAACAGATTTGTTCACAGTGATGGAGCCTGCTGGGGAAAACCGATTAGTGTATGGGCACCTTTAGCACTACTAGTACTGAGCAATTACCATGTGTTGAGAAGGCAAAATATTGCGCTCTAGAGCAAGAATTCATACTCATGTGTTTGTCTCCCACAGCTGGGGTCCCGGCCCCTGTGTACCTGGGAGCTCTGATTGACAGTGTGTGTCTGAAGTGGGGGACCCATAGCTGCAGGGGGAGGGGCTCCTGCCGCCTTTACAACACAGACCGCTTCCGGTAGGTATCTATTGTAAATGACTCCTCCCACGCACAAACTGAAACAGGAGTTTGCTAACGGTACTGTTGGTAATGGTGATTAAAGTGGACCTGAACTCTTGCACAGAACAGAAGGATAGAGAGAAATCCACCTTGAATATATTTAGAGAGTTTAGCCTGTCTAATTATCCTTCATCTGTGACTAATCACAAGTGTAATTTCATCTCTCAGCTGTATCAGGATTCTCAGCAGTCCTCGGCAAAGCAGCTAATTGGTAAACACAGGATGTTAACCCTATGGGCTCGATTCACTAAAGCGTGCTTACACTTAGCCTGACAGTCAGAGCTTGGACAAGGTCCTCCAGCACCCAAGGCGTAGACACCAAAAGGCGCCCCTCCATCACCCCCACCACAGTCTTTACACTCTGGTTTCTATTAGACTAATAGACCCCAAACACCTTAATCTCTTGTTATCTGGCTTGCAGTCACTGCCATGTATCCCCTTTTCTTATTTCTCTCTGCTTCAAACACATTAGGGGAATGATAGCTGAGTGAGTTGTGCGCCCCTCCTACACTGCGCCCTGAGGCTGGAGCCTCTCTCGCCTCTGCCTTGGCCCGGCCCTGATGACAGTGATAAGCCGCTTTGCACGTGATATCATGTGCTAAGTATCATCATCACGTAAAGTCACTGCAGATCACGTGAACGGAATGTAGATCATGAATTAGTACTGTATACGTGTGCTTACATTAACATGTGAGTTAATGTAATAAGTTTAACATGTGCCGCTTTATGTACAGTATACAGTAATAATTCATGATCTACGTGATAATGATACGTTGCACGTGATAATGATACTTAGCACGTGATTATACTTAGCACGTGATAATGATACTTAGCCCGTGATAATGATACTTAGCCCGTGATAATGATACTTAGCACTTGATAATGATACATAGCACATGATAATAATGATATGTTGCATGTGATAATGATACGTTGCACGTGATAATGATACTTAGCACTTGATAATGAAACGTTGCACGTGATAATGATACTTAGCCCGTGATAATGATACTTAGCCCGTGATAAGGATACTTAGCCCGTGATAAGGATACGTTGCACGTGCAAAGCCTTTGTGAATCAAGCCCCATGACTGCTTCTATGAAAGCAGGAAGTAGACACACTGCGAATTTATTATTATTATCAGCTGTAACAAAGAATTGTTTTTCTTTAAAGGTTATTATGCTGTTGAGTATATTTTAGAGCAGAGACGAAGTTCTGAGTTCAGGTCCACTTTAACCCTCAAAAACCGAATCCTTGTCATCCCTTACGCAGTGTCAGGAGCATTCTGGCTCTTATTTCCAGCCCAGCATGTCTTTTCCATACAGTTGATCATGTAAGCCAAATTGCCAATACAAACAAACCAAAACAGGGGAAACTGGTAACATTTTAGGTAACTTTTTTCAGCTCCCAGTAACAGCATACCAAATGTGAGCAGTTATAGGGATGTCATGCGTATCCTGTTTAGATTCTAGGACATGAATTTCACATCCTAATTAGTCCTCCTGCGCATTCCAGGATGTGAAATTCACGTCCTGCACTTTGAATTGCCGCTCTAGCTGTTCCCACGCGTGCTGCTTGTGTTCTTATTTGAATGAGAATGACTACTGCTAATAGCAGCACTCAATTATGTAAACAGAAAAAAAAGTTCAACAGTTAAAAAAAATAAAAAAAAGTGTTAAAGTGACAGTGTCACCATTAAACAATAATGTTTTCACTCTCTCTCCCCCCACGCAAAGCATTAACTCCTACCGAACTAATTACAGGTAGTCCCCAGTTAACGAACGAGATAGGGACTGTAGGTTTGTTCTTAAAAGACACCCGAAGTGATGTGTGACATGATGAGATAGACATGGGTATGTACAGTGCCAAGCACACAAATAACTAGACTGTGTTCCTTTTTTTCTTTCTCTGCCTGAAAGAGTTAAATATCAGGTATGTAAGTGGCTGACTCAGTAAGACCCTCACTGATAAGAAATTCCAACTATAAAACACTTTCCTAGCATAGATTTTAGCTCTGGCATACTTCAATGAATGTGTCATTGAGCAAAAACAATAAAACAGTTAAAACTTAAAAAGTAGTTCTAAACGGGGGGGCGTGGCTGGCGCGCTAGGAAGATGGACGCTTCTTAGAGTTGCTCAGCGTGACCGACTGCCTTTGCCCTGTATAGCCGCCATCCCAACAGCCTAATTTGGCATTTCTTACCTTGCTCTGACATCGGCTCTGCTCCGTGCACATATGAGGCGATCTTCAAGAGGATCCAGAGAGTCTTCTCCCTCCACTCCGGTGGCATCCACTCGGAGGCGCCGAGGCCCGCCAAGCATGGCGTCTTCGGCCTCTTCCCTCTCAGATGCCACGATCACTTCTCACCTGCGCTCTAAGACTGGCAAGTCGGGGAACTCTACACCGCGCTCTTCTCGCTCAGCCGAGGCAGCCCTAGAATGGACACCCAAAGATGCCCTCATGCTGGATAAATTCAAGGCACTTTTACATCGTGAGCTAGATACAGTAGCTCATAAAGTCGCAGCTCAGCTGAAGAGAGAGATCAGGGATCTAACGGCACGCATGGGAGAACTGGATGACAAAGTAGATAAAGTGAACACGGTGGTGGACACCCACGAGAAAGAGATGGGGGAGATGAAAGCGGAGCTAGCAGAGGCGAAATTACGTTTGGAGGACTCCGAGAACCGCTCCCGCCGCGGCAACCTTAGAATTCGCGGGCTTCCAGAGTCCATTTTGGATCTCACCTCCACCACTACAGCCCTGCTGCAAGAACTGGTCCCTTCTCTACCAATCGACCGCCTAGAATTTGATAGAATTCATAGAGCTCTGGGACCGCAGAAGCCAGGAGGTCCTCCTCGGGATATTCTAATTAAATTTACTTTTTACCGTACCAAAGAAACAATACTGCAAGCAGCGCGGGAAAAGGAGCCGCTCACCTTCCAGGACAATTCATATCAGATATACGCGGACCTTGCTCCGGCCACTATTCAGAAGAGGAAGGACATGAAGCCCTTTACATCGGCCCTCCGTTCCCGCAATATTAAGTACAAATGGGGATTTCCCTTCAAATTGATTTTCACTTACTCCGGGAAGACTTATGCGGTACCTTCTCCAGAGGATGCTAAACAGCTCTTCGAGCAGCTTCGTCTCCTCCTCCCGGCTGACAACAACTCCAGGTCCCCATCAAGGCGCCTTTCCCAGAAGTCACCATCACTTCATGATGTCCAGCGTCAGAGCCCCGGAGCCCGAAGCTCACCTAAATCTGCCACAGGCTCCCAGGAGAGAGCCTCTCCCCACCGGGATGATCTACGGCCAGACTGATCTACTTTCCGCATCTGTGCTTCCCACCCAGGCTCCCTGCCTTGTCTTTAGAGATTACCTCTGCATCTAAATCACTCGGATCTTATCATCTGCCTAGACGGTTGGGTAAGACTATGGCCCTGATTCACAAAGCGGTGATAACTCAGTTATCACGCCTAAAAGACTTTAGGCGTGATAAGCCGTGCAAAGCTGAGTTATCACCGATTTGTGCTGCTCTTCGCGCGAAGCTCCCGCGTGCAAAGTCCCATAGGGCTCAATGGACGCTGCGCGCGAAGCATGGTACACTGCGCGCGCAGCGCGGTGCGCTACGCGCGCAAAACTTTGCGCGCGGGAGATCGCGCGAGTTTCTTCTTATCACGCCTAAACTGAGTTTAGGCGTGATAAAGGGCTTTTCACAGGCGTGCAAACACTTTGCACCGCTTTGTGAATCAAGCCCAATAACTCTCTTTATCCCTTGGCTACTTTTACTTTTGTACATCAAAAGAATGGAGCTAACAGAAGTACTCCCCTGCCTGGCTTGAAAGCCGTCGCTTATGAAACACTAGAGCATTTCTCCTCATGCGTTTCCTTGGAGTGTTACTTTGAGTGCTTTTTACTTTTTACTCTTTCTTTATTTTCTTTTTATTCTTTGGTCGCCAACCGCTGGAACTGGACTACTGTTGTTTTAGACCAGAAAACGCTGTAGGGTTAATTTACCCCCCACCCTCTCCTTCCCTCCCCCTGCACCCATCCCAGACCTGTTCATACCCCAAGGTATCTATATGGAGCCTTCTACCACTGTGCACCCCTTCACCTCTTCCCCTTATCCTTCCCAGACACCCATTATAATATAGTAGACCTAATCCAAGGGTCTTGTTTGAGGGCTCGTTTCCACTATCGCGAATCTGCATGCGTCCAACGCATGCAGATTCGCACATGTAATGCAAGTGAATGGACCTGTTTCCACTGTAGCGTTTGCGTGGTGCGTCTTTATGAGCGGTGAAAAAACGCACAAAAGAGCCAACGAATTCGCCTGCTAGTGGAATGCATGCGAATCGCCGCTAATGTATTTAATAGGGAAATCGCATGCGTTTTTTTACGCGTTATTTTACGCGATTACGCATGCGATTCCGTATAGGAACCAATGTAAATTAACACAGGCAGTGACATGGTTAAAAACGCACATAGCCTAACCTATGCGAAATCGCATGCGTAATCGCGTAAAATAACGCGTAAAAAAACGCACCTGCATGCGATTTCTTCTGCGGTGGAATCCAGGCGATTCCGCACCGCTACAGTGGAAACGAGCCCTAAAACTCGTTCATGTTCTGCCTTACTGTTATGCAAGAAAAGGTTTGTTTGTTTGTTTTTATATATATATTTATATATACGTTATACGCTCGTGATGTTTACTTTTTGCTTTACAAAATGACTCATCCTTTCTGAGCTGTGTGCCCTTTGGTCGTAAGGCAGCTGCTTTGTTACCCTCCCCATCGACATATTTTAGAAGATATACATAGCAGTTCTGCTTCACAGCCCTCCGTTAATTTAAGCAGCTTGCTTGCTTCCACTAGATGGTGATGTTGTGCCATCTCTGTCACATTAGCTCTATGGCAGCTACGTTACTAGGAGATGGTATCTTGTGAGTGTAATTCTCTCCTATCCCCAGGAGCTCCTATAGGCCATTGCGACCGGGGGGCAGCCGGCTCTTTATCTGCACGTAATTTTATTGCGTCACTTTACTGAGAGGGACCCCTCCTAACATTACGGGCATATGGTGCGACTATGTAATGCACCGATATAACAAGAGCGATTACTTTAATCTTATCATAATGTTACAATCATCTAATCATTCGCTGCATTACCCATATGCTTTTCCCAAATGTATGTACCCTTAAACCCTGGTCATCTGCCCACCGGTCACGTATACAGCTCACATACCCACTGGTACATAGATCAACACTTCTCTATAAATATAGATTGTCCTTTATACGGGAATACAACATGTGATTAATTTACTATGCTGTTACTAGCTCTTCATATGTCTGAACGTAAGCTACCTATGGGCAAGATGTGTTGGTGTTACCTATGCTCTAGGCACCATTCACTATCTCTGTTTACGTGACTCTACTACTGTTCCCTCACACCCGCCCTCCCCCTTACCTTCCCCCTAAGCCTGGCCAACATCTGCTTATGCCCCAGGATCACCAGGTGTGCTCCCTTGTCACCCAGCATTCCTTTCCCCTGTCCCCGACTTCCCTGAACCCTCCCACGGTTTACATAAGGGCAATGACATAATGTGTGGTCAATTTTAATATGCTGTTACCAGTCCTTAAAGGGGTTCTTTCGCGAAAAAAGTAGGCAGTTAAAAAATGTGACAGATGACAGGTTTTGGGCCAGTCCATCTTTTTAAGGGGGATTCTCAGGGCTTTCTTTGTTTTCAACAGCATTTCCTGAACAGCAGTTTAACTGCCAAAATAGCAAGATACCAGCCGGCCTCCCTAATCACTTGCACACTATTATGTCAGTTAGATTTTGCAACTGTTGTTCAGGAAATGCTGTTGAAAACAAAGAAAGCCCTGAGAATCCCCTTTAAAAAGATGGACTGACCCAAAACCTGTCATCTGTCACATTTTTTAACTGCCTACTTTTTTCGTGAAAGAACCCCTTTAATATGTTTAAACGTGAGCTACCTGTGTGCTAGATATGTTGTTGTCACCTATGCATTAGACACCATCCACTGTCTCTATAATTATGTGGCTTTGCTAATGCTCCCCGATACCCTCCCTCCCTCTCACCCCCTCCCTTATGCCTGTCCAATATCTGCTTATACCCCAGGGTCACCATGTGTGCCCCTCCGTCACTGAGCACTCCTCTCCCTCTTCCCTTGGCTTCCCAATATATTCTCATGTTATGCACGATGATATCATTATAACATGTGGTTAATTTATTACACTACTATTAGTTTCTAGCCAGCCCAGCAGAAATTACCTACATTCTCGTTTGGTCCTCACTTCCCATAACAAAACCTTCTCTGAGCATACCCACTTTCGTGCTGGCTAATGGAGAAAGGCTATATAATAACCCTAAACCTATTGGAAATTTCTGACCATTAAACACCTCCTTCTTACCTCCCCCCCCTCCCCTTTTTTTTTTCTCTTTCTTTATTCCTCTCCCCTCTCCTTTCCCTTTTTCCCTTTCGATTATAGCCGTTGGGACCCCCCAGTCACTTCAGATCCTCACTTAGCCAGCAGGGCAGTCGGTCTACACATGCTCTCCCTATGTATCAGTTAGAGCTTGCCTCCATCTGGTACTCTGCTCTTCTTGAGCTTATCCTGCTACTGACCTACCTTAGGTCAACCTCTCTAATATCTGCTCTCACCCTCTTTACTCTTTTCTTCTCTCTTCTTTGTTTTTCTCTTCTCTGGGCCTCCCGCCTCGTGGTCTCACATCTTTGGCTTTATCTCCATACTGAGCCTCCATGACTTCTGATACTTTTAAAAATTTTTCACACAATGTCCAGGGTTTTGGCTCCCCCAACAAACGCTCTAAAGCATTTTCATACTACAAAACATGTCAAGCGGACGTAGTCTGCCTACAAGAAACCAGATTAGACCAGTCATCCTGTCCCAGATATCTAAACCGCCACTTCCCCATAGCCTATTTTGCTTGTGCCCGTACTAAAGTTCGGGGCGTCATCATTGCCTTTAGGAAAAACTTCCCGTTCATTTGCACAAAACAAATCGCTGACCCTACGGGCCGATACCTCATTTTAATTGGTTCAATATATGACAGAGAAATTACTCTCGCCTCTTACTACGCACCTAACGCACACCAGTCCAACTTCTACTCTCACTTCCTCCAAGTCCTAACGCAGCACGGAGCTGGTCAGATAATAATTGCGGGCGACACTAATGTCACCCTTAACCCAAGAATAGATAGACAAAAAAATACTGCCCCTAACCCCTCTCCTGAAGCCACTGATCTCGAGGGTATCAAAATCAAAGCAATGCTTGACAAACATGGCTATGTAGATACATGGAGAGAACTTCACCCTACCACTAAGGACTTTACCTTTTACTCAAACGCCCACGACAGCTTTAGTCGCATTGACCATATATTTATTCAGCAGAAATACCTACATCTTGTCCCAGCCGCCAAAATACACTCCACCACCTGGTCTGACCATTCCCCAATCTCAATCTGTTGCTCACTATCGCTCCCACTTAAAAGAGAATTTCTCTGGCATTTGAATGACTCCATGCTTTCCAGAGAGGAAATACTTAACCAATTAAAAGACAAAGTTACAGAGTATTTTGCTGAGAACACAGGCTCCGTATCTTCTTCATTGACCTTGTGGGAAGCTCATAAAGCTACCATTCGAGGTTTTCTGATTGGCATGGCAAGCTCACTTAAACGCCAACGCATCCAAAAGATCGCAGACCTAACTAGTACATTTGAAGCGGCTGAACACACCTGGAAACAGCGACCTACCCGGATCAATAGAATCATTAAAGACCGACTCCGCACCGAACTAGACATGCTTCTAATGGATAAAGTAGAACAACAACTGCGTTGGAGGAGGCAATTATATTATTATAATGCCAATAAGCCCTTGGCTCTTTTAGCCAAGTGTCTAAAAAATAGGCCTCTCCACTCTACTACCCTGAAAGTGCGCGACTTTTCTGGTCAGGCAACCGCCAATCCTCGCAAAATAGTGGACATCTTTGCCACATTCCTCACAGACTTATACACCAACGCTACTACTGCTTCAGACAAAGCCATCCATGACTTTTTAGACCAAGTATGCCTACCTAAACTTGCCCAAGACACTGCGACTAGCCTTAGTGCACCTATCACCTCTTTAGAAGTCCTTTCCGCCATAAAAACCCTTAAGATCAATAAAACACCAGGTCCAGATGGCTTCACAGCACAATATTACAAAAAAATTAGCAAACTCATTAGCCCCAACCTTAGCCGACTGCTTTAACGAATTACGAGAAGGCAAACTTCCCCCTAGCTCCCTGCTATCTGCTCATATCTCTATGATCCCCAAAATTGAACAAGACTGTCATGCTCCTCACCAGTTTCGCCCTATTTCCCTCATTAATGTCGATCTTAAGCTACTAGGGAAAATATTAGCTTCGCGTTTAAATAGAGTTCTGCCAGATCTCATTCACCGTGATCAGGTAGGTTTTGTTCCAGGCCGCCAAGCGGAAGACAACACTAGACGTGCAATCCTCCTGTCCCATTACCTGCACTCCCATAAAATCCCAAGTGTAGCCCTGTCCCTAGACATCTTTAAGGCCTTCGATACCCTCTCATGGGACTACCTCAAACATACTTTAAGCAAATGGGGGCTAGACCCCTACTTCCTGAATTGGGTTGGAGGACTGTATTCCACTCCCACAGCTTCAGTGAGATTCTCAGGCCACACCTCACAACCTTTTTCAATAAAGAGAGGCACACGTTAGGGCTGCCCCCTTTCCCCTCTACTTTTCATCTTAGCTCTGGAGCCACTTGCCTGTTTATTACGGGACAACATTAATATTAAAGGGGTAGATAGAGCCGGTTTTGCCCACAAATTATTAATGTTCGCGGATGACACCTTGTTGTATCTCACACAACCTCACATCTCCATCCCAAACGCCCTCAAAGCCCTCGAACAATTTGCCCAGGTCTCTGGGTTAAAAATTAACATGGCAAAATCTAAAGCCCTAGGTATCGCCCTAACACCACATCTTACCACTCAACTTCAGGAATTTTGCCCCTTTCAGTGGGTTCAATCTATACCCTACCTTGGAGTTACATTAACCCCCAACTATGACTCCCTTTTCACGGCTAACTATCCGCCATTACTTAAATCCCTATCTGCACTAACGGACAGATGGTCTTCGCTCCCACTCTCCTGGCTAGGGAAGATCAATTCAATTAAGATGACATTTTTACCTAAGCTCCTCTATTACTTCCGAACCCTTCCTGTCAAAGTGCCCCCCCACTACCTGCGCACTTTTCAACATAGAATACAATCGTTCATTTGGGGTCGTAAGCACCCTAGAGTCAATAAATCTACCCTTTTCGCCCACAAACTAGACGGTGGCCTAGGAGTCCCTCAGGTTAGCTCTTATTACCGAGCAGCGACTATCACTCAGCTAACACGGGTGTTTCAAACCCGTGACACTCCTCTCTGGGTGTTTCTCGAAATGCCAGACAGTGCTCCTCTGCTCCCAAGCACCCTTCTTTGGTTACCCCAAAAGTTGCGGCCCCCCACCCTCAGCCCCCCCATGCTCCATAGCCTCCAAGTTTGGGACTCAGTCCGATACTCTTCTCATCTTCTATCCCCCCACCTTCCCATGCTACCTTTAGTTAACAACCCACTTTTCCTTCCAGGGAATGAAAATCCGTCAGCCTTTAGATGGCGGGTTGACAATGGTCTTACTAAAGTAATGCACTTTCTTACCCCCAGGGGGGTGTACAGTTGGCCAGCCCTACAAGAAAACTTTCAAGTCCCGCCGAGAGAATATTTTCGCTTTCTGCAGATAAAGCATTGGGTGCAGTCTCTCATCCAGAATAGGGATCCCCTTATGATACCACCCCATATGAAAACATATGCCTTCACCGTCCCAACTCTAAAGGGCTGATCTCTACAATTTACGCCCTTCTGACCCGCCCAGAGCGACCACTAACCCATGCCTACACTATCAGATGGGAATCGGATCTGTCAGGCACGAGAGACAGAGAGGACTGGCTAAATATATGGAGCAGGATTTCCTGCTGCTCAACGAATCTACATACAGTAGAAGCGGCCTACAAGGTTATGACCCGCTGGTACCTTTTCCCGGCAAGAATAGCTAAGGTGTTTCCTTCTGCCAGTCCTTTCTGCTTCCGCGGCTGCAGGTCACATGGAGACATGCTACATATTTGGTGGACCTGTCCCAGACTCACTAGGTTTTGGTGCCAAGTTTATAGGCTACTCTCATCCCTCTTCCATGTCACTATCCCCAAAAACCCATGGCAAGCTCTCCTGCATGAAAAAATAGAGCTACTCAACTCATCTCAGAACAAACTAGCCTCATTTGTTTTCTCGGCAGCTACCATGACAATTGCCAGCAACTGGAAAAAACCTTCTGTTAACATTGGTGAGGTAAAATCAAGAATCAACTCCTTTATGATCAACGAGAAATTGACCGGTATCTTGAGGGATACCCATAGAAAATTTGAGAAGATTTGGGACCCCTGGATCCAATTAGAACATCCTCTCATGGAGAGCTCCTTGATCACGAGGCTATGAGTCGGGATGGCCCTCCTCCTCTTCTTCCTCTCTCTCTCTTTTTTCCTTCTTTCCTTCATTCTCTCTCTTCTGGTTCTTTCTTCCTCGTTTGAACTCCCCAGTTGAGCTCATCATAGCGACCTCTTGGTTGTTCGTCTATCGCTGGACGACGGGTACCGGAGATCACAGTCTTCCCCAGCCTCAGGCTGGGACTACCCTCCCCTTACTCATATGCATGCCCCAGATAGTTGGACGTGATCCTCTGGGGCACACCTTTATAAAGCTTTCTACTGTGCATGTCCCCTTTGTTTACATTGTGATTATGTTATCATCCGTTTTATTGTAGGATAACTGTCCAATGTTACGTTGACTGTTATGTTATTATTTGGCTCTGTTGTTAGCCTTAATGTATTCTTTTCTTTTTTGAAAACTGAAAACTTAATAAAATCTTTGAAAACAAAAAAAAAAAAGTAGTTCTAAACATAAAATAAAACTGTGGAATATCTTAAAAAGTCATTTTTAGTAGAAGGAAGATAGATACAATCGTTTATTTCATTAGTTTATTTTCACTTTAAAATCGATTTTCTCAAAAACTAGTCCAAGTCCAATTTCAATTTTTTTTTTTTACTTGTTCCCATGGAAACACAGAATACGTTTGTATCGGTGGGTCATTTGTAAGTCGGGCGTTCGTAAGTCGGGGGCAACCTGTACTGCATTTTTTGGACTATAAGACTCACTCTTTCTCCCCCAAAAGTGTGTGTGGGGGAGGGGGTGGAGTCACTGCGTCTTATAGTACAAATGCAGAGAGTTCCTAACTTGTGAACGCCTGACTGTGCCAATACGAACCTCCAACCTGCCACAATGTTGCGGACTCCATGTACTGTGCCTCCATGCAGAGGAGGACACAGGGGGACAAACGGAGGACACAGGGGGACACAAAGGGGCATAGAGGAGGACACAAGAGGGACACAAAGGGCATAGAGGAGGACACAGGAGGACACAAGGGAGTCAGAGGAGGACACAAGGAAACCCAAAAGGAACAAGGTGGCATGAAGTATAAAGGGGGCATAATCCACAAGATGCCTCTTCACCATGCATGCACCAGGGTTAGTATAGATCCCCCCCCCCCCCCCCACACCTGTTTTCTGTCCTCTAAACCTAGGTGCGTCTTATTGTCCGAAAAATACAGTAACCCCTTGTGTCACTTACACTTGGTCTTAAGATTAGTGGACACTTGTAATGGCTGCCACCCGTAGTGGATGGATGCAATTGCTAGGGCGACAGTTCTGAGTCCCAACACTGTACAGATACAACGCTAGGCTGTTGCCTAGCAATATATCTGTACAGCGCTGGGGTCCCCAAACTGTGCGCCATAGGTATTGGATCCAATCGCTACAAACACACAGGCTGTCGATAATGGTACTCCTCATTTCAAACTAGTGATGAAATATGGCATGTAGGGTTTTTTAATTTCACCCGGAATAAGATAAATAATATATTTTGTGGTGTTTTATAATTGTGGCGCTTACGCCTAATTCTTTCCCATAAAATGCCTATAATTTTAATAATTCACAAGAAAGTTTAGATTGTCCTAAAAAAAGTAATAAAAACTTTATTGCTGTATCATTGTGACACAGCTGATTTGCCAATCTTGAGGGGGTAGAATAGATGTATTAAGTGTTTTTTAACTCATTACAGGCATACTGTGCAGCAGTCACATTACACACATCACATAGCCATACCCCACAACTTTCTGAGATAAGAAAGAGGAACACTTAAAGAGGAACTCCAGTGAAAATATTGTAATAAAAAAGTGCTTCATTTTTACAATAATTATGTATAAATGATTTAGTCAGTGTTTGCCCATTGTAAAATCTTTTAAATCCCTGATTTACATTCTGACATTTATTACATGGTAACATTTTGACAGCTGGCAGGGGATGTAGCTGATGCATGCTTTTTTGGCAGTTGGAAACAGCTGTAAACAGCCATTTCCTACAATGCAACAAATTGGTCGTAGATTTTGCTGCTCCTAGAGGCAGTTCTAACGGCTGCAGCTCTGCCTCTCAGCACGTCTATCAGCGGCGCATTGCCGCCTCTCCCCCGCCCCTCTCAGTGAAGGAAGACTGAAAGGGGCGGGGGAGAGGCGGAGATACGCGCTGACAGATGCGCGTGGGGCAGGGCTGCGGCGGTTAGCCCTGCCTCAATCAGGAAGAGATCCCCGGCTGCACGGAGGGGATTTCGGGGGGTAAGGGATCCCCGTTTAGCCGCAGGATAGCGGCGTTTTAGCAGGGGCACACATGCTATGAGGTCTGAAGCGAGATTTATTCTCGCTTCAGAGTCTCTTTAAAAGTTATAGATTCCTCATGTAAAAGGGTGTATCAGCTACTGATTAGGATAAAGTTCAATTCTTGGCCCGAGTTTCTCTTTAAGTCATGCCCCTGCCACACCCCTAATAACGCCCCTGCCACACCCCTAATCCTGCCCCTGGCGCACCTCAAGTAATACCAACCATAGGTACATACTGTAAGTCCTGAAAAAGTGACAAATGAGGAAGAAAGAGGGACAGAGGGACTGGGTTCCCAAAGAGGGACTGCCCCTCCAAAAGACCGACAGATACGTAGGTAGATTTTGACAGGCTGAGGTAGGTGTTTAAAGGCATATACTGTATGTCCTTGATTGTAGCCTACCGTATATACTCGCATATAAGCCGACCCGCATATAAGCCGACCCCCCAACTTTTCCCTGAAAAACCAGGGGAAAATGATTGACCCCCATATAAGCCGGGGGTAGGAAATGCTGGCCGCCTTATTCCCCGAGTGTGTCCCAGTATAGCTAGTAAAGTGTCCAGTATGGGTAGGTAGTGCCCCAGTATAGCTAGTATAGTGCCCAGTATAGCTAGTATAGTGCTCAGTATAGCTAGTATAGTGCTCAGTATAGCTAGTATAGTGCTCAGTATAGCTAGTATAGTGCTCAGTATAGCTAGTAAAGTGCCCCAGTTTAGCTAGTATAGTGCCCAATACAGCTAGTATAGTGCTCAGTATAGCTAGTAAAGTGCCCCAGTTTAGCTAGTATAGTGCTCAGTATAGTGCTCAGTATAGCTAGTATAGTGCTCAGTATAGCTAGTATAGTTCTCAGTATAGCTAGTATAGTGCTCAGTATAGCTAGTATAGTGCCCCAGTTTAGCTAGTATAGTGCTCAGTATAGCTAGTATAGTGCTCAGTATAGCTAGTAAAGTGTCCCAGTATAGCTAGTATAGTGCTCAGTATAGCTGGTATAGTGCCCCAGTATAGCTAGTATAGTGCCCCAGTATAGCTAGTATAGTGCCCCAGTATAGCTAGTATAGTGCTCAGTATAGCTAGTATAGTGCCCCAGTTTAGCTAGTATAGTGCTCAATATAGCTAGTATAGTGCCCCAGTTTAGCTAGTATAGTGCTCAGTATAGCTAGTATAGTGCTCAGTATAGCTAGTATAGTGCCCCAGTTTAGCTAGTATAGTGCCCCAGTTTAGCTAGTATAGTGCTCAGTATAGCGCTCAGTATAGCTAGTATAGCGCCCCAGTTTAGCTAGTATAGCGTTCAGTAAAGCTAGTTAAGTGCCCCAGTTTAGCCAGTACAGTCCCCGCTCCCCATGGCCGCCGCCGCTATTACCTGGCTGCATCTTCTATTTCAGTCTCCGTTCTTGTAAACATTCAGAGCAGCGCGCCCGGCGCTGCTACTGTGACGAGCGGCGAGCCAGGAAAGAGCGGTTCCCATAGTAACAGGACGCTCTTTCCTGCCTCGTCACAGTAGCAGCGCCGGGCGCGCTGCTCTGAATGTTTACAAGAACGGAGACTGAAATAGAAGATGCGGACAGGTAATAGCAGCGGCGGCGGCCATGGGGGGAGCGGGGGACCAGCGGAGGGGGGGACCCGCGGACCACCATGACTCGCATACAAGCCGAACCCCCAACTTTTGGCCCCCTTTTTGGGGGTCAAAAATTCGGCTTGTATGCGAGTATATACGGTAATTATAGGTTTTACCAATGATGACCACACTCGTAACAATCATTTTTTATCTAATCCTGCATATATTTTAGGGCTACACATGACCTGCAAGCAAATCATCAAAAAATTATTGCGGTATTGCACATTCTTCCTCATAAAAGCCATCATTTTATTGCAACAATTTTAAAACGAAATTATGCCAGCATACAAAATCCACAGGAGGTACAGAGCACCTGCCTATGTGGTGCTTTGTCAAGACGCTGCACCTGTCGTGGATTTTTTTATGCTGGCATAACACTGTTTTAACCTCCCTGGCGGTAAGCCCGTGCTGAGCACGGGCTATGCCGCCGGGAGGCACCGCTCAGGCCCCGCTGGGCCGATTTGCATAATTTTTTTTTTGCTACACGCAGCTAGCACTTTGCTAGCTGCGTGTAGCATCTGATCGCCGCCGCTACCCGCCGATCCGCCGCAATTCCTCTCGCCGCGGCCGCCCCCCCCCCCCCCAGACCCCGTGCGCTGCCTGGCCAATCAGTGCCAGGCAGCGCTATGGGGCAGATCGGAGTCCCCTCTGACGTCATGACGTCGGTGACATCATCCCGCCCGTCGCCATGGCGACGGGGGAAGCCCTCCAGGAGATCCCGTTCTTTGAACGGGATCTCCTGATCTCCGATCGCCGGAGGCGATCGGAGGGGCTGGGGGGATGCCGCTGAGCAGCGGCTATCATGTAGCGAGACTTTGTCTCGCTACATGAAAAAAAAAAAAAAAAAATAAAAAAAAAAGATTTGCTGCCCCCTGGCGGATTTTTTGCAAACCGCCAGGGGGGTTAAAGAGGAACTTTAGCAAAAAGGGGAAAAAAATAAATCAATACATTGCAAAGTGAAAAGTAAAAAATAGAAGAGAGATCAAGAAATGATTGATATCCGTCATGTAATTTGTTCATACTGTCTGATCCGCAATCAGTCTGCACGTAATCATCTTTACTACTGGTAGACATGAAAAAAACAAAACCAGAAAGCACCAACTGCGATTATCTATAACCACAACCCCTAACAATGTAATAGGCTTTTTTATAGATATACAGTACATATACAGAGGGAGATACTAGTTGCTTGGCAGTTGGAAGCAGCTGTTATTTCCCACAATGCAACAAGGTTCACAGCCAGGAAACTGTCATGACCCCCTGCAGATTTTCAGAGCGGGTCCCCCCCCCCTCCCTGAGGGCCGTTCGGGGCCGTTTTGTGGGGGCTGGAGGGTTGGCAGCATGAGGGGAAAGCCGTGGCCACAGTTGGCGGGGAGAGGGGAAGTTCACCCCTCTCCCTCACCTTGGGGCTCTCCCCTCTGCGCTCCCCTCCAGCTTAAAGAAGTGTCCGTGGGCAGCACGAACAGCAGCGAGCAGCAAACAGATACATACCTTCTGTGCGCTCCAGCCAGTGCGTTCCTCACGCTAGCCTCTGACGCGACTTCCTGTTGTACTGGAAGTTGCGTCAGAGGCTAGCGAGAGGAACGCAGGCTGGAGTGCATGGAAGGTGTGTACAGTATCTGTTTGCTGCCGCCGCTGCTCGCCACTGCCCACGGACACACATTTAAGCTGGAGGGGAGCGCAGAGGGGAGAGCCCTGCCAACCCTCCAGCCCCCACAAAACGTCTCTGTGCGGGTGTAGGGGCTGCAGGCCCTATTGTTACGCCAGTGGTCCTGACATCACACTGTGGGAGGGGTTTCACAATATAAGCAATACAGACCCCCCCTTTCCCCCCCGATGATCTATTTGAGAAATGGTAAAGATTTTTCTTGGTAAAGTGGGATGAAGATCAATCCTTGGTTACAGTTCTTTGAAGAAGTTCCAATAAAATGATAGCTTTTTCATGAATGTGCGCTCCCGCAGTACCTTTTTGATGATACGCTTTCCATTCTTGAATTGGTGAGCAGCACCACAGCCATGATCTGCAAGATCTATAATTGTGTACTTTAACGTAATTAAGCATAAATCACAGTTTTACCAATATTATAAAGTGAACCTGAGATGAATGAAATCAAACGTTTTATACATACCTGGGGCTTCCTCCAGCCCCTTTCAGCCTTATCCGTCCCTTGCCACCATTCTCCGCCTCCTGTATTCACACACGGGAGCTGGGGCCTATTGTGCATGCGCAGCCTGGCCGCGTGCGTGTCCCTCTGTGCTCCTGTCGCTGAGAGCGTTTTGCATCTGTGTAGTACTACTGCGCAGGTGCAGAACACTTCCAGCCACAGAGCGCGACAGAGGAGTGCACGCAGTCACACTGCACCTGTGCTGACTGACCCCAATTGGCCAAAGTTATCGGGACAATAGAGGAGGATCCAGGAGGCGGAGGACAGCGGCGAGGGAGTGGTCAGGCTGAAGGGGCTGGAGGAATCCCTAGATATGTATTAAACTTTTGCACTTAATCATCTCAGGTAAGGCTGATAGGGTGTGGCTATTATTTATCACAGACATCATTGTGTCATTCTCTCCTCCAGGACCATCTATCTGGGGATTACAGTGGCACTTGGCGTTTGCTTCATCTTCTTCTGCGCAGCGATTGTCTTCATGCTGAGAAAACGATGCCATTCAGGAGAAAGCCACACCTCCTGTATGGAGTGTAAGGGCTTAACCTCATCCTCTAAGCTAGGGGGAAACACCCATCTCTTACAGAATACATACTGGTCACAGAAGGAAACCCGCCTGTAACGCCTTATCCACAGAACTGCAAGACCAGGACTTTTGTAAATAAGATGCCTAAATAATATTTATGTGACAGTCTTCCCGAAACTGCCTTGTTAACAATAAAAATAAAGAGAGCAAAATGGAAAAATCACCAACTGCAACCCTTCGAAGAAGGCGTCAATGGCCGGTGTTCTACTGGAAGCGAAAGAGATATTACAGTCACGGCAGATGCTAGAAAGAAAAACATATCAGGAGGCATACACCATACATCCAATTTATGGCAGTGTGGCACTAACAAACCACACCTCTGAGGAACTCAGGCATGAACAAGCCACACCTCTGAGGAACCAAGAATACACCTTATAGAAAGACTATTCTATCTGGCAGAGGATTGCAACAGTCTGCATGTATGGAAGTACTTCCAGGTCTGGTTTAGACACGGTTTTCTATATGGTTTCAACAGAAGAAGAGTTTCAATTATTTATGCATGATGATTTTTCTGGGTGAAAAAGTTGCAGTTTTTGTACAATATAAACAGAAAATACTTGCTGTACCAAAACATTGGTCTTCCTCTCCTCCTCAGTGACCTCCTAATGCCTGTTCAGTCTCCTCCTTCCCTGCCAATGTTAAACCACACCTCCCTACTAAAGACTTACGTTCATAATAGACATGAGCATGTGACTAAAATGGGAGTAGTTTAGACTTACTAGGTACTACTAGGTTACTATGATTTTGTTTTCCTATTTTGCAACAACTTCTTTTCCCATGCATAATTAATTGAAAATGTTCTATTAAAGGAACACTATTGCGAGAATTTTGAACATTTAAAATACATGAGTATTGGTTGAATATTTGTCCCATAGTAAACTATAAATTACTTTATTCCTATGTTCCTATCACGTATAGTTAGCAGTAGAAATGTGACAGATCTGGCAGATTTTGAAGTAATACATCTTATGAGGGATTCTCAGGATATCCTTAAAGAGAACCCGAGGTGGGATTTAATTATGTTACTGGGGCACAGAGGCTGGTTGTGCACACTAAGACCAGCCTCGGTTGCCCCATGGTGTTCCTCCATGTCCCCCCTGCGCGCCGCTATACCCCCGCAGTGCTGGCGACACGCAGCGTGTCGCCAGCACAATGTTTACCTAAGCGCTGTCTGTCAGCGCCGCTCCCCCGCCTCCTCCGCATCGGTGCTACCCGCCCGTGTCCCTTGTCCCTTCCCTCCCGCTGATAGGTCTTCCTCTGTGCCCCAGTAACATAATTAAATCCCACCTCGGGGTCTCTTTAAAGGAAACCAGAGATGAACGCTTTGACACAAAATAAACATATCCCCTGATAGATTTTACAAAATAAATACTATATCTGGTATTTTCGCCACTCTGGTGTGCCGTTTTTTGTGTGTTTTTTTTTACTATAACTCCATGCAAAACACAGTTCATCAGAAAAGCATATTATTTAGTGGGCTGTGGGCAAAATGAAATCACCATTTCTAAAAACCTAGATAAAAAATAAATTACAAAAAAAAGTTTTTAAATATACGCTTACATTAGCAACTCCTCCCATCTCATCACAGCTCTCTGTGATGCTGCAAGTATACAGAAAAGGGAAAGCAGAGCCACAAGGGGGAAGACTTGAGTTTGAAAAGACATCAGAGAAGACAGACTCGTCTATAATGATTCCTGAGCAAAGCCAAACTGAATGCTCAGTCAGGGATTTTATCAGGGCTGATAAGAAGCAGGCTGAGCAGTGAATGATGAAGCAGAGAGCAGGGTAGGGGTTTTCTCTAATGTCCCCACTGATATACCCGTATATACTCGCATATAATCCGGCCCGCGTATAAGCCGAGGTACCCACTCTTCCCTTACAAACCAGGAAAAAGTGATTGACTCACATATAAGCCCCCTCCCAAGTATAGCCCACTCCACAGTAGCCATATGTTCCCCCCAGTACAAATCAGCCCCCCTCTCCATAGCCATATGTGCCAAAAGGATGATAGTTGTGTCTCAAGACACCACTAGATGGGGTCATAGATATGAGACATCAAATGCCACACAGGAAGAGTCCCTGATCATTGCACCACTAACACGTTGCTTGCACACTCTGCTCCACAAGCCAGGGGACACAGGTAGTCTTGAGCAGTGCACTCTGCACACCATGTTGCAGGGGATGGAGGGCACGGACACAGCAGGGAGCCAGCTGGCAAGAGCAGGATCACTAATAAACGATCATTACGCTCCTCTGCAAGTAACAAAACCTGCTCCCCCATCCGTTCTGCTCAACTGACTCGAATATAAGCCGAACGGGTAACTTTTCAATACATTTTTTGTGCTGAAAAATTAGGCTTATATGCGAGTATATACAGTATATGGTAAAATACATGAGGGTGCTTCGTCTCTAGTTCACTTATCAGAAGCACTCCCTTTATGGCAATGGCACACTCCACCTGCCAAGATTAGTGTGCACAAGAGAAAAATGGCTTTCCAGCACCATTGTAAAGGTCATTTCCAAAGAGTGCTTTTAAAAAGAAAAAAGAAAATACTAATAATCCCCCATGAAGAGATGGGCTAGTCTAACGTTCGGCAAATTTTTACTAGCTCCTGTAAGTGACAGCTACCTAGGAAAAAAGAAACCTTGTTCCCATTGCGTTCCACTCGCGTTAGCATTCGCGTTGGGCTTTTTTTTAACGCATTTTTTTTTTCGATTCCCGGCGCTTGGGTGGGCATTGCATTTTTGTGAAAATTGCTTTTCTAAGCGCTTTTCCAGAGCGTTTTTTAATTCACTCCCTGATTCAAGTCAGGAAATGAACTCTTTGACCCGGAAAAGAATAAATACAATGTATTTATTCTTAAAAACACAAACGCAATCACTGCACAAAGCGACTTTGTGAGCGTTTTGCGTTTTTCCTATACCTTCCTTTAGGCAAAATCGCCCCAAAAATGGTCCAGGCACCGCTTTGCTGAATGCACAGAGCACGAACCGCACTGATATGAACCTTCTCATAGAGATTCATTGCACAAGCCTTTTGTGGGCCATTTTAAGAATTGCATGTGCTTGAAAAGAGGCCGAAAACGCCCCCAGTGTGAACGAGCACATAAACTACGTTTTACTCTCTGCAAATATACAATTAATACACATGTATTTTGCATTTTACACATTTTTGTGATAGTTGTCCTTTAAATACACATGAAAGCAGTGCTTGGGTTGTCTCTGTAATGAACATGACCATTGCCAGAAGCAATGTTATACAGCAATAGGACTACATGCAGTTGGGTTCATTATGCCTTCAGCAAGTGGAGGTCCCTTTCAGGGCCGGTGCTTCCATAGAGGCAAAGGGGGCAATTGCTCCAGGGCCCCAGAGCCAGTAGGGGCCCCCGAGGTTGTGTCTTCTCCCCTATAGCTATGGTGACCCCATACATGCCTGCAGGGAATGAGGAAGAGAGGCACCATTGGGGAGAAATCCAGAGTCAGGCCCGGTCCGCCCATGATGCCAAGTGAGGGGACTTCCTCAGGCGGCAGAAGTCTGGGGGCAGCACCAGGCAGAAACAGGAAGCCACGAGAGTGCCTGGCCAACCTATACTGGTGGCAATTGTACCTGGCTGACCTAAACTGGGGGCAACTGTACCTGGCTAACCTATACTAGGGGCAACTGTACCTGGCTAACCTATACTGGGGGCAACTGTACCTGGCTAACCTATACTGGGGGCAACTGTACCTGGCTAACCTATACTGGTGGCAACTGTACCTGGCTGACCTAAACTGGGGGCAACTGTACCTGGCTAACCTATACTGGGGGCAACTGTACCTGGCTGACCTAAACTGGGGGCAACTGTACCTGGCTAACCTATACTGGGGGCAACTGTACCTGGCTGACCTAAACTGGGGGCAACTGTACCTGGCTAACCTATACTGGGGGCAACTGTACCTGGCTGACCTAAACTGGGGGCAACTGTACCTGGCTAACCTATACTGGGGGCAACTGTACCTGGCTAACCTATACTGGGGGCAACTGTACCTGGCTAACCTATACTGGGAGCAACTGTACCTGGCTGACCTAAACTGGGGGCAACTGTACCTGGCTGACCTAAACTGGGGGCAACTGTACCTGGCTAACCTATACTGGGGGCAACTGTACCTGGCTAACCTATACTGGGGGCAACTGTACCTTGCTAACCTATACTGGGGGCAACTGTACCTGGCTGACCTAAACTGGGGTCAACTTGGTTCCGCCTCCTGTGTCCTGCCTGGATTTGGTAAGACAGCAATGTGTGTACACTCTGGATTAGTAAGGGAAAGGAGGAGGGGAATAATGGGGTCCCTGACAATTTTGGGGACATATGATGGACACCTAATGATTTTGTGTGGCAGGTCCTAGGAGTCGGCGCAGAGGCTGCGAGGTAGGCATTGTTGGGGGGGGGGGCAAGTATGTTTGTAGCTAGAACTTGCCCTGGCCCCTCTTCCAATACTGTACTGAGATTCCTCACCCATTGCTCAAGGCCCAGCGTATTGCCATACATGAAGTCTATAATACTCAGCAACACTGTGAGCAGGGGCGTACCTAGAAATTCCCGGGCCCCATTGCAAAAAAAAATCTGCCCCCCCCCCTAGAGCCCGCTCAGGGACTTTTGGGGGGCAGGAGGGGTCGCAGCATAAGAGGAGAGTGTGGCAGATCGGTGGCGAGGAGGGAATTCCCCCCCCCTCCCTCATCTCGGGCTCTCCTCTCAGCGCTCCCACTCCTGCAATCATTGGTGGCAGCGGCGCCGGCAGGCTGAATACATTACCTCCTTCTCGCTGGAGGTCTTCCGATCTCTAAGAGCAACTTCCTGTTTACACAGGAAGTTGCATGAAGCTCTTAGAAAACGGAAGACCTCCGGCGAGAAGGAGGTAATGTATTCAGTCTGCCGCCGCTGCTGCTGCCCGCTGCCACCAATGGTTGCAGGAGGGGGATTGCTGAGAGGAGAGCCCAAGGTGAGGGAGGGGGGGGGGGGAATTTCCCCCTTCCCCACCGATCTGCCACACTCTCCTCTTATGCTGCGACCCCTCCTGCCCCCCAAAAGTCCCTGAGCGGGCCCTAGGGGGGGCCCAGGCCCCCCCGCAACGGCAGGGGTCGCATCCCCTATTGTTACGCCAGTGTCTGTGAGTGTGTGTGGGAGACACCACTGAAAAACTGAATATCCATTGGTTAAACCTGGCACCCCATATATGTGTCTGTGCCTCAAATCTGCCAGATCAACAAGACTTAACAATAATAATGTAGTATGTCTATCTTTCATCGTGCATATTACACCTTTTCTGATGCTCAGTCTAGATTGTGAAAATATTGTTTATGTAAAATGTAATATTTTAGTATGTCGATTGCTACCAGCCTTGTCCTTTGAACAGCTACAAAATGGCATCAATCAGGGCCGAGCCGAGGCAGAGGCGAGAGAGGCTCCAGCCTCAGGGCGCAGTGTAGGAGGGGGTGCACAACTCACTCAGCTATCATTTCCTTATTGTGTTTGAAGCAGACAGAAATAGGAAAAGGGGATACAGTGACTGCAAGCCAGATAACTAGAGATTAAGGTGTTGGGGGGGAGGGGCCATGGGGAGCCTATCACAGCAGTTATCCAGCGCTCTGCCGCTCACAGTGCTTATCACACGAACATCGTTAGTTCACGTGATAAGCGAAGGTTATCGTGCGATCACGTGTGCTTTTCACGTGAAACGCACACGTGATTGCACGATAACCTTTGCTTATCACGTGAACTAACGCTGTTCCCGTGATAAGCACTGCGAGCGGCAGAGCGTGTGATAACCGCTGTGATAGCAGTTATCACACTTTTGAGAATCGAGCCCAGTGTGTGACGGCCGGGGTATGAGGGATGGAGGGGCGCACTTTGGTGTGTCAGCCTTGGGTGCTGGAGGACCTTGTTCTGGCTCTGGCAGCAATTTATAAAGATGGGAGGCCTCCTGCTTTCTGGGAAATAATAAATAATGTGCATGATCCAAGTTTGCCAGATGACTGATTCTTTCTCTTGGGATCACTGGAGATGCCACAGTTAGCTATCATATACCCTAGATGTAACCATAACTTCAGCGCTGATTCTCAAATTCCACCACCACACACAGAAAATATAGATACGCTTCGCTTACCAGATCCCAATAGACCTACAGGGTCTATTCAGAGCACAAACGGACAAATAGCAGGTTTCTCTCCTGCCGGACAGGACACCCTCTTAGCCAAGGGTGTGGAGGACTGCCACACTTGTATGCGCAGTGTGCAAATGAGTAGGTCATTTAGTTGGATGATGCTTGGAAAATACAAGCCGTGACCACACAACCAACCAACACAAACGGTTGGTTGTGGGGTCCGTCATGTCGTGGAGTTGGTTGTGCACTTTATTGGACATGTGTACGAGCCTTTACACTATATACATTTGCACACATATACATTTGGGACACAAGAAAGATTTGGGCTGGGGATGCTGTGAAAGGACTTCTAGGTTTTGTTTTCCCCCAGGCCAAAAAGTCCCTGTCCTCCCCTGTAAAGAGGTGTCCGATAGTAGATAAAACTGGGTTAAAAACAACTAAAAATAGAAAAAAAGAGGCGGCTTACCTCCATTATGACAAGTTCATATAAATATACATTTTAATAAGAATGCGTTTCGTGTGTCTGCTCCAACTTCCTCAGGCCAAATACAGTGTCAAATGTGTGCAACGAGCCAAGAAAAGAGCACCTGCTAAATGACAAGCAACAAATAATCCAATCGTGCTCATAGCTACTCACCTGCCAGGAGTCATTTGATGGTGCCACCACTGTTTCCTGTCTGTACTGCGCTTGCCGTGGCATTTGGCTGTAAGGGGGTGGGGCTATACACCAGAAGTCGAGGCACATGTCATTGTAACTTTTTAAGAGAACACTATATATGCAAAGTTTAGTTTAGACATTATAGTAATTAGTAATATAGTAGTAATTTAAAGGACACTCGAAGTGAAAATAAACTAATGAAATAAACTATTGTATCTATCTTCCTTCTCTTAAAAATGACTTTTTAAGATATTCCACAGTTTTTTTTTATGTTTAAATCTACTTTTTAAGTTTTAACTGTTTTATTGTTTTTGCTCAATGACATTAATTCATTGAAGTATGCCAGAGCTAAAATGTATGAACTATTGACTCCTTTTATCGCTTTCCTGCTCTCAGAAGCCATTTTCTGCTAGGAAAGTGTTTTATAGTTGGAATTTCTTATCAGTGAGGGTTACACTGTAGTCACTTCCTGTCTGAGTCAGGACTGAGTCAGCCACTTACATACCTGATATGTAACTCTTTCAGGCAGAGAAAGAAAAAAGGAACACAGCATAGCTATTAGTGTGCTTGGCACTGTACATACCCATGTCTATCATATTATGTCACACATCACTTTGGGTATCCTTTAAGAGTGGCATAAATTAAAGGATACCCGAGGTGACATGTGACATGATGAGGTAAACATCTGTATGTACAGTGCCTAGCACACAAATAACTTTGCTGTGTTCCTTTTTTTTCTTTCTCTGAAAGAGTTAAACATCAGGTATGTAAGTGGCAGTTCCTGTCCGAGTCAGGACTGAATCAGACTACAGTGTGACCCTCACTGATAAGAAATTACAACTATAAAACACTTTCCTAGCAGAAAATGGCTTTTGAGAGCAGGAAAGAGATAAAAAGGGTCAATAGTTCATAGATTTTAGCTCTGGCATACTTCAATGAATGTGTCATTGAGCAAAGACAATAAAACAGTACAAACTTAAAAAGTAGATTTAAATATAAAATAAAACTGTGGAATAATAAAAGTCTTAGGAGAAGGAGGAAAGATACAATTGTTTATTTCTTTAGTTTATTTTCAGCTTGGGTGTCCTTTAAATGTGTGCATGGGACGTCCTAGATTAGAATGACTTCTAAACAACTTTATTAATTGAGCTATTTATATACACAGTTATTGATCGCAATTCCATTTACAATAGATGTCTTTATTGTGTCAGTTGGTGAATCCTTCACTAAGTAAATGGGAGTAAATAAACACTTATATAAGCTGTGATATCCTGTACTATAATAACAATAATAGGTAGAGAGCGCTACCTTATGAATATCCAGATAAAACCAAAAATATGGGGAGCTGATCTGCAAGAAATGCTACACAATTGAAGAATACACGTTCACAGTCTGCTTCACATAACAAAGGATCATTTATTGGGCTTGATTCAGTAAACGATGCTAACCCAGTTAGCACGCCTAAAGACTTTGGGCGTGATAACTAGAGATGGGCCGAACCTCCGATTTTAGGTTCGCGAACCGGGTTCGCGAACTTTCGCGTAACGTTCGGTTCGCGTTGAAGTTCGCGAACCGCAATAGACTTCAATGGGGATGCGAACTTTGAAAAAAAAAATAATTATGCTGGCCACAAAAGTGATGGAAAAGATGTTTCAAGGGGTCTAACACCTGGAGGGGGGCATGACGGAGTTGGATAGATGCCAAAAGTACCGGGGAAAAATCTGGATGTGAGGCAAAGCAGCGTTTTAAGGGCAGAAATCACATTGAATGCCAAATTGGAGGCCTAAAGTGCTTTAAAACATCTTGCATGTGTATACATCAATCAGGTAGTGTAATTAAGGTACTGCTTCACAGTGACACACCAAACTCACCGTGTAACGCACCGCAAACAGCTGTTTGTGTAGTGACGGCCGTGCTGGACTGGTGCGCACCATGGCGAGAGTGCAGGTTTTGGTGGCTTTACAGCCCATATGGTCGCCTGGCTGATGTAGCTGAATGACAGAACAGTGACTGTCCAGCTGATCAAATTTGGTCTGACCACAATGAAGCAACGACCTTATTATCTTTTGTGTGCCCCCCGAGACACTCATCTAGGCGCCGGTCATTGCTTCATTGTGATACGCAAGCCCCTTCACCACGGCAAGGTAATGATCACGAAGGGGAATGGGCGCATGTACATGCCTTTTCTTTTGTTGTTGCAGCTGCCCGCAGTGCAGCCAGAAAAATTAGGCAGTCATGTACATGCACCAGAAAAATTATTACAGCGGCCGCTGCTAGCAGCGGCCTAAAAAATTCAGCAATCCGCCTGGAGTCCCGGACCCTGTTGGTGGTGGCGGAGAAGGTAGTCAAGCGGCCTGCAGGCAGACATGCTGTGTGGAGGGACTGGGAGCGACTTAGTCTTCTTGGGGCAGCCCAGGCAGCCAGTCACACGGCGTGCAGGCAGAGATGCTGTGTGTGCGGGGACTGACTTAGTCTTGGGGCAGGCAGCAGCCCTCCGGGATCCATGCCTCATTCATTTTGATAAAGGTGAGGTACTTAACACTTTTGTGATTTAGGCGACTTCTCTTCTCTGTGACAATGCCTCCAGCTGCGCTGAAGGTCCTTTCTGACAGGACGCTTGCGGCAGGGCAGGAGAGAAGTTGGATGGCAAATTGGGACAGCTCTGGCCACAGGTCAAGCCTGCGCACCCAGTAGTTCAAGGGTTCCTCATCGCTGTTCACAGCAGTGTCTACATCCACACTTAAGGCCAGGTAGTCGGCTACCTGCCGTTCCAGTCGTTGGTGGAGGGTGGATCCGGAAGGGCTACGGCGAGGCGTTGGACTAAAGAACGTCCGCATGTCCGACATCACCATGAGATCGCTGGAGCGTCCTGTCTTTGACTGCGTGGACACGGGAGGAGGATTAGTGGCAGTGGTACCTTGCTGGCGTTGTGCTGTCACATCACCCTTAAAGGCATTGTAAAGCATAGTTGACAGCTGGTTCTGCATGTGCTGCATCCTTTCCACCTTCCGGTGAGTTGGTAACAGGTCCGCCACTTTGTGCCTGTACCGAGGGTCTAGTAGTGTGGCCACCCAGTACAGCTCATTCCCCTTGAGGTTTTTTATACGGGGGTCCCTCAACAGGCAGGACAGCATAAAAGACGACATCTGCACAAAGTCGGATCCAGTACCCTCCATCTCCTCTTGCTCTTCCTCAGTGACGTCACGTAAGTCAACCTCCTCCCCCCAGCCGCGAACAATACCACGGGAAGGTTGAGCAGCACAAGCCCCCTGCGACGCCTGCTGCGGGTGTTCTCCTGCCGCCGTCCCTCCTCCTCCTCCTCCTCCTCCCCCAAAGAAACACCTTGCTCATCATCCTCTGAGTCTGACTCGTCTTCTGCACACAACTTCTCTTCTTCCTCCTCCTCCCCCCTCTGTGCTGCCGCAGGTGTTGAGGAAACAGCTGGGTCTGATGAAAATTGGTCCCATGCCTGTTCCTGCCGTAATGGTTCCTGGTCACGCTCATTCACAGCTTCATCCGCCACTCTACGCACAGCACGCTCCAAGAAGTAAGCGTAGGGAATTAAGTCGCTGATGGTGCCCTCACTGCGGCTCACCTCCTCAAACGGCCGCATGAGCGTGCATGCATTTTTCATCAGTGTCCAGTTGTCGGGCCAGAACATCCCCATCTTCCCAGACTGTTTCATTCTACTGTAGTTGTAGAGGTAGTGGGTGACGGCTTTCTTCTGTTCTAGCAGGCGGGAGAACATGAGCAGGGTTGAATTCCAGCGAGTCGGGCTATCGCAAATGAGGCGTCTCACCGGCATGTTGTTTTTCCGCTGAATTTCTGCAAATCGTGCCATGGCTGTGTAAGACTGCCTCAAATGCCCACAGAACTTCCTGGCCTGCTTCAGGACATCCGCTAAGCCAGGGTACTTTGCCACAAATCTTTGAACAACTAGATTCATGACATGTGCCATGCAGGGTATGTGTGTCAGCTTCCCCATATGCAAAGCGGCAAGCAGATTGCTGCCGTTGTCGCACACCACGTTGCCTATCTCCAGGTGGTGCGGGGTCAGCCACTCATCCACCTGTTTCTTAAGAGCAGCCAGGAGAGCTGCTCCAGTGTGACTCTCTGCTTTGAGACAAGACATGTCTAAGATGGCGTGACAGCGTCGTACCTGGCATGCAGCATAGGCCCTGCGGAGCTGGGGCTGTGTAGCTGGAGAGGAGAACTGCCACTCAGCCAAGGAGGAGGAGGACAGCGAAGAGCATGTAGCAGGAGGAGAGGAGGTGGCAGGAGGCCTGCCTGCAAGCCGTGGAGGTGTCACAATTTGGTCCGCTGCGCCCTGCTTGCCATCGTTCACCACCAGGTTCACCCAATGGGCTGTGTACGTAATGTAGCGGCCCTGCCCGTGCTTGGCAGACCAGGCATCCGTGGTCAGGTGTACCCTTGACCCAATGCTCTTCGCAAGAGATGACACCACTTGCCTCTCAACTTCACGGTGCAGTTGGGGTATGGCCTTTCTCGAAAAATAAGTGCGGCCTGGCATCTTCCACTGCGGTGTTACGATGGCCACAAATTTACGGAAGGCCTCAGAGTCCACCAGCTGGTATGGTAACAGCTGCCGAGCTAACAGTTCCGCCACGCCAGCTGTCAGACGCCGGGCAAGGGGGTGACTGGCCGAAATTGGGTTCTTCCGCTCAAACATTTCCTTCACGGACACCTGACTGCTGCTGTGGGCAGAGGAGCAGGAACCGCTCAAGGGCAGAGGCGGAGTGGAGGAGGGTGCCTGTGAAGGTGCAAGGGAGAAAGCGGCAGAAGCAGATGATGCACCTGAAGGAGGAAGAGGAGAAGGAGGGTGACTTTTCTTTTGTGTGCTGCTGCTGCTTTTGCTCAGGTGGCCATCCCATTGCTGTTTGTGCCTTTTCTCCAGGTGCCTTCGTAAGGCACTTGTCCCTACGTGAGTGTTGGCCTTTCCACGGCTCAATTTTTGTTGGCAGAGCGAACAGATGGCTTTGGTCCGATCTGAGGCACACACATTAAAAAATTTCCACACCGCTGAGCCACCCTGGGATGTGGGCACTATGGGGACCTCAGCAGCTGATGCTGAAGGGCAAGTTGGCTGGCTGTACATAGGTGGCGATACATGGTGCCGGACTCTGCCACCAGCTGTTTCTGACGAAGAGCTGCCCCGGCTTCTTTCAGCAACTTCTCTCCTCCTACTACTCTCTGACTCCCCCTCTGAACTGTCCCCCTCTTCATCTCCTCTATTGGGAACATACAGAGGATCCCTATCATCGTCAGCATCGTAATCATCCTGCCCTGCTTCGCTTGACTCAGAAAAATCCAAACATGCACCATCAGTAGGTCCTTCATCCTCCTTACACGCTACATCCATAGTGTTGCCGCGTAACGCAGACATATGAGCTGGTGAAAAATCATCTGGCTGTAACAACAATGGCTGTGCATCAGTGATTTCACGACTAAATAATTCTTGCGAAGTGTCAAATGCAGCAGAAGTGGTGCTAGTAGTAGCGCTGGTGGCTGAGCAAGATGAGGTGTTCTGTGTCGCTAAATACTCAACCACGTCCTGACAATCTTGGGAGGTGATGGGACGTGCCTTCTTCCGAGCACTGTACTGTGGGCCAGGTCCACACGAAAGTACATTTACACGACCTCGCGCAGACCTGCCGGGTGGCCTTCCTCTGGCTCTGGCACTACCTCTTCCTCTACCTGTTTTGTCCATATCGGGTATGCACGGAGTGGTATATCACACTGCGTGCACTCACGTAGGTAGGTGGGTTCACTTAACTGCACAGGTATGCGCACTGATGCGGTGGGTTCACTGAACACAACAGGTATGCAGTGGCGGGTTCACTGAACACAACAGGTATGCAGTGGCGGGTTCACTGAATACAACAGGTATGCAGTGGCGGGTTCACTGAACACAACAGGTATGCAGTGGCGGGTTCACTGAACACAACAGGTATGCAGTGGCGGGTTCACTGAACAGGTATTCAGTGGCGGGTTCACTGAACAGTACAGGTATACAGTGGCGGGTTCACTGAACACAACAGGTATGCAGTGGCAGGTTCACTGAACACAACAGGTATGCAGTGGCGGGTTAACTGAACAGGTATGCAGTGGCGGGTTCACTGAACAGTACAGGTATACAGTGGCGGGTTCACTGAACACAACAGGTATGCAGTGGCGGGTTCACTGAACAGGTATACAGTGGCGGGTTCACTGAACAGAACAGGTATACAGTGGCGGGTTCACAGAACAGGTATGCAGTGGCAGGTTTACTGAACACAACAGGTATGCAGTGGCGGGTTCACTAAACAGGTATACAGTGGCGGGTCCACTGAACAGAACAGGTATGCAGTGGCGGGTTCACTGAACACAACAGGTATGCAGTGGTGGGTTCACTGAACAGGTATGCAGTGGTGGGTTCACAGAACAGGTATGTAGTGGTGGGTTCACAGAACAGGTATGCAGTGGCGGGTTCACAGAACAGGTATGCAGTGGTGGGTTCACAGCACAGGTATGCAGTGGTGGTTCACAGAACAGGTATGCAGTGGTGGGTTCACAGAACAGGTATGCAGTGGTGGGTTCACAGCACAGGTATGCAGTGGCAGGTTCACTGAACAGGTATGCAGTGATGGGTTCACTGAACAGGTATGCAGTGGCGGTTCACTGAACAGTACAGGTATACAGTGGCAGGTTCACTGAACAGAACAGGTATGCAGTGGCAGGTTCACTGAACAGTACAGGTATACAGTGGCAGGTTCACTGAACACAACAGGTATGCAGTGGCGGGTTCACTGAACACAACAGGTATGCAGTGGCGGGTTCACTGAACACAACAGGTATGCAGTGGCGGGTTGAACAGGTATGCAGTGGCGGGTTCACTGAACAGTACAGGTATACAGTGGCGGGTTCACTGAACACAACAGGTATGCAGTGGCGGGTTCACTGAACAGGTATACAGTGGCGGGTTCACTGAACAGAACAGGTATACAGTGGCGGGTTCACAGAACAGGTATACAGTGGCGGGTTCACTGAACACAACAGGTATGCAGTGGCGGGTTCACTGAACAGGTATACAGTGGCGGGTTCACTGAACAGAACAGGTATACAGTGGTGGGTTCACAGAACAGGTATGCAGTGGTGGGTTCACAGCACAGGTATGCAGTGGTGGGTTCACAAAACAGGTATGCAGTGGTGGGTTTACAGCACAGGTATGCAGTGGCAGGTTCACTGAACAGGTATGCAGTGGCGGGTTCACTGAACAGAACAGGTATACAGTGGTGGGTTCACAGAACAGGTATGCAGTGGTGGGTTCACAGCACAGGTATGCAGTGGTGGGTTCACAAAACAGGTATGCAGTGGTGGGTTTACAGCACAGGTATGCAGTGGCGGGTTCACTGAACAGTACAGGTATACAGTGGCAGGTTCACTGAACAGAAAAGGTATGCAGTGGCGGGTTCACTGAACAGTACGGGTATACAGTGGCAGGTTCACTGAACACAACAGGTATGCAGTGGCGGGTTCACTGAACACAACAGGTATGCAGTGGCGGGTTCACTGAACAGGTATGCAGTGGCGGGTTCACTGAACAGTACAGATATACAGTGGCGGGTTCACTGAACACAACAGGTATGCAGTGGCGGGTTCACTGAATAGGTATACAGTGGCGGGTTCACTGAACAGAACAGGTATACAGTGGCGGGTTCACAGAACAGGTATGCAGTGGCAGGTTCACAGAACAGGTATGCAGTGGCGGGTTCACTGAACAGTACAGGTATACAGTGGCGGGTTCACTGAACACAACAGGTATGCAGTGGCGGGTTCACTGAATAGGTATACAGTGGCGGGTTCACTGAACAGAACAGGTATACAGTGGCGGGTTCACAGAACAGGTATGCAGTGGCAGGTTCACTGAACACAACAGGTATGCAGTGGCGGGTTCACTAAACAGGTATACAGTGGCGGGTCCACTGAACAGAACAGGTATGCAGTGGCGGGTTCACTGAACACAACAGGTATGCAGTGGTGGGTTAACTGAACAGGTATGCAGTGGCGGGTTCACTGAACAGTACAGGTATACAGTGGCGGGTTCACTGAACACAACAGGTATGCAGTGGCGGGTTCACTGAACAGGTATACAGTGGCGGGTTCACTGAACAGAACAGGTATACAGTGGCGGGTTCACAGAACAGGTATGCAGTGGCAGGTTCACTGAACACAACAGGTATGCAGTGGCGGGTTCACTAAACAGGTATACAGTGGCGGGTCCACTGAACAGAACAGGTATGCAGTGGCGGGTTCACTGAACACAACAGGTATGCAGTGGTGGGTTCACTGAACAGGTATGCAGTGGTGGGTTCACAGAACAGGTATGCAGTGGTGGGTTCACAGAACAGGTATGCAGTGGTGGGTTCACAGCACAGGTATGCAGTGGTGGGTTCACAGAACAGGTATGCAGTGGTGGGTTCACAGCACAGGTATGCAGTGGCAGGTTCACTGAACAGGTATGCAGTGATGGGTTCACAGCACAGGTATGCAGTGGCAGGTTCACTGAACAGGTATGCAGTGATGGGTTCACAGCACAGGTATGCAGTGGTGGGTTCACAGAACAGGTATGCAGTGGTGGGTTCACAGCACAGGTATGCAGTGGCAGGTTCACTGAACAGGTATGCAGTGATGGGTTCACAGAACAGGTATGCAGTGGCAGGTTCACTGAACAGGTATGCAGTGGTGGGTTCACAGCACAGGTATGCAGTGGTGGGTTCACAGAACAGGTATGCAGTGGTGGGTTCACAGCACAGGTATGCAGTGGCAGGTTCACTGAACAGGTATGCAGTGATGTGTTCACAGAACAGGTATGCAGTGGCAGGTTCACTGAACAGGTATGCAGTGGTGGGTTCACAGTACAGGTATGCAGTGGTGGGTTCACAGAACAGGTATGCAGCCAGCCAGGAACAAGTTAAGCCTAACTAATCTTTTCCTGAGAGACAGTCTGCAGCAGCTCGCCCTACTCTCACTAACGCAGGCAGCACACGAGTGACCGTAATGGCCGCCGCTGCCTGCTTTATATAAGGGGGGGTGGGGCTCCAGGGACTAGTGTAGCCTAATTGGCTACACTGGGCCTGCTGACTGTGATGTAGAGGGTCAATGTTGACCCTCAAGGTGCATTATGGGGCGAACCGAACTACCGCAAAGGTTCGCCAGCGGGACGCGAACGCGAACCACCGAAGTTAGCGTGGAACCGTTCGCCGGCGAACCGTTCGGCCCATCTCTAGTCTAGTGATAACTAGGGTGCTAACTGAGTCAGCACCATTTACTAAATTTACATCGCGCGCAAAGTCCCACACTGAAAACTTTGCGTGCCCACAGCACGGTGCGACGAAAACGGTGCGTTGATGCGCCTATAAGGTCGCATTGCGTGCTACTTTAACGTCACATGGTGTGACATTAAGGTCGCACCCAATGCGACCTTATAGGCGCATCGGGTGCGCTGTTTTCGCGGTGCGCGCGCAAAGTTTTGCGTGCGGGACTGTGCACGCGATGTGAATTTAGTTATCACGCCTAAAGTCTTTAGATGTGAATTTATCATGCCTAAACTAACTTTAGGCATGATATAGGGCTTTTCACAGGCGTGCTAACACTTAGCACGGTTTACTGAATCGAGCCCCTTGACTACTTGTATCAACAACCCCCTCAAAAAAACTCCCCATTAAAAACAGACAAATGGCGGTGTCATACGTGCCCATAGTGCTCACAGCCAGTTGTAGACACGCAGTCACTCACACCACACACACACACCAATCATTGGCCAATGTCACTCAGCTACTCAATCGCCCTAATCTGGGCTTGAATTATACTGGCTAACAGACTTGAACGAGCCCCATAGAAAGCGCTTTTATCACACGTTGATTTGCCCAAGTGGGCTCTTATAACCACTTGAAAAATACACCACCGATATCCGCTAACCTGCAGGCTAGTTTTCAGGCAGCGCCCTGCTATGCGAAATTCCATCCGTGTTAACATGCAGTGTTTGTTGAATTCTGTACAACACGCTGAACTATGGCAAACCGGGCGAGTTTGGAGTGGCTGGGCAACGTCACATGCTTTCCTCCATGACTAGTATCGCCCTTCAATCAGAGCTTCGTCAGGTGACTGTTCCTGTTCTACCACACAGGGATGCTCACCCGGTTTCCGGATATCCGGGTAACCCGGATATCCGAACTTTTTTACGCGATCCGATTTGGATTCGGATTCCAGATTCTTTTAAAATGTGCACAGACAGACCAGGCCAGCTGCTGCCTGCTGGCCAGCTATTAGACTTAAGCTCAACACACACCATACAATCTTGGTTGTACAGATTTACCAAATCTATAGAGTATAAGGGCCAACAGATTGAAAATACCTTAAATGATTGATTGGATAAGCTCTTATACTACATGAAAGTGGTAAGATTGAATAACCAAGATTGTATGGTGTGAGCCTTAGGTATAGGTTAGAGATTAGGGGATAGGATTACTGTGTTATTGTGTAGTTAGTACTGTAGTACTGCAGTCAGTGCTAGTAGTTGTTAGAGTAGTAGTACTACTGTGTTAGCTTTCTACAGAACTGCTGTGCTGTGATCAATGCCAGTGTGACAGTTAGTGTGCACTAGTGTATTCTCCTCTGCTGTCTGACTGTCACTTAGCACGTGGCACTTAGCACGTGTCACTTGGCACGTGTCACATGGCACTTGCCACGTGTCACTTGCCAAGTGCCATGTGCCAAGGGACACGTGCCAAGTGACAATTGCCACGTGCCACGTCCGGCATGCTCCTGGCACACATTACACCTGCTGCTGCTGCATTGCCCTGCTCCTGCTGCCTGTGCAGCTCCCTCCGCCAGGCCAGGGTGCCACAGGCTACTGATACCACCTATATTTATCCCAAAACACAATTGCTGCGTAATTTTTTGGAGGTGTCTTGGCTGAAAACTGTCATGTCCCAGTTGTGCGGTCGGACTTTGGACACAATGTGGGCTGCACGACCGCTGTCTGGAACCTAGGCCTGATGTTAATTGACAGCCATTTTTATTTGGGGGGGGGGGGGATATTTTAAGTCCCCACATCATCAATTAGTGTTCCCCTTTAAAAAATAATGACTCTACATGCCTCATTTACCCTAAAAAAGTTTTTAAAGCAATTTATTTCTATCCGCATATCCGAATCCACCTGGATAGCCCGGATAATGCGTTCGGATATCTGCATGAACGCGGATATCTGAAAGTTTGGATTCGGATATCTGATCCATGTCCGGATATCTGGGTATCCGGATCAATTCGGATTTTAAAAAGGGGTATCCGAGCACCCCTGCTACCACACTCAATAATCTTTCCGTTTACATTAAAGGATATTGGCCTTCGTTCATTAACCCCTTTGGGACCGACTGCCTACCCCTCCTTAAGGACCAGGCATTTTACATGGGGGGGAGGGGCGTTTGGGGGTCAGGCAGCCGGATCCATACTGTGGCCATGTAGTTATGGTTCCCCCTGGGTGGCCAGGTGGCCCCCATATTGCTGCTGGCAGCCTTTACTCACCTCCCAGGCTCCAGCGATGAGCAGCTGTAGACACCTCCGCTCTAGGCGGCCTCACAGCTGTACTGACGCTATGTTCCGGGTCGCGGCTTGATGACATCATCAAGCCGGGACCCGGCACTTAGCGTCAATACAGCAGGGATGCCGGCCAGAGCGGAGGGGAGCGCCGATCTTCGTGGGAATGGCAGAAAGGTGAGTGGATCCTCTTCCCTCCCCCACCGCCGCAGCTCTGTAAGTTATCACTATGATCCGCCAGCGATCATAGTGATCACGTGATCAGCAGCCATACGCAATGGCTGCTGATCACTGAGGGGAGATGTCAGCTGTCATATGACAGCTTAATCATACCTCTCCGTTGCGCACGATCGTGTCGGGACGGTTCGTTAGCGCGGATGTTGAATCAACGTCCAGTCAGGGCGGCAGCACCACCTGCTGGACGTAGATTCAAACTACGTCGGTCCCCAAAAGGTTAAGCTGTGTTGCTAATGCATGTATTGTACTCTCCACATTTTGATTTCAGTTGATTTTATATAATAAATGAAGATAATTCTGTTCCTGGTGGGGGCCATGCCTTTTGCCCACAGTTTGAGGCAATATCGTTATGTAATTTCTTCCCTTAACTTTTTTTTCTGCTCCAATCGCTGAGTCAACTCAGACTTGTTTGTAAACACGAGTGAGCAGAGGATGATGTTTCGGCTCGACTGCAGTCTGCTCAGCCAATCAGTGAGAAGCAGGAAGGTGGAAGGGTCATTGGGAATGGCACAGAAAACAGCCTGGAGGACTGAGAAAATATAATAACAGCAGAGAGATTCCTGAATAGATTGGAGAGCTTGTACTTGCAGAGAGAGATTTCTGGCAGCATTTTAAACACACTGCAGTGTTTAAATAGAATTTGGTTTTCAGAATCAGAATCAGAATCACTTTTATTTCGCCAAGCACGACTGGGTCATGCCCGGAATTGGGCTTGGCACATGAATACGGGGCATATACATAGAAACATCTGAGACATCAGAACATAGGGCATAATAGACATCAATACAACACATATACCTACACATATATATACATAAACCACAATTCTCCATAACTAGGTTAGTTACATGCAGAAAGTCTATGGGGGGAGAGCATGAGCAGAGCGAGTTTACTGCTGAGGGGAAGAAGCTGTTTTTGTGTCTCATGGTCTTTGTGGAGATGGACCTATACCTCAGATACCTCCGCCCCAAGGGGAGCTGATTGAAAAACTGGTGGCCAGAATGTGAGAAGTCCTTGGCAATCTTCATTGCTCTGGAGCGTAGTCTGGCATTGTAGAGGGAGTCCAGGGCAGGGAGTGTGTGCCCGATTATCTTTTCCGCTGACCTGATGACCCTCTGTAGTTTGCGCCTGTCACTTTCAGTGGAGCCAACATACCAGACAAGGATGGAAGAACAGAGGACAGATTCAATGGTTGCGGTATAGAAGTTCGTCAGGAGTTTCAGGGGCATGCCGAACTTCTTCAGTTGGCGGAGAAAGTAAAGCCTCTGCTGGGCTTTCCTCTGGGTCGAGGCAGTGTTTGCCTTCCACTTCAGGGTGCTGGAGATGGTGGTGCCCAGGAGGCAGCACAGGGCACCTTTTCCACCAACATTTTGAAGCTGACAATCCCGCTTTACCACGTCTCTGGTACACTTTAAGTTGGAGCTTGGCCTTGTTTGACCACACGTAATTGGCGTACTTTGCCGTCAAAAGCCGGTGCCCAAATTACTGTAAAAACGGTGTAATTTGGGCACAAGCAATAGCTGGAAGCTTAATTACGTCTTTCCCCACTGTCCACGGGTCTTTTGCAGGAGCAGGGTAAGCCGTATTTTGGCTTTGCCCTGCACCCAAATTTCCCATCAACTTAATTATGGGTACACTTTGATTGGATCGAGCACTTGTAGATACTGAATTAGGGCCTCACAGTAATAAATGCCCCCTGCCATGCTGCAATGCCCAGCATAAACATAGAGAAGCATATCCAATGTGCATCAATAACTGAAAGCAGTTTGAAAATATATCTCTCTTATTTATTTATGGATTTGCTATTTGTTGAAAACACTCAGAAGATGAGCGGGTGAATCATGGCGGGTGAAGTCACACGTAGTTTACTATTTCCAGGCGTTATTGGATGATTATTGGTGTCATTCCAGAGCACTTACTGTATATCTCATAATGAGCGCTAATGCTGCCAAGTGTCATCTTCGTCATCGGTATTATGGGACGCATTTTATACATGGCAAACTTCTCTTAGATTTAATCGTGCAAAGATGATTGTCAGCCAGGAGACGTATCTGGAGGATGGAGAGTTATACGTCATACTGACAGGCATGATTGACAGATATTTATAGAGCGATGTACATAGGCAATAAGTGTAAATCTAAAATTAACCTTAGGTGACATGTGACATGATGAGCTAGACATGTGTTTGTACAGTGACAAGTATACAAAACCCTATGCTGTGTTGCTTTTCTTCTTTCTCTGCCTGAAAGAGTTAACCATTCAGCTATGCAAGTGATAGTTTCTCTTCAGTTGAGAGGCAGTCCGATGGTACAGTGGGATGCGAAAGTTTGGGCAACCTTGTTGATCGTCATGATTTTCCTGTATAAATCGTTGGTTGTTACGATAAAAAAATGTCAGTTAAATATATCATATAGGAGACACACACAGTGATATTTGAAAAGTGAAATGAAGTTTATTGGATTTACAGAAAGTGTGCAATACTTGTTTAAATAAAATTAACATTTCCACAAAGGGTTAAATGAAATAAAAACATGACGAAAAAAGTCCTTTAATACTCTTAATTAACCAGAAATATCTACCTGTACCTTTAAAAAAATGTTCCCACGCCAATATCCTCGGAAAAGGTCCCACGACAATATCCTCTATCTTGCGATCTTCATTAAGTTGATTGAAGATCGCCGCGCACCGCCGCCATACATACCGCTACACACGCCGCCCCTGCTGTACTGCTCTCAGCTATACTAAGTATAGCTGAGAGCTAAAAGCATCTTTAAATGTCCCTCCAAGGCTCCTCATTGGTTCTTTAACAGACCAATGGGGTCAAGGAACCAATGGGGAGCCTTGGAGGGAAATTTAAAGATGCTTTTAGCTCTCAGCTATGATAAGTATAGCTGAGAGCGCGTCCTATGAGGACGCTATACTGCCAGCACCTGCTGTCCTCCCCACCTTCCCACGCCTATCACCCTCACCCATGCTGGCTCCCAGTGCACCCATTGTTGTGACCAAACAACTCAATTTTTGTTTCATCTGACCATAACACAGAAGACTGGAAGTCTTCTTCTTCGTCCAGATGAGCATTTGCAAAGGCCAAGCGAGCTATTGTGTGCCTTATCTGGAGGAGTGGCGTCCTCCTTGGTCTGCATCCGTGGAACCCAGCAGTGTGCAGTGTCTGTCGGATTGTCTTCCTTTAGACATTGCCACCAGCAGAGCCTAGATTCACCAGGAAGGCCTTGGTGGTGACCCTTGGATTCTTTTTCACCTCTCTATCTTCCTGGCCAGCACTGGTGTCACTTTTGGCTTCCGACCACGTACTCTGAGATTTTCCACAGTGCGGAACATCTTGTATTTTTTAATAATACTTTGCACAGCAGCCACTGGAACTTGAAAATATTTAGAAATGGCCTTGTAGCCCTTTCCTGACTTGTGAGCAGCCACAATGCACAGCTGCAGGTCCTCACTGAGCTCCTTTGTCTTAGCCATGACTGTCAACAGAAACCAACTGCAGAGAACCGCTGTTTTTCACCTGTTGAGTTGATTAAAACAACCTTTCCCAATTAATCATGGTAATTAGGATGCTTTAGAACAGCTTGGACTATTTCGATTGGTATAGAAATTTGGATTTTTCCATAGACTGTGACAGTTTGTGAAGGATATGAATAATTTTAGGACACTGGACACTTTTTGCTCAAATGTAAATAAAAGCTGAAAAATGTTCATTTTATAATAATTCCTCTTGTACACCGTCTTATTATCTTTTGGGAGACACCTATGTCATTTCCCGTCAAAAAATTACTTGCTGGTTGACTAAAAGTAACTTCAAGTCACAATTTACCAGGGGTTATGAATAATTATGGGCAGCACTGTATATCAAAAGAAAGAGCAATGAATTTCATGATGGAAACCTCATGGAAGTGGCAATGCTTTGGCCAGGGATCGCTATACAGCCGTAATTAGGCAACTTTACCTATATTTTAATACATTTGTGTTGTTGTTCAGAGTGTGGGAAATTAAAAAAAAATAATGGGTGGTCCCCCCACCCAAGCATCTTTAACCCCTTGTCCCCCATGCAGGCTGGGATAGCCAGAATGCAGAGCATAGGCCTTATCACCCTGAGCTATACCAGCCCGCATGGTCCATGGTATGGTATGGCAAAGCGTCTCCCCTCTCTTCAATCCATGGACAAGGTGCTCTTCCCCACCGCCGGTGCCCCAAGAGGAGATAGGGCGACAACACCCTGGGGGGGTTCATGGTGGCATCTAGGAGTCCCTTTTAAGAAGGGGACTAGTGTTGGGCGAACAGTGTTCGCCACTGTTCGGGTTCTGCAGAACATCACCCTGTTCGGGTGATGTTCGAGTTCGGCCGAACACCTGACGGTGCTCGGCCAAACCGTTCGGCCATATGGCCGAACTAAGAGCGCATGGCCGAACGTTCCCCGAACGTTCGGCTAGCGCTGTGATTGGCCGAACGGGTCACGTGGTTCGGACCCGAACGCGCTCTGATTGGCCGAACTGTCACGTGGTTCGGGTAAATAAATACCCGAACCACGTCATATCTCCGCCATTTGTCTGTGGGTTTAGCTTTGGGTAGGCAGGCAGGGTAGTTCGCGCTCCAGCCACGCTAGCCAGGGTCCCCCCCAGTCATTGTGTGTCGCTGCTGGGAACAGTAGTACACCGCTCGTTCAGCCACACTATATAGCATTCTGTGTACTGTTCTGTGTCTGCTGGGAACAGTAGTACACCGCTCGTTCAGCCACACTATATAGCATTCTGTGTACTGTTCTGTGTCTGCTGGGAACAGTAGTACACCGCTCGTTCAGCCACACTATATAGCATTCTGTGTACTGTTCTGTGTCTGCTGGGAACAGTGGTACACCGCTCGTTCAGCCACACTATATAGCATTCTGTGTACTGTTCTGTGTCTGCTGGGAACAGTAGTACACCGCTCGTTCAGCCACACTATATAGCATTCTGTGTACTGTTCTGTGTCTGCTGGGAACAGTAGTACACCGCTCGTTCAGCCACACTATATAGCATTCTGTGTACTGTTCTGTGTCTGCTGGGAACAGTAGTACACCGCTCGTTCAGCCACACTATATAGCATTCTGTGTACTGTTCTGTGTCTGCTGGGAACAGTGGTACACCGCTCGTTCAGCCACACTATATAGCATTCTGTGTACTGTTCTGTGTCTGCTGGGAACAGTAGTACACCGCTCGTTCAGCCACACTATATAGCATTCTGTGTACTGTTCTGTGTCTGCTGGGAACAGTAGTACACCGCTCGTTCAGCCACACTATATAGCATTCTGTGTACTGTTCTGTGTCTGCTGGGAACAGTAGTACACCGCTCGTTCAGCCACACTATATAGCATTCTGTGTACTGTTCTGTGTCTGCTGGGAACAGTGGTACACCGCTCGTTCAGCCACACTATATAGCATTCTGTGTACTGTTCTGTGTCTGCTGGGAACAGTAGTACACCGCTCGTTCAGCCACACTATATAGCATTCTGTGTACTGTTCTGTGTCTGCTGGGAACAGTAGTACACCGCTCGTTCAGCCACACTATATAGCATTGTTTACTGACACTATATAGCAGACTATATAGCATTGTGTGTACACCGCTCAGCCAGACTATATACCATTGTTTACTGACACTCTGTGTACACCGCTCAGCCAGACTATATACCATTGTTTACTGCCACTCTGATTCTGCTGGGAACAGTAGTACACCGCTCGCTCAGCCAGACTATATACCATTGTTTACTGACACTATATAGCAGACTATATAGCATTGTGTGTACACCGCTCAGCCAGACTATATACCATTGTTTACTGACACTCTGTGTACACCGCTCAGCCAGACTATATACCATTGTTTACTGCCACTCTGATTCTGCTGGGAACAGTAGTACACCGCTCGCTCAGCCAGACTATATACCATTGTTTACTGACACTATATAGCAGACTATATAGCATTGTGTGTACACCGCTCAGCCAGACTATATACCATTGTTTACTGACACTCTGTGTACACCGCTCAGCCAGACTATATACCATTGTTTACTGCCACTCTGATTCTGCTGGGAACAGTAGTACACCGCTCGCTCAGCCAGACTATATACCATTGTTTACTGCCACTCTGATTCTGCTGGGAACAGTAGTACACCGCTCGCTCAGCCAGACTATATACCATTGTTCACTGACACTATATAGCAGACTATATAGCATTGTGTGTACACCGCTCAGCCAGACTATATACCATTGTTTACTGACACTCTGTGTACACCGCTCAGCCAGACTATATACCATTGTTTACTGCCACTCTGATTCTGCTGGGAACAGTAGTACACCGCTCGCTCAGCCAGACTATATACCATTGTTTACTGACACTATATAGCAGACTATATAGCATTGTGTGTACACCGCTCAGCCAGACTATATACCATTGTTTACTGACACTCTGTGTACACCGCTCAGCCAGACTATATACCATTGTTTACTGCCACTCTGATTCTGCTGGGAACAGTAGTACACCGCTCGCTCAGCCAGACTATATAGCATTGTGTTTACTGCCACTCTGTGTACACCGCTCAGCCACACTATATAGCATTGCGTACTCTGCCAGTCAGTGTGTATATTGCTGGGATCAGTAATACTCCACTCACCGTCAACCACTATATGAGCTCAACATGAGTTCCCCAGAGACCTCCGCTGTGAGCAGCACTCCCAACAACAGCAACAGCCAACGCCCCACGCAAGCTATAACATCCACCCCAGCAGCCAGTGGTCAGCAGCAGCCCTCCCCGGAGGAGAACGTTGTGTCCATCAGTCCGTCGCCAGAGCGATTAATGAGGGCTGCCATTGAGGAGATGATGGGGCCTGATGTGGAGGAGGAGGTCTGGCTCAGGCCAGCATCCCAAGTTAATGTTGAGGACGATGAGGGGTCTGTGTCTGGGGATGTTGGGGTGGCAGAGGTGGTGGGTGGGTCAGACTCAGGAGAAGAGTTGTATGATGAGGATGATGATCGGGACCATCTGTATGTGCCTCAGAGTCCGACCCCGGAAAACATGTTGTATCGTGTGTTTAGGTACTAAAATCTGCGATCCCTCCCAGTAGTGTTGGGCGAACAGTGTTTGCCACTGTTCGGGTTCTGCAGAACATCACCCTGTTCGGGGTGACTATATAGCAGACTATATAGCATTGTGTTTAATGCCACTCTGTGTACACGGCTCAGCCACACTATATAGCATTGTGTTTACTTCCACTCTGTGTCTGCTGGGAACAGTAGTACACCGCTCACCCGCCACTGTATAGCATTGTGCTCTGTGTCACTGCTGACAATAGTGGTACACCGCTCACCCACCACTGTATAGCATTTCTGTACTGCCACTGTACTGCTGCCAGTCAGCGTGTACTTTAAGGATAAGTGAAATGAGGAAGAAATCCGGTGAAAGAGGGAGGGGCAAGGGAAGAGGTGTTTCCCCTGACGGTTCACGTACAGGCCACAGGGGAGCACCCAAGAAAACCCACTCAATACTGCCCATGTTGTCCAGGACAACAACCCTCACAGATCCAAAAGAACAGGACCAGATAATTACTTGGATGACCTCTCAAGCGTCCAGCAGTGGGTTAAGCAGCACCAGCACATCACGCACGAGGTCCGAGTCCTCAGCCAGTTAAAGTCTGGGCTTTCTTTGAAGACTGCACTGAGGATGTTACCATGGCGATTTGCAAGGTGTGCAAGACCCGCCTGAGCAGGGGGAAAAGTATTAACAACCTCTCCACCACCAGCATGAGCCGCCACATTCTATCCAAACATCCCACTCTGTGGGCAAACGCGGCAGGACAGGGTACCACCGTACCACCAGCAACACTGCCTCCCTTGGGTTCACCAGACTCACCACCAGACCCGCCTCAGCAGCAGCAGTAGCCCAGCCATTGCGTGGTTCACAACATTCACAAACATCAGACGATGCTGACACTGTCACTTTCCGGACTAGTGCTCTTGAGGTCTCCCAGTGTTCATCAAACACAACAACCAACAGCCCTTCGGTGTGCAGCGCTACGGTTGAGTTGTCTGTCTCTGAGATGTTTGAGCACAAGAGGAAATTGCCAGCAAATGACCCCCGGGCCGTGGCAGTAACAGCCAGCCAGCATAGCCAAGCTTCTGGCCTGCGAAATGCTGCCATATCGAGTGGTGGAGACAAACAGCTTCAAGGGCATGATGTCAGTGGCCATCCCACGTTACGTGGTTCCCAGCCGCTACCACTTTGCGCGCTCTGCAGTGCCTGAGTTGCATGAGCACGTGGTCAGCTAAATAACCCGAAGCTTGAAGAATGCCGTTGCCTGCAAGGTTCACCTCACCACTGACACCTGGACGAGTGCGTTCGGCCAGGGTCGATACATCTCCCTTACCGCGCACTGGGTGAACCTTGTGGAGCCTGGCAGCGATTCCTCACCAGCTACGGCGCGGGTGTTGCCCACGCCGCAAACAGCTGCACCGCCGTCCCTCCCACTGGATAACAACAGCAGCACCTACCTCTCTGACTCCTTCTCCTCCAACGCATCTCAAAGCTGTACCTCATCCGGAAACGCTAACCCAGCACCAGCAGCAGTAGGATCGTGGAAGCAGTGCAGCACAGCTGTTGGCATGCGTCAGCAAGCGTTGCTGAAGCTGATCTGCCTTGGGGATAAGCAGCACACAGGGGAGGAAATTTGGAGGGGAATAAAGGAACAGACGGATTTGTGGCTGGCACCGCTGGACCTGAAACCGGGCATGAAGCTAGACACCTGGCACGAACTGGCAATGTACGCAATAGAGGTGCTGGCTTGCCCGGCAGCCAGCGTTATGTCGGAACGCTGTTTCAGTGCTGCCGGAGGCATCATCACAGATCGGCGTATCCGCCTCTCCACAGAAAATGCAGACCGTCTGACTCAAATTAAAATGAATCAATCCTGGATTGGAAACGACTACGCAACACTCCTGGACCCCAACCAAGTAACATGACCGATGAACATCTGGGATGGTTTAGCGTTTCTGGTCCCTGTTTATTGAACCTCTCATCTGTATTACATTTATGACTGCATGGCGGCAAAAAGCATTGCTGCTATATCCGCACGCTTTTTGTCCTCATGCAAGGCCTGGGTTGTTGTGTCTCACAAAGCGTGGCCTTCTCCTCCTGCGCCTCCTCCTGTTCCATCACGTGTGCTGCTGCTGCTGCTGGGTTACCGTTGCCGGTCCCTGTTTATGGAACCTCTTATCTTTATTACATTTATGACTACATGGCGGTACAAAGCATGCTATCCGCACGCTTTTTGTCCTCATGCAAGGCCTGGGTTGTTGTGTCTCACAAAGCGTGGCCTTCTCCTCCTGCGCCTCCTCCTGTTCCATCACGTGTGCTGCTGCTGCTGCTGCTGCTGCTGGGTTACCGTTGCCGGTCCCTGTTTATGGAACCTCTTATCTTTATTACATTTATGACTACATGGCGGTACAAAGCATGCTATCCGCACGCTTTTTGTCCTCATGCAAGGCCTGGGTTGTTGTGTCTCACAAAGCGTGGCCTTCTCCTCCTGCGCCTCCTCCTGTTCCATCACGTGTGCTGCTGCTGCTGCTGCTGGGTTACCGTTGCCGGTCCCTGTTTATGGAACCTCTTATCTTTATTACATTTATGACTACATGGCGGTACAAAGCATGCTATCCGCACGCTTTTTGTCCTCATGCAAGGCCTGGGTTGTTGTGTCTCACAAAGCGTGGCCTTCTCCTCCTGCGCCTCCTCCTGTTCCATCACGTGTGCTGCTGCTGCTGCTGCTGGGTTACCGTTGCCGGTCCCTGTTTATGGAACCTCTTATCTTTATTACATTTATGACTACATGGCGGTACAAAGCATGCTATCCGCACGCTTTTTGTCCTCATGCAAGGCCTGGGTTGTTGTGTCTCACAAAGCGTGGCCTTCTCCTCCTGCGCCTCCTCCTGTTCCATCACGTGTGCTGCTGCTGCTGCTGCTGCTGGGTTAGCGTTGCCGCGTGGTCCCTGTTTATTGAACCTCTTATCTTTATTACATTTATGACTACATGGCGGTACAAAGCATGCTATCCGCACGCTTTTTGTCCTCATGCAAGGCCTGGGTTGTTGTGTCTCACAAAGCGTGGCCTTCTCCTCCTGCGCCTCCTCCTGTTCCATCACGTGTGCTGCTGCTGGGTTAGCGTTGCCGCGTGGTCCCTGTTTATTGAACCACTTATCTTTATTACATTTATGACTGCATGGTGGTACAAAGCATGCTATCCGCACGCTTCTTGTCCTCATGCAAGGCCTGGGTTGTTGTGTCTCAAAGCGTGGCCTTCTCCTCCTGCGCCACCCTCCTCCTGTTCCATCACGTGTGCTGCTGCTGGGTTAGCGTTACCGGTCCCTTTTCCTGGAACCTCTTATATGTATTACATTTATGACTGCATGCCGACAAAAAGCATGTTACCTGTGCAAAGAAAACAGACATTTCCCGCATTTAAAAGACAGTTTTCCCTTTGAAACTTTAAAATCGATTTTCTCAAAAACTATAAGCTCTTTTTGCTAAATTTTTTTTCCTCTTGTACCCACTCCCAAGGTGCACATACCCTGTAAATTTGGGGTATGTAGCATGTAAGGAGGCTTTACAAAGCACAAAAGTTCGGGTCCCCATTGACTTCCATTATGTTCGGAGTTCGGGTCGAACACCCGAACATCGCGGCCATGTTCGGCCTGTTCGGCCCGAACCCGAACATCTAGATGTTCGCCCAACACTAAAGGGGACCCCCAAATGTCCACCCCTCCCTCCCCATTAGAAATGAGTATAGGGGTACATAGTACCCTACAGCCCCCAGCACAGATCAAATAACAGGCAGAGCGACCAGATCGCCCCCCTTTTTCCCCCACTAGGGGGATGATGTGCTGGGGGGGTCTGATCGCTCCTGCATGTGTGTGGCTGGCGGGGGGGGGGGACTCAAAGCCCCCTCCACCACAGGATTCCCCCTCTCCTCCCTCCCTGCCCCAGGGATCGGAGGCTGCACAGGAACGGATCTGTCCTGTGCAGCCTCTAACAGGCTCCTGCCTGTCATGTGACAGCGATCCCAGGCCGCTGATTGGCGGGGGATCGCTGATCTAGTACAACGCTGCTACTGTTCGCAGCGTTGTAAAAATGTAAACAAAGCGGCTTATTTCCGCTTGTGTTTACATTTAGCCTGGGAGCCGCGATCGGCAGCCCACAGGCTATTCACGGAGCCCCCCGCCGCGAATTGACAGGAAGCAGCCGCTCGCGTGAGCGGCTGTTTCCTGATTAATTAGCCTGCAGCCGGCAACGCAGATGTGCGTCGCTGGTCCTGCAGCTACCACTTTGCCGACGCGCGTTATGAGCGGGAGGTCGGCAAGTGGTTAATAGACCAATGGAGAGCTTTGAATGTGGAGCTTTGGAGCCAAATTTAAAGATGCTTTGGCTCCAGCTATACTTAGTATGGCTAGAGCTGCATGGGGAGCGGCGGTGTGTGGCGGCAGGTGCGTGGAGATCTTCAATCAAGCTCGCAACATTAGAGGATATTGGCATGGGACATTTCAGAGGTTAATGGCTTGGACATTTTTTCTTAAAGATAGAGGTAAGTATTAATGATTAATTGAGAATAATAAAGGACTTTTCTCATCGTCATGTTTTTATTTCATTTAACCCTTTGTGGAAATGGGTAAGGGGTACTTTGTACTCCTATACTCATTTCTCCTGGATAGGGGGCTGGTATCTGGGGGTCCCCTTCTTAAAGGGGACTCCGAGATGCCACCATGAATCCCCCCCGGGCGTCGTCACTCCCACCTCCTCTTGGGGCACTGGAGGTTTGGAAGAGCACCTTGTCCATGGATTGGACAAGGACTCCGGGGAAGAGGGGGAGGCTTGACCGCCCCTCTCCTCCAAAACCCCCCATACCATGGACCATGTGGGCTGGTATAGCTCCGGGTGCTAAGCCCCATGCGGCTTGGGCTCCGCATCCTGGCTATCCCAGCCTGCATGGGGGACAAAGGGTTAAAGAAGTTTGGGAGGGGGAACCGAATATCATTTTTTTTATTTTCCACACTCTGAACAAATGTAAAAAAAAAAGGTAAAGTTGCCAGGGATCCATATACAGCCATATTGCGGCTGTAAAGCAATCCCTGTCCAAAGCATTGCCACTTCCACTGAATTTTCAGGGGTTCCCGTATGCACTGCATATGGACCCCCTGGACACCCTGTGACCCGTCATGAAATTCATTGCTCTTTCTTTTGATATATGTAAATTTACACTTCTGTTAGGTTGCTACATTACCTGTCATTTACTGAATTTAAATGTATACTTTTTTCTTATCATAACTTTAAAATCAATTATCTCCAAAACTTTAGGGTCTTTTAGAAAATTTGGCGATTCTAGCTAGTAAGGGGGCTTTGCTATTAACCGTGAAAGTCAGTAAACATTAGGCGAAAATGCGAAAATCTTAGCAAATTTCCATTGACAATCTCGAAAGCGAAAACTTGAAAATGTAAGCGTATTTTCGTGAAAAAATATTGAAAACAAAAATGGCCTTTTCGATTTGAAAATGCCTTTGGAGAAAATTTGCAAACAACCCTTATCAACAGAACTTCCATGTGCCCCACCTCCCAGGCCTACTGTCTGGGCGTCACCCTACACTCTGCTCTCTCCTTCAGCCCCCACATCCAAAATGTTACCAGAACCTGCAATTTCCAGCTACGCAACATTTCCACAATCTACCCATTTCTGACCCCAGACACTACCAAGCTTTTCATCCATGCCCTCATCATCTCCCGAATTGACTGTTGTAATGCCCAACTGACTGCCACTGGCCTCCACTTGAAATGCATGGCACCCCTTCAATCAGTCATAAATGCAGCAGCTAGACTCATCTATTCTTCTCACCGCTCTGCTCCCTATCTGCTTCAAGATCAGTTTTAGGATTCTGTGCCTGGCCTAAAAATCTATGCACAAGACCTGCCCAACCTACAGCTCTGAGCTCGTCCTCAGATATATACTTGCCCCCCCCCCCCCCCCCTCCGGTCCTCCAATTATCTCCACCTGACCACCCCATGCATTTCTTACGCCTATCCTTGTCTAGAGGACTTCTAAAGAACCACCCACCCTATGGAACTCCCTCCCACCCCCTTCAGACTCACCCCTTCCTTTAACACCCTCAAGCAAGCCCTCAAAACAGGTTTCTTTAAAATGGCCTACCCCCATCTACCACACTTTAACTCTCTCAGTTGAGCACTTCTTCCACAGCCCTACCTTATGTGTCCCTCCCCCATCCTTTAGATTGTAAGTCTTTGGCAGGGTAGTAACCCCCCCCCTCCCCCTCCACTTGTGTCATTCTTGATCTTGCAACCTCAGCTAGGACAGCCTTCCCATGGACTAACTTGGATCTAACATGCATCTAATACCCTGTTTGCATGGATAACCTTGTGCTATGTTGTATAGCTGTTTGTTACCTCTCTGTCACCCTTTGTTTACATTGTATGTATCCCTGTTTATTGTCCAGCGCTGCGTAATATGTTGATGCTTTATAAACACAATAAATAACAATAAAAATTACATGGAACAAAAGGGTATTCTTCCATCAGGAAGCTCACACAAAGGGTCTGTTTATTCAAGTTAGATACAAGCTTCTAGTCACAAATGACAGTGTATTTTTCTGTAATTACCTGGAACAAAAAGGCATTCTTCCATCAGGATTCTCATACATAGGTGTCAACCACCAGCCAATCCAATTCAATCCAATCCAAAAAAGCTTTATTGGCAGGACCAAATACATTTAGCATTGCCAAAGCAAAACAAAACATTAACATGGGGAGGGGGGATTGTGGGAATAAGGGAAGGATATAGGGGGTTGGGGTATATAGTCCATAGGTGTGTGGAGGATGTAAGGGACAGTATGGGGGACTGTGAAATACAGTCCACAGGGGGTATTGGGGGTTTACAGTCCATGTGGTATCATGTTCCTCTCAGTTGGTGGCAGGCTGTGACATATCGGGCAGCTATTTGCATGGTTGTTTCCTCCTCCCCCAGTAGGATGTAGAGTTTCCTCTCCTCATCTGTGGAGATAAAATCCTGGATCTGGTCAGAGAGTCTCTGGGAGTGGACAGTCCTCACAGGTGCGTATTTGCTGCAGTGTAGCAGGAAGTGGGCCTCATCCTCCAAGACCCCCTGTTCACATTGTCTGCACAGTCTCTCCTCCCGGGGCTTCCATGTCTGTCTGTGGTTCCCTGTCTCTATCTCCAGGCTGTGGATACTCAGACGGTACAGACTCAAGGTCTGTCTGTCTTTGTGATGGTGTAGCCTCTCCAGATATGGAGCCATTGTGTACACCCTCTGTAGTGATTGGTAGACAGTGAGTTTCTGGGAGTTCTTTATGTCACTTCTCCATTCCTCTATGTATCGTTTCTTGCAGCTTTCTACAGTCCCCTTTATTTGGGCTTTTGTCAGCCTGTGTTGGTGGTCTTGGTTGGGCTGGCTGCTGAAGCTTTGCTTCAGAGCGTGTGGTATGGCCTCGCCCCCCTGGCTCAGTGAGGCTTGATGGTGGTAAGTGCTGTGGCTGCTGCTCTGTATATGCGCCCAGTATGAGAGTGCCCTCTGCTGAATAGTCAGCCATAGTGGGAATCTACCTAGCTCTGCCCGGCAGGCTGAGTTCGACATGCTGCGATGGAGAAGATATTTGCAGAACTCTAGATGGAAGATTTCTGTTGGGCTGGAGTCCCATTTTGATTGGTCTCCAGCCTCAAAATAACCATGTGCCTTTGCTGCTGCCAGGGAAGCCCTAAAGCACCGCAGGGGGCAGACAAAGAGGAGAAAGCCCTGCACCATACTCCATAACCGTAATTGTTGTCTAGAGATGGCCTGAACCTCCGATTTTAGGTTCGCGTACTTCCGCAAAAGGTTCGGTTCGCGCTAACATTCGAGAACCGCAATAGACTTCAATGGGGATGCGAACTTTGAAAACTAGAAACATCTATTCTGGCCATAAAAGTGATGGAAAAGATGTTTCAAGGGGTCTAACACCTGAGGAGAGGCATGGATGAGTGGGATAGATGCCAAAAGTCCCAGGGAAAAATCTGGATTTGACGCAAAGCAGCGTTTTAAGGGCAGAAATCACATTGAATGCTAAATTGCAGGACTAAAGTGCTTTCAAACATCTTGCATGTGTATACATCAATCAGGGAGTGTAATTAGAGTACTGCTTTGCATTGACACACCAAACTCACTGTGTAACGCACCGAAAACAGCTGTTTGCGTAGTGACGGCCATGCTGGACTGGTGCGCACCATGGGGAGAGTGCAGGCCGTGGCGGTGTTCTAGCCCATATGGTCACCGGGGTGTGGTAGCTCAGTGATAGAACAACAGTGACTGTTCAGCTGATCATATTTGGTCTGTCAACAATGAAGCAATGACCTTATTATCTTCTTGTATGTAGGTAGGCATAGGTAGGTGCCCCAGTATAGGTGGGTAGGCATAGGTAGGTGCCCCAGCAGTTAGCTAGGCATAGGTAGGAGTCCCAGTGTAGGTAGGTAGGCATAGGTAGGTGTCCCATTAGTTAGCTAGGCATAGGTAGTAGTCCTAGTATAGGTAGGTTGGCATAGGTAGGAGTCCCAGTATAGGTAGGCATAGGTAGGTGTCCCAGTATAGGTAGATAGGCATAGGTAGGTGCCCCAGTAGTTAGCTAGGCATAGGTAGGAGTCCCAGTATTGGTAGGTAGGCATAGGTAGGAGACCCAGTATAGATAGGTAGGCATAGGTAGGTGTCCCAGTAGTTAGCTAGGCATAGGTAGGAGACCCAGTATAGGTAGGTAGGCATAGGTAGGTGTCCCAGTATAGGTAGATAGGCATAGGTAGGTGCCCCAGCAGTTAGCTAGGCATAGGTAGGAGTCCCAGTATAGGTAGGTAGGCATAGGTAGGTGCCCTAGTAGTTAGCTAGGCATAGGTAGGAGTCCCAGTATAGGTAGGTAGGCATAGGTAGGTGTCCCAGTATAGGTAGATAGACATAGGTAGGTGCCCCAGTAGTTAGCTAGGCATAGGTAGGAGACCCAGTATAGGTAGGTAGGCATAGGTAGGTGTCCCAGTATAGGTAGGTAGGCATAGGTAGGTGTCCCAGTATAGGTAGATAGGCATAGGTAGGTGCCCCAGTAGTTAGCTAGGCATAGGTAGGAGAACCAGTATAGGTAGGTAGGCATAGGTAGGTGTCCCAGTATAGGTAGATAGGCATAGGTAGGTGCCCCAGTAGTTAGCTAGGCATAGGTAGGAGAACCAGTATAGGTAGGTAGGCATAGGTAGGTTCCCTAGTATAGGTAGGTAGGTAGGCATAGGTAGGTGTCCTGTATAGGTAAGTAGGTGCCCCAGTAGTTAGGTAGGCATAGGTAGGTGTCCCATTATAAATAGTTAGGCAGGGCCTGGCTGGCACAGTAATAACAATTACCAAGGTCCAGCTGCAACAGATAGGGCTGTATAATGTCAGTGTCAGTGGGCAACACAAAAAAAAAACACATCAGGAGAACATTAGCTCTCAAAAGAGCTGTTGAGGGGTGCTACTTTAGCAATAACAATCAGCCAGGAGCAAGCTAACAAGCCTACAAGAGCCTAACTAATCTTTTCCTATGAGAGTCTGCCAGCAGCTGTCCCTTCACTAATTAATGCAGGCGCACAAGTGAGTGTAAAGCCCGGGGCTGCCTGCCTTTTATAAGGGGGGGGGGGGCTCCTGGAGAGAGTGTAGCCTAATTGGCTACAATGTGCCTGCTGACTGTGATGTAGAGGGTCAAAGTTGACCCTAATGGTGCACTATGGGGGCAAATCGAACTTCTGCAAAAGTTCGCACCGAAAGTTCACCTGGAACCGTTCACATGCGAACCGTTCGGCCATCTCTAATGTTGTCTTTTTAAAAGATGCAGTACTTGTGACCTATATGAAAAGTGTATCCTTTGATTGCTAGCAGTAACCTGATGAACATTTTCCTATCTCTTTCAGGGGACTAACATAAACAGCAATACCATTATTAAATTTCTCAGTTTAAGGGAATGTCAGACACTATTCATGTCTGGTATAAATGTGATCCATATTCTTTGGGGGGTTTTAGAATTTAGAATTTGCTATTATTATTTGTGTGCAGTTAATATTGCCTGAGATATAGACATGTCATATATTTAGGATTGAATTTTCCCCCAAATGTCAGGGTCAGATACCCATAAGGGCGGGGGCTGCTCCTGAGTTCCGCCCTCAAAACAGGATCCTACATAAGGAACAGGCTGAAAACTAGGCATGGGGGGTTATTTAGGGTAGGGCATTGGCAGGAGTGTGAATGAAATCAAGGCCGGTAGACTTGGGCGCAGGATACAGCCGATATACAGCTTACCCTGCTCCTGCACAAGTCCCGGCGGCGTTAATTACTATTTCCCTTCCAGGTCGACGTGGATGGTGGGGAATGATGTAATTCGGCTGCCAGCTACTGCTGGCCAAATTACAGTGTTATAAAAGTAACTTCAGCTCAGTCTTCTGATGGCGGCAAAGTTTCTCACTGTGCGCCGCTATAGCCATAATTCCTATTACATATTACGGTCTGTGGTGGCGCCGGCTGCGCCCAAGTCTCCTGTGCTGGATATGATGTGTTTGTTGGCAGGGGGTGATTAAGGTTAGGCATCAGGGGTGAGATTTAGTGTTAGGCATCAACAGAGGGGTAGTTAGTTTAGGCATCAGTACAGGGAGGGTTCAGTGTGAAAATAGGGTTAGATTTAGTTGTAGTAAAATATCTGTATTAGAGTGGGATGCAAAAGTTTGGGCAACCTTGTTAACCTCCTTAGCGGTAACCCCGTGTGTGACACGGGGTAAGCCGCCGGAGGGTGCCGCTCAGGCCCTGCTGGGCCGATTTACATAATTTTTTTTTTGCTGGACGCAGCTAGCAGTTTGCTAGCTGCGCCAGCACCCCGATCGCCGCCGCTATCGGGTCGGAGTGCGCCCCCCCCAGACCCCGTGCGCTGCCTGGCCAATCAGTGCCAGGCAGCGTCGAGGGGTGGATCGGGACTCCCAATGACGTCCCAACGTCGCTGACGTCGGTGACGTCATCCCGCCCCGTCGCCATGGCGACGGGGGAAGCCCTCCAGGAAATCCCGTTCTTTGAATGGGATTTCCTGATCGGAGATCGCCGAAGGCGATCGAAGAGGGTGGGGGGATACCGCTGAGCAGCGGCTATCATGTAGCGAGCCCTGAGGTCGCTACATGATTTAAACAAAAAAAAATAAAAAAAAACTGCTGCGCTTCCCCCTGGCGGAATGTTTCATACCGCCAAGGGGGTTAATCGTCATGATTTTCCTGTATAAATTGTTGATTGTTACGATAAAAAAATGTCAGTTAAATACTGAACACTGACATCTGTGCAAAATGTAAAGAGTACATGGGCATGTGAGTTCCACATCGGGGGGCGCATGGGCCCCAGGCTGAAACTTCCCTAGTGGGCCCTTAGTGTCCCAGTCCAATCCAGTGTCTTGGTCCAAGGTACAGAACATTGCCTAAATAATGATGCGGCAAACCTCATATTTTTGGTTCAGGAACGTGAATGTTCCAACAACGTTTGCGAATAGGTGAACCGCGTGAACTGCCATAGACTTCAATGGCCAGGCGATTTCTAACACCTATAGGGGATGTTTCTGGCCACAAAGTGGATGGAAAAATTGTTTAAAAGGCCTTAACACCTACACAGTGGCATGCCGGAGGGGAACCCATGCAAAATGTCCACGAAATATTACGTAGTTCACACAGGTTCATGTTTTAATCTTTAACCTCCTTGCCGGTTATCCCGAGCTCAGCTCGGGGTAACCTGCGCAGGAGGATATCTCAGGCCCCGCTGGGCCGATTTGCATAATTTTTTTTTCCCTACACGCAGCTAGCACTTTGCTAGCTGCGTGTAGGTCGCGATCGCCGCCGCTCGCCGCCGATTCGCCGCTACCCGCCGCGCCGAGCCACCCCTCCCCGCCCCAGACCCCTGCGCAGCCTGGCCAATCAGTGCCAGGCAGCGCTAAGGGGCGGATCGGAGTTCCCTCTGACGTCACGACGTCTATGACGTCGGTGACGTCATCCCGCCCGGTCGCCATGGCGACCGGGGAAGCCCTGCAGGAAATCCCGCTTAGCGGCTACCATGTAGCGAGCCCTGGGCTCGCTACATGATTTTAAAAAAAAAAAAAATTTAAAAAAGTGCGGCGCTGCCTCCTTGCCGGATTTTTTAGACCGGCAAGGAGGTTAAGGGTCACATTATACATCTAAATTTGTTTTAATAAAGTGCTTTAAACCATCTGTGTACACGTCAATCAGGTAGTGTAAGGGTTAGGCCCGCTTCATACTTACAGATGAAAAGCTGCGTTTATCGCACTGCAAACAACCACAAAGAGCTTTAGTTTTCATTTTTTTTTTTTAATTGTTGAAGCCACAGCAGCAGAAGCCAGAACGCTTTTATCTTGGTTTGAAAAAATTGATTGTTGCAGCTGCTGTACCAGAAAGATTTTGGCATGGCATATACATTACATTTAAAACATTTGTTAATGTATTTTGAAAAAAAAAAATGTTTGTTACAGCCATTGTAGCAAAGGCCAGAACAATGTTGGCATTGGCATATACATTACATACAAAAATTATTATTTTTTTTAAATCAATGCTGTAGCAGAAGCCAGAATGATGTTGTTATGGCATTCGCTATACAGCAGGGTGACAAGGCTCCTTCTGGTGATGATTGCGACCACAACTCTTCCTCTTCCTGCTCCTGGTCATGCTGATCTACAGCCAGATCAAGGACTCTTTGCAGAGCATGCTCCAGAAAGAAAGCATATGGTATGAGGTCGCTGTTGGTGCCTTCGGTTTGACTGACCAGGTTTGAATGTCACAGATGATGACAGATGGGTTTATACTATCTGCAACAATCACTTCAAAATATAGGCCCTGCCAGTGCGGCCTTATGCAGGGGGCAGTAGTGGTAACTAGATGATGCCAGTAGTGGTGGTGAAGGATTATTGGGTTATCTAGTCAGTGCACTACTAGGACCAGCAGACCTGTCACCAATGGCTAATATGTGCACTAGACACAGAGAACAGCAACATAACAATAGCAAGAAAAACAATAAATCAGCCTTTATGAGTGCTATTATGGAAGGTACTGTAGCACTAGCAGCACTGTGTGTCCAACAGCTAAAGTGCATTGGACAGTGGACACACGCAGGGCCGGCCCGCTCATGAGGCGGGGTGAAACTTTTGCCTCAGGCGGCAAAATTCCAGGGGCGGCACCCGCCCGTCCGTCCGTGCGGGGAGCCGGCCGCCGAGCTGGAGGGGGTAGCTGGCAGGACGGGGTATTGGGCCTAGCGGCGGGGAGGGGGGTCGGACCCCCCCTCCCTCGCCTGGGTCCCCCCGTGCTCCGCTCCCCTCCAGCCTTAAATACAAGCAGCCGCTATGTGTAAGAGGCACGGGCGGGTAGGACTCACCTCTTCCTCGTTCCAAGCGTGCGTTCCACTGACGTCACTTCCTGCAGCGTTGCAGGAAGTGATGTCAGTGGAGCGCACGCTGGGAAGAGGTGAGTCCTCCCCGCCCGTGCGTCTTACACATAGCGGCTGCTTGAATTTAAGGCTGGAGGGGAGCGGAGCACGGGGGACCCAGGCGAGGGAGGGGGGGTACTACCCCCTCCCCGCCGCTAGGCCCAATACCCCCGTCCTGCCAGCTACCCCTCCACTCGGCGGCCCCCCAGAGCGTGCCCCCTACCGGGGGGGGGGGGGGGAGGTGGCGGCGGAAATTTTTTTTTTGCCTCAGGCGGCAAATAGTCTAGGGCCGGCCCTGGACACACGGGCCCATATGCAATTAACTTAAGTTTTCATCTAGGTGATATTTTCCCACCTTATGAATAAAATGCCTTTTAAACCACCACCAAGCAATAAAATGCTCAGAATAATTATGACAGTAACTTTTCATCTACTTTTTGGTACTTTTTTTTTAAAGTGCTGAAATGTCATTTTAAAAAGAAGTTGAAAAATTATCTCCTAGGAGAAAACACAAGAGAAAAGGTAATTGCCTATGGGCCACAGAACTGCAGTATAACAATAGCAAGGGAAAAAAATCTGTCCTTATGAGGGCTATTATGGAAGGTACTGCAGCTCTAGCAGCAGTGTGCACACCTGTGTCCAACAGCTACCGTATATACTTGAACACAAGTCGACTTTGTGTATAAGTCGACTCCAATATTCAACCCTTTTAAGCTGGAATTGTGTACTGACTCAAGTATAGGTCTACCCAGCAAAGTTAATGGCTGCATTTGGGGCTCAGGAGGGGTTCAAGACTGCACTGCATACAGTATTGCAGCCATTAACCCCTCCTGTCTCTTAAGTGCAGCCAATAACTCCTCCAGACCCCCAAGTGTAGCAATTATTCACTCCCCTTCCTGCAGCCCAGTACCCCCCCCCCCCTTCCCCTTCCTTGTTAATAGTTGTGGTCAGGACTTTCAGACCTGTGTTTTCTTGGCATTTCCTTTCCTCAAAGTATCACTTACCGCAGGGTAAATTGCTGCAAATGGGAATGTCACTATTAGTACACACATCACTCAATGTACTCAGTGTTGCCTGTGATTCGTGTATAAGTCGACCCCTATACTTTTATGAAGTGAAAGAGACCTAAATTTCTAGACTTATACTAGAGTATATACAGTAAGTGCACTCAACACATGGAACTGCAATATAACAACAGCAAGAAAAACAATAAACCAGCCCTTATTTGTGCTATTATGGAAGATACTGTAGCACTAGCAGCACTGTGCATACCTGTGTCCAACAGCTAAAGTGCACAGGATACTGGACACACAGAACTGCAATATAACAATAGCAAACAAGCAAAAACAATAAACCAGCCCTTAAATTAATTGGGAATCATACCATAAAAAACCAGAGTCCTACCGAGGACAGGAGGCTCCATACTGCACATGCACGAGTGTGTGAGAGAGCGTGCTCGCGCTTGCGCAGTATGGAGCACTCGGGCTCCCAAAGACTTCTGAAGGCTCCCTTCGGCGGCAGAGAGAGCATTATTTGACCAAATTGGTTGAATACTGCTACCGGAGAGCCAGCACTGGAACGGGGAGAGGGGAGCGGGAAGGCTCTATAGGACTCAGAGCCTTCCCTCTCCTTAGGTAAGTATCTGGATTTTTTTCTTAGATTGATTCTCACTCACTTGAAGTGCTTCTGATGGTTGATCAGGACGGTGTGGTTTAAGGTAGCAAGGTACTGCACTGAATCACACAGAACAGAGGCCTAACTACTAGTCTCCTTATCAGCAGCAGCGCAGCTCTTTCCCTACACTCCTTAACACAGCACACAGAGTGTAAAATGTCTGCCGTGCTGGTGTTTTTATAGGAGGGGTGATGTCCAGGAGGGAGGGATAGCTGATTGCCTGCCATGTGCCTGATGACTCTGGGGTGAGGGGTCAAATTTTGGCTCCATGACGATGTATGGGGCGGGTCGAACGCAGCATGTGTTCGCCTTTCGACGCGGACACGCACTTTTCGCCAGGAATTGTCTGCCGGTGAACAGTATGGGCCATCTCTATACCTAACTACATTTAATAATAATAATCCGAACATTTGTATAGCGCTTTTCTCCTGTCGGACTCAAAGCGCTCAAGAGCTGCAGCCACTGGGACGCGCTCAGGAGGCCACCCTGCAGTGTTAGGGAGTCTTGCCTTGAACTCCTTACTGAATAGATACTTGACCTAGCCAGGATTCGAACCCTGGTCTCCCATGTCAAAGGCAGAGCCCTTAACCAGTACTCTATCCAGACATTTGAAAGACTTTATCCTGATATCCAAAAACAAGCAAAGAAAATCAGTCAAACTCTGCTGACACCAACAACAATTGTAAATCACCTGCAGAAGCAATTCCCAGAGAAAAGTCTGCATCATGCCAGACTTCCCACCCCTCACTAGACATCCTCAGAGAAAGAAGCCATGGGAGCCAATAAGGGTGACTGGACGGGCTCAAGGATGGCCTGGCAGGGAAGGAGGTGGCTAGTGGGAAGGTTTGCAGGGCTAGCTAGGTGTAAAAAAACGGTGGTCCAAGGAAGGGGGGATTAAACTCTGTGCAGCCAGCGAGCTCAGCCTTTTGAATGAGAACTCTAACTGGGTTACAACAATCTGTCCCACCCTACCTCCCTATAATCACTGGTCAGAGTGTCGCTGGTGGCTTATGGGGTGAAGGAATACACACCTTTTTTAACGTAATATGTTGTCATTCTCGTTGTCTCACTAACATCTTCGTCACAGCAGGTGGACAGCCTCTGACAATGCTAGTTCTGCTTTCCCGCCAGTAAGTACCCACTGAGCCAAGGAGTAAAGCAACACTGGTTGTAAAGGAGGGTGCCATGGAGGGCTACTCTGATGGGTAGGCGGGATCGGTTGAAAAGGGCGCCCGAGCTGCCTGTATGAAAAGGGCGCTGCCATAGACATCAATGTTATTTCTGGAAATATGGGCTACAAGGTGTAGAAAAGGGCGCCCGAGTTTTGATATAGGCTACAAGCGGGCTCCCCTTTGTAGCCCATATTTTTTCGGCTACAGTAAGGTGCCCCTCTGTAGCCCATATTAATGACTTTTTTTTGTAGCCGAAGTTTTTATATGGGCTACAAGCACTGTAAGCCGAATTATTTCATTCCCCCACTATCCATGGCGGCCTGGAGGGGGAATAGTAATTAATACATCCCGGAGTTTTTTTGTAGCTGAAGTTTTTATATGGGCTACACCAGGCGCCTTTTTTTTCATAGCCGAAGTTTTTATACGGGCTACACCAAGCCTCTATTTTGTAGCCGAAGTTTATATGGGCTACACCAAGCGCCTTTTTTGTAGCCGAAGTTGGTATATATATATGGGCTCCACCAGGCGCCCTTTTTTACCGGTGCCCTTTTCATGTAGACCCGGGTAGGCTAGTGGGATACAGGGTGGTATGGAGGAGTACTTCCCCTTGTTTTCTTGGTTTCAAACCCAGGAACATATCCACCAAGCCAAGGCATGGAAACAAGCAAAGTATGCTGAGGGGGAAATGTCTGGTAGGCTGGCGGCTGGTACGGTGTCAAAAGGAAGAAAGAAGGCTGAAAGCATTGTCGGCAGGGTTGCTCAGCAGGACCCCGAATGCGAAGTTTCCCCGAAAAATTCGGGTGTTTTTTGGGTTTGCCGCATGCGAACCCGAACCTGAATGCTGCAATCCGAGCCGAACCCGAATACGAAGCCTGCCGAATGTGCACACTAGAATTCGGTCGGATGGAGCTGTGGGTTCGGTTTCGGCTTCGGGATTCGGGGATGACGTGATTGGGCCAAAACCTGGCAACCCTAGCAACCAATCAGAGGAGGGGAGCCTGGCCCTCCCCTCCTCTATATAAGTCGGCGGCCATGTTGCGGAGCCACGCACTTGTGTGACTGCTGCTGGTACTGAGAGATTCTCCAGTGCTGTGCTGTGTCTAAGCAAGTGCTTTCCACTGCTAAACCTAGCGTTTTGCTTCCTAAACACCTCCTAAACACATTTATTCTATATTTGATCAGTGCGCTCCTCAAAAGATATTCTAAATATTGATAAATCTTAATAAATCTCTGTCTGGTCGGATCGCTATTTTTCAATTGTGTGTGTCACACTACGTACAAAATTTCTATTCTATGGAAACAGCTCTCAACAACCCACATATTAATACACAAGATTCCACATTTAAAAAGTCCACAACGCCCTCAATAGGTGTGATCCACAGGTATCCAGTTAATAGTCCAAGCAATAATTCTTCATATACAGTTCATAGCAGTAATGATATATTCTCACCGGAACAATAGGCCAACCACTAACGATTAGCAATCACGTTTTTGGACCATGCCAGCACACAAACTCCTCCACTGATATAGGACTCCTCAGATGGAAAGGAAAGGGAAAGGAAAGGAAAGGAAAGGAAAGGGAAAGAAAAAAAAATAAATTTTTTTTTTTTTAATTTTTATGCGGAAATCCGTTTTTATGCGGAATTCCGTTTTTTGAATGCAGAATTCCGTTTTTTGCTGCCACTTGTAGTCCGTCTGATAGGAGTTACAGAAATCCGGATTTTAGGGCGGAATTTGGAGGGGTGGAGCCCTGAGGGGCTTGTGACCCTAACCACCCAATTGGAGAGCCTGGGATAGATCTGATCCTAGGGAATGATGGGTAATGTAGTCCCTGATAACACACAAAGTAGAGCCAATAGACAGTGAGGTTAGAAACGAGCTAAAGAGCTCAGCGAATGGTGCTCACTGAATCATATGGTCATGTGATGTGAAAACTGTTTAAAAGCGTCTGCAGGCTCCTATTAGCTAAGCTCCTGATGAGTCCAAGGGACGAAACTAGTCGGGCGGCGCTGTAGGAGCCGGTCAGACGCTGGATCACCTCGAGGATTGTTTTATATGTGCATTTTAACTGGATGTTTGTAAGTACACTTGCTCTTTTTAATATATTTTATTAAATGGAATTACGCTATGGTACACCTGTTTGAGACCTAGATCATTTCTTTGCTGACACAAGAGAAAGTCATCACAACAAGCTAGAGCTGCTGGTCTGTGAAGGGTCGGCCATATTATCTGGTGAGAGGCTTGAGTGCAAAGCTGGTGGAGGCACTTTAGGGTGACCCGTGAGTGGAGTGGGAGCACTGGTGGTGCTGGATAGTGTATGCTCTGTAAACGGTATCACACTATTGCTGTGTCTCTCTTTCATATGACATGTATACACACATCTGAGGAGTCCTATATCAGTGGAGGAGTTCGTGTGCTGGCATGGTCCAAAAACGTGATTGCTAATCGTTAGTGGTTGGCCTATTGTTCCGGTGAGAATATATCATTACTGCTATGAACTGTATATGAAGAATTATTGCTTGGACTATTAACTGGATACCTGTGGATCACACCTATTGAGGGCGTTGTGGACTTTTTAAATGTGGAATCTTGTGTATTAATATGTGGGTTGTTGAGCGCTGTTTCCATAGAATATAAACACATTTATTGTTGTCTTATATAGTTAGCTAGTATTTTGATTGTTTTTAGTCAGCTAGTGTATAGTGTATACTGTGCTAGGTTAGTGTTAGTCTGTGTGCAGGCTAGGCCTGCTAGCCTAGGTAGCCTTAGTTAGCCTACTACTAGCTTAGGTAGGTTAGGGATTCTAGTTAGTTGTGTACTTAGTAGTACTAGTTTAGTTAATTATTACTGCTGTAGTCTGTTACTTTATTAGTTTCAGTACTGTGTTAGTTAGTTACTGACTGTGGCAGGCCACCACCAGCATCCGTTGTGAGTGACCTGACCTGTGACTGTCTGTCACCTGCCCGAGCCTATTGATTGATTGCGTCTGACCGTGTGTGACCGATTGTTGTAATTGTCACCGACTGTCTGCCGCACGACTTAATTGAAGCGTAGTACGCTAGGTGTTTCTTAGTTACCTGCGTGCGTGTGTACTACTACTAGTGTCTACTACTATACTACTAGTCTACTAGTACCCGTTCACTTATATTTTTTTCACTTTTACTGTGTGATTTTATTATCATCTGTAGTGTGTGTAATAAATAAGAGTTACACACATACAGGCCACCACCAGCATCCGTTGTGAGTGACCTGTGTCTGTCTGTCGCCTGCCCGAGCTTATTGATTGATTACGTCTGACCGTGTGTGCCCGTGTGTAATTGTCACCGACTGTCTGCCACACGACTTACTTGTAGCGTAGTACGCTAGGTGTTTCTTAGTTACCTGCGTGCGTGTGTACTACTACTAGTGTCTACTACTATACTACAAGTCTACTAGTACCCGTTCACTTATATTTTTTTTCACTTTTACTGTGTGATTTTATTATCATCCGTAGTGTGTGTAATAAATAAGAGTTACAACACATACAGGCCACCACCAGCATCCGTTGTGAGTGACCTGTGACTGTCTGTCGCCTGCCCGAGCCTATTGATTGGTTGCGTCTGACCGTGTGTGACCGTTTGTAATTGTCACCGACTGTCTGCCGCACGACTTACTTGTAGCGTAGTACGCTAGGTGTTTCTTAGCTACCTGCGTGCGTACTACTACTGCCTACTACTACTACTAGTCACCACCAAGTCACCACCAACACAGACTTTATTAAAGTTTACACCCTTTCCCGCCCTCTTCTACTTATTTTTTTTTACTGTATTTGTATAGTGCACAATGACTGGCAGAGGTAGAGGTAGAGGGCGAGGCACCACCAGGAGAGGAAGCGCCATTGCAGGAGCCACTGCCAGCAGCAGCAGGTCTGGGACAGGTCCGCCGCCAGCCACTGACCACAGGGAGGAGGGAGCAGAGGCGCAACAGCAGCGTGTTGCGCCCATCTTTGAGATGGGTCGTCACCCACGGCCCATTGGGGAGAGTAAGGTGCAGGCTGTGGTGGAAATGATGGCGGGGCAGGAACTCACCTTTTCCAGCCAGGCCTCCAGCACCAGCGAGACTAGTGCCACCAGCACCAGCACTCCTGTCCGCAGCAGGCCTCCACCAGCGCTTGAGGCCATGGTCACGGTGACCCCATCGACCAGCCTGCCCTCAATGAGCACGCTCTTCTCCCCTGAGACTGTGACCATGTACAGGGATGTTTTGGAGAAGTATGAGTTGGAGATGATGGGGCCATCCAAGGAGGAGGAGGAGGAGTTTGAGGTGCAGAAGTTTGTTGTTGGCGCTGAGGAGGAGGGGCGTGATGCAGGGGATGTTGGGGTAGAGGAGTTGGTTGAGTCGGGCTCACAGGATTTGTTTGGGGTTGATGATGATGACTTGATAGATCCTTCCTATGTGCCACCAGTACCACCAGCACAGTTGGTTGAAGGCAGCTCGTCATCGGAGGAGGAGGCGTCTCTGGCGCAGAGGCGCGGCAGCAGCATGGCGGCCAGCACAGGGCGTGGAAGGCAGGAGCCACAGCCTGCTGCTTCAGTCGCTACCACCACCTGCAGCAAAACTCTAACTACAACCAAAAAGGCAGAATCCTCCAAGGGCACCCTAAAACCCCAGCCCTCAAGCTCAAAGAGCAGGTTGAAGTCCCCAGTCTGGTGGTACTTCACCAAGTGCCCAGTGGACCCGACCCGTGCAATTTGCAACAGTTGCAATCTCAGTCTCAGCAGAGGTCGCGATATCCACAAATTGAGTACCTCGTGCCTGCAGACCCACTTACAGAGCAGACATTTTGAGGACTTTAATGAGTTGGAGAAGCTTATGCAAAGTGGTGCAGGCAGTGGTCAGAGCCAGACAGCCACTGCACAGATTTCAGCAGCAGCAGCAGCCGACCCTCCTGCCCATCCAGCAGCAGCAGCAGCCAACCCTCCTGCCCATCCAGCAGCAGCCCCTCCTGCCCATCCAGCAGCAGCAGCAGGAGCACAGCAGCAACCCACTCCCCCCCCCCCCCCCCCCGGACAGCCAGTCCTCAGTGGCCTCATCAGCTCCCTCCACAGTGGCCTCCTCATCCTCCCGTGCAGGCAAACGCCGCCAGACCCTGCTCAGCGAAGCATTCCCCGGTGTGACCAAGGTGCTGCTTCCCGCCCACAGGCGCATCCGATTGCTGAACGGGTTGCTTGCCCGGGCCATGTGCTCCCAGCTCCTGCCATATTCCTATGTGCAGGAGGGGAGTGACATCAGAGCGCTGCTGCAGGTTGGGATCCCGGAGTGGCAAGTCCCCAGCCGCCACTATTTCTCCCGCAGGGCGATCCCAGCACTGCACTGCTCTGCCATGGAGAACGTGGGCCGCGCGCTGGATCACGCTGTCAGTGCGCGGATCCACATAACCATGGATTCCTGGAGCAACCGGTTTGGGACAGAGCGCTATCTGTCCTTTACGGCCCACTGGGTCAGCTGGGTGGAAAGCCCGAGCGAGGAAGCAGCAGGTCCATCCTAGGGCGCAGCAGCACCAGTCGCCCACTACGTGGTGCCACCACACGGGGTCAGGGGAGAAGCAGCAGCTCCCACTGCCAAGCAATCCCGTCTCTCCAGCAGCGTGAAGGCCCGCCACTGCCAAGCACTGCTGGAGATGAAAAGCCTGGGGAAGAACTCCTTGACGGCATCCAATGTGCTCCGGTACCTCAGGGAGCAGGAGAGGACGTGGCTGACCCCCAGAGGCCTCACTGTGGGATTGGTGGTGTCCGACAATGCCGCCAACCTGCTGTCTGCCATCAGCAGTGGAGACTTGCTCCACGTCCCTTGCTTGCCCCATGTCCTGAACCTGGTGGTGCAAAAGTTCATGCGCACCTACCTGGGGATGGAGGAGCTGTTAGCAGCGGCGCGGAAAATTGTGCACACTTTCCGCCGCTCAGCAGCTGCCGCAGCAAACCTGGCAGACATCCAGCAGCAGGAGGGCCTGCCACAAAACCGCCTCATCATAGATGTGCCAACTCGCTGGAACTCCACCCTGGCGATGTTGGAGCGGCTGGTTGAGCAGAGGAGGGCTGTCAACCGGTACATCTACGATGCCACTGTCGCCGGCATCGGCAGCAGAAGCAGCACCACACTCCAGCTCCTCACCAACGCGCAATGGGGGCAGATGCAGCAGGTCTGCTTGGTGTTGGCTCCCTTCCTGCAGGGAACCAACCTGGTGAGTGAACAACGGGCATCCCTCTGCCAGTGGGTGCCCTTTGTTTGTCTGCTGGACAGGGCACTTGGCGATATGGTGGATTTGGGAGAGAAGGCCCTGAAGCAGCTGGAACAGCAGCCGCCTGCGCAGTCCACTGCTCCGCAGGTATTTGAGTCCCTGGAGGAGGAGGAGGAGGAGTTGGAGGTGCTGGACGTTGCTGCTGGGGGGGAACATCGGAGCGCAGCAGCAGTGGTGCGAGGGTGGAGAGAGGAGGAAGAGTCTCAGGGGCAAGAGGAGGAGGACGCTGACCCTGATGTCTCTGTTAGACGGTCCACCCTGTTCCCCATGGCAGCGCACATGCTGCGCTGCCTGCGCACAGACCCCAGGGTCAAGCGGATGCAAGCGAGGGAGGACGCCTGCATCAGCATGATCCTGGACCCACGGCTGAGGGGGAGATAGGATCAGTTTCTGCCTGCCAGAGACCGTTAACAGCGAGCAAGGGAGTTGCGGGAGATCCTTGTTCGGCGACTGGAGGAAGCCTTCCCGCCGCCATCCACTCCCTCTGTCCCTGTCCAGCAGCCAGCAGCACAGCAGCAGGTGCCTGCGGCCAGCAGCAGCATCAGGCGCCCAGGAGACCTGCTGTCATTGACGCAGGCGTTCTACATGAAGGTACAGCAGCCGAGAGAGGAGGTGCGGGCAGCAGCCACCTTCGGTGAGAGTCACAGCCAGAGCATGATCCGGATGGTGGCCGACTACATGGGGTCCTTCAGTGGGCTTGACACCGGCAGCGAAGAGCCTGTGGACCCCATGGAGTACTGGGTGGAGTGCTTGCACATCTGGAGGGAGCTTGCGCAGTACGCCCTGGAGGTATTGTCTTGTCCCCCTTCCAGCGTGCTGTCTGAGAGGTGCTTCAGTGCGGCCGGTGGCGTGGTCACCGAGAAGCGCTCTCGTCTGTCCACAGAGGGCGTGGACAGACTGACATTTTTGAACATTAACCAGGCCTGGATAGAAGGCACGTTCCTGGCACCTGTTGTCGGCGAAAGGAGGACATGAGGTGCCTGCCTGGGAATTACAATACATTGCCTGCTGCCTGCCATAAGTGACGACTCCTCCTCCTCCTGCTGGTCTGCTGCATTGATTTTCCTATGAATGTATTTATGTATTTATTGTATTTCTACCTGACTCCTCCTGCTGCTTCTGCTGGCCTGCTGCATTGATTTACCTATGAATTTATTTATGTATTTATTGTATTTCTACCTGACACCTCCTGCTGCTGCTGCTGGCCTGCTGCATTGATTTACCTATGAATTTATTTATGTATTTATTGTATTTCTACCTGACTCCTCCTGCTGCTGCTGCTGGCCTGCTGCATTGATTTACCTATGAATTTATTTATGTATTTATTGTATTTCTACCTGACTCCTCCTGCTGCTGCTGCTGGCCTGCTGCATTGATTTACCTATGAATGTATTTATGTATTTATTGTATTTCTACCTGACTCCTCCTGCTGCTGCTGCTGGCCTGCTGCATTGATTTACCTATGAATTTATTTATGTATTTATTGTATTTCTACCTGACTCCTCCTGCTGCTGCTGGTCTGCTGCATTGATTTACCTATGAATTTATGTATGTATTTATTGTATTTATAAAGCGGCAACATATTACACCGCGCTCATTTTGATACTGCTGCTGTCAGTGGTCCCACCGCCAGGGTCCACACTATGCATTGCTGACTCCGCCCATTGGAGTTTAGTGTGAGTGTGGCCTTGGAGGAGAGAGGACCTCTCCGGCGGAGCTCCTGCAGTTCCAGCAGTTTGGAGCAGCCTGTGGACGTTTTTCATCTAAGGACTGGGTCCCTGTCAAGGTGGTGAGTGAGAGAAGGGGAGCAGGACTCTGGTTGTGTGGTTTTGGGCTCCCCTGAGCTGGTTGGCTCTGGGGGGCCTGGGCCAGGAAGAGCATCCCTGTCCTCCAAAATGGAGGCTCATAATACTGGTGGCAGTGGATTTTCAGTGGAAAAGACTGTTAATGATGTGGTTGCTTGGCAGCTAGAGGTCAAGAAGACCCAGGAATCTCTTAAGAGTTTGCAATTTGAACTAAAGAAAAAAATAAATAAGTATGGCCAGTCATGGAAACCAGGGTTTTTGAAATCAAACCCTCAGCTGGTGAAACTTAAAAAGCAGATTGATGAGCAGAGTGAAGCTTTAAGGAAGCTAGAAGCAAGTGGTGGAATGTTCTCAGAAGGTTTGAGGAATCAGCAAAGATTTGCTCAGATGAGTGAAGAAATTTCTCAGAGTGTGGGAGAAGGAAATGGAGGGAAAGTTGTGTCCCAGACTTCCAAAAGTTCAGAAGTACCAATGGATAGCCCTGTGTCTCAAGATAGAGCAGGAGGTGGAAATATAGGAGACAAGAGAGACATCTTTTTACCATATGGGTCGAATATGAGTCAGATCGCAAATATGCAGAATATGCAGCAGACTGTGAATGGGTTTTTTCCTTCCCAATATGGTTTAAGCATGCAGTTTCCGGGATATTTTCAAAACTTTTCTGGTGGTCACAATAATATGCATATGATGACAAATGACAGTAATTTTCAGAATTTTCCCTTTTCCCAGTCCTCTCCTCTCTTTCCCTTTGTGAACCAAAGTCTAAACCCTCATGTACAAGTGCCTAGTGTGGTAAATCCTTTCCCTAGTCTTGTCCCCCCTGTTTGTATAAACCCTGTGAGTCCTCAGAATTATGCGCAATCTGTATCTGCAGGGGTTAATAATGTGGCATTCAAAGAGAATCATAGTGCATTTTCTCCTGTAGGGGGTACTAGGAAGGTTCAGGATTTCAGGTTTACCTTTCAGGGACAGGATCCAGGTAATGTGGATCCATTCAGGATAGCGCCAAGGGAAGTTGGGCAAAACCCTGTAGTGATAGCGCAGGGTTTGCCCTCTTCCAAGATGGCGCTGAGTACGAGCTCTGGCGTGGGGGCGGTAGCCGGAAGTGACGTAAGCGTCGCATCTGGTTCCGGATCTATGGAAGAGAAAACAGCGGCGAGTGCGGCGCGGCCAAGCCTAAGTGAGGCGGAGAAGGGCGCATTAGGAGCGGCGATTCCGGCAAAGCCTAAAGCGGCTAATATGGTGACTGCGGAGGGGAGTGGTGTGGCTGGTCGGGCAGGAGGCGCAGTGACTCCTGATGGGAACATTGCCAAAGAAAGAGTCCCTGAAGGGGGTGCAACAGAGAAAGGCGCTAAGAATGACAGGATTAACCAGGTAAACGGTGGTCAGGGTGGGAAAAGAAGGGGTGATAATATCAATGCTGTTTGTGAAGCAGAAGAAAAAAGGAGGTTGGTGGGAAGGCAGGAGGGTATGGAAAAAAATATGGTAAAGGAGAAAGTGGTGGGAGGAGAAGGGAAGGAGATTGTTAAAAGTAACCTGGGTAATCAAAAACAGAGTAATAGCAGATCTTATGCGCAAATGGTCAAGCAAGGAAATGGAAATGCAAATTTGTCTGTAATTCAAGATGAGGCTGGTCAATCTTCTAGAAATAGAAGGAATCTAGTAAGAGTTAGTTTTGGTAATGAAGGAGGTGTTACCTATAACAGGAAAACGTTTATTCAGTTGCTTTTGAAGATGGGTTTCAGGGCGGTGGATTTTTACGCCATTTTGGCTCCTGAAAGCCCCCCTTCTTTTTTCGATGTTAGCTTTTTGTCCCCGACGGGTCTGGACACTTTCTGGGAGAAGTATGAGAGCATATGGAAGAACAAGGAGGAATGGAGAGGTTTGATTCCCCAGACTGTGTCCAGACAGTCACTGGACAAAAAGATAACGATCGTGGTCCCGAATGAATCCATCCCGGTGCATGACCTTGTGGTCTGGATAAAAAATTATGGGGTACCTTTAAGTGCTCCAAAGAAGGTGATGGATGAGTTCGGGATCTGGGGGGGCGGTTGGGAGCTAATGGTAAGGTTGAACAAAATAGGGAATGTGGTCAAGCACATCCCAACATCAGTTTTTATAGGTAGAGATCGTGTGGTGGTTTTCTATCAGGGGCAGCCTCGAGTTTGTCACAAATGTAATTCAAGGAGCCATTACAGCATCTCGTGTCCAGAACAGAAATGTTCTCGTTGTCATGAATTGGGACATCTGGCAAAAGATTGCAAATTGATAAGGTGTAGTATTTGTTTGAAATTGGGGCATCCATACTCACAGTGCCCGGAGTCATGGTCAAATTTAGGTGAAGAAGTACATAAAGAAATGGAAAGAATTATGATAGAAGAAGCTGTAGGGGCTGCGTCTGATAGAGAGCCATCACGAGTAGAATCCGCCGCCCTGGAACCCCAGTCTGTGGTTCCTCAGTTTTTATCAGTATTAAAAACATTGCCGCCGCCGTCTCCCCCTCCATCATTGACATCGGTGGTAGAAAGATCAGATAAAGTTCTAGAGAAGTCACTGGACTCTAAGGTTTTAGACCCTGTGGGACAAGAGATTATTTCTTCTTCTCCGAAGGAAGTGGTCCCTTTAAAAAAAGGAGAGGAGTCTGTGGAAAATAATGAAAAAATGGAAGAAAATAATACTGGGGGAAAGAGAGAAGAGAATAAAGTACCCAAAGATTTGGAGGAGGGGAAAGGAAAGATGGAAGAACTTGTCAAAAAAAAAGAAGGGAATAAAAAAGAGAGGGAGGAGAGGGGTAAAAAGGTAGAGGAACCTAAATCTTTGGGGAATGTCAAATCAGCAAAAATGAGGAGACAGGAAAAAAGGAAAGAATTAATGGAGAAAAAGGCAGCAGAGAAATGGGAGAAATATGGAAAAAAGGAGAGTATTGGAGTACAAAATAAATATGAAGCACTGAGTGATTTGTCTGATAATGTAAATAGTGACATGGAAAGCGATTTATTTGATGAGGAGGCTGAAGTTGCTTCAGTTCAGGAGAAGTCGGAAGAAATGGATATATCTTCTTCTAAAGAAGAAGAAAGTGAAGTGTAAGAAAGATTAGGCAATCCCTTTTTCATTTATCCTGATGGAGGTTCCCCCCCCTTTGAAACTAGCAACCATTAATGTTGCTAGTATGAGATCTGTAAGTGCTCGAAGGAAAGCCATATTTTTTCTCGGTCAATTTGATGCCGACATTTTATTTTTGCAAGAGACCAGGCTTCAAACATTGTCTGACATCCAGGAAGTCAAGAGGGACTGGCACTTTGGTCCCTCTTATTGGTCTCTTGCGGCTGAGCCTTATACTGGGGTGGCGGTCCTTTTTAAGACCGATATGGTAACGTTCCGGCGGGTAAGTGAAATTGAGATGGGGCGATGTTTGGTCATGGACGTCTCTGTGAGAGGGCAGGATTTGAGACTAATTAATATCTATGGTCCTCAATCTGAGAGGGAAAGGAAGCGCCTCTTCACAGAGATCAAGCCATTCCTGTTTACAGCCCAGGAGGTAGTCTTTGGTGGTGATTTTAATACCGTAGTTAGGCTCAAGGACAGGAGAGGTGCCAAGACTCGCCTGGGCTATGATAGCAATTTTCTGAATAGTATGGTTAGGGATGCTGGTCTGGTGGATGTGCATGTGAAGCACACCCCAGATGACACGGGATTCACTTATTTCTGTGGAGAGCGTAAGAGTAGGATAGATAGGTTTTTTGTTAAGGAGAACTCTGCTACCTCATCTTCAGGGGTGCAGGTGGTAGAGTTTTCCGATCACTGTATTCTGTCTGTGGTGTTGAATGTTTCAGATGTTCCTCCTAAGGGAAGGGGTATCTGGAGATTGAATTCGGTGCTATTGAAAGAAGAAAGTGTAAGACAATCTTTCAGGGATTTTTTTCAGGCACAGGTTACTTTACTGGACTGTTGTGACAGTAGGTCTGAGTGGTGGGAGATGGTTAAAAAGCGGGCAGTAGGTCTTTTCAAGAACCTAGCAAGAAAGAGAGCTTTTGGTAAATATGTTGCCTACCAGCGTCTGAGGCGGAAACTTGAAATTGCTGTCTTGGGGGATGGTGATCCTGTAGAGATCAAAAGGATCAAGGACTTGTTGCACAAGAGTCTACATGATCGGCATGCTTCTTTGCTTCTGGAAAGAGATTACGGTAAAAATCACTCGCCGGATCCTTATCAGAATTGTAAACAAAGCATAGCAGTTAAGATCATTTATGGTCTCAAAGATAGTACGGGATCTCTGGTGAAGTCCAGAGCAGGGATCTTGGAAGTCGTGAGATCCTTTTATGCTGAACTGTTGGACAACAAGCCTCTTGATAGGACAGTAATGGAGACTTTCTTGTGTGATATTCCAGGACTGAAGAATTTGGGTGTTCCTCTTGCGTTTTTGACGGAAAACATTTCTGCTGAAGAAGTAATGAAGGCCATAGAGAAGTTGGCTATAAAAAAAACTCCAGGGCCAGATGGCTTGACTGCCGAATTTTATAAGGTTTTCAAGGACATTTTGGCCCCTGAATTGGCAGAGGTTTACAATCGCAGTCTTGCAGAGGATGAGCTTCCTCCCTCTATGAGAGAATCAGCAGTTATTCTTTTATCAAAAGGTAAGGATTCTTCAATGATTGAGAATTGGCGGCCCATCAGCCTTCTTAATGTTGACCGAAAGATACTGGCTAAAATAATTTTTTGGCGGTTAAGCCAGGTGGCAAATGAAGTGCTTTCTCGCCAGCAGCACTGTTCTGTTCAGGGTAGAAGTACTTTTTCAGCCGTATTAACGGTCCGGGAGATTTTGGAGAGATGCAGGGCTGCTGGTTGGGGAAAATACTTACTGGCGTTGGATCAAGCAAAAGCCTTTGATCGTGTCAATCATGAGTATCTGTGGAAGCTCCTTAGCAAGTATGGTTTGCCGGGAAGGTTTATTGATTGGCTGAAAATTTTATATAGAGGTGCTGAGAGTTTCCCGCTTGTCAATGGTTGGGTTGGACAGACCTTTGAGGTTAGATCTGGGGTGCGCCAGGGGTGTCCGTTGAGTCCCCTGCTGTATGCCTTTGCCATTGATCCTTTCATAAGAAGGATTGATGGTGGGGCGTTGTGTGGGGTGCCGTCGGGCATAGCTGGTGTACCTCCTCTCAAGGTGGTGGCTTATGCTGATGATGTGACTGTGGTAATCTCTGGACAGGAGGAGGCAGAAGGAGTTTGTGCGGAGGTTGCCCATTACTCATTAGCGTCAGGCTCCAAGATCAATCAGGACAAATGTGAGGCTTTCTGGATGGGTAAGGAAAATGAGAACTTCTTGCTTCCGGTCTCTTTTCCGGCACCAAAAGAAAAAATTAAAATACTCGGCATAGAATTTGGCCTGGGTGACTATGGTTACCGAAATTGGGAAGGCAGACTGAAAAGTGCTGAGGCTAAGGTGATCCGCTGGAAAGGTTGGCGATTGACTTTTGGAGAAAGGATTGGCATAATCAAGACTTATTTGATTCCAATTATGTTATATGTCAGTTTTGTCTGTATTTTGCCAGTGTCTCTTCACACAAGAATCTACAGCTTGTTTTTCCAAATGCTCTGGGGAAACAAGATGAACCACGTTAAGAGGAATATCACTTATCGATCAAGGCAGAAGGGTGGCTTAGGAATGGTCAACCCAGTGGTTTTCTTTTCTCTGTTATTTATTAAAAACAACTTTGGTAGAATGTATGCGGAGGAACTGCCTGGATGGATGGGTATTTTTCAGTCCTGGTTTAAACCTTTTCTTAGGCGCTGGGAAGAAGGTGGTTTGGTGAAAAGATTGAGAGCCAGTACTGATTATCTGCCGGCCTATGTTGCACCGTGTCTGAAAGTGATCCGGCAATGGGAACTGACAAGGGAAGATATTATCTTGATCCCTAGGAAAATCCTAGTGGAGAGAGTGGTTGAAACTTTTTTTCAGGAACCATTGGCCCTGAGAGATTGCCCAAGCCCAATTATGGAGGAGGGTTTGCGCTTGCTATGTTCTCCTAGGATTCCTAACAAATTCAGGGACTTGGCTTGGCTTTCCTTTCATGGCAGACTCTTTGTTAGAGGAAATTTGAAGTTCATTGGGGATAGGGATCGTGGTTGTCCTCATGAGGAGTGTGGTGGTGTGGAGGAGACCATGGACCATTTCCTGGTGGACTGTTCCTTTAAGAAAGAAGTATATAAACAGGTGGGTAGGGTCTTGGGTATTCCTTTCCTTGAGCGGCTCAGTTATGCGGAGTGGACATATGGTGCATTCAATAATCGGGGGTCATTTAATTTGGACACATTATTTTTAGTTAGTTTAGTGATTCGATATTACACGTGGCATGCACGGTGTCAAATTACGGTCCATCAAAAAGTCCTCCCTGTCCAGGTGGTGGTGCATGGCATTATTGGTGAGGTTGGGAAAATTCGGGGTCTTGAGGAGAGGAGGTTGAGTCGGGAGGAATGGCGTCTGTTTTGGCAGAACATCAGACCTCCTTGATTTGGCTAAATCTCCTTATGGTGAGCTTTCTATTTCTTTTCACTTAGTTAGAAACTTAAATTTGAGGAATGGCTTGCAAACATAGGAGGAGTAAGATTGCTTAGTCTTTCTTATTGATATATGTAAATATTGTGAATAGTGTATAGTGTATATAGTGTGTTATGGTACAGTAGTCAAGTAGCTAAAGTTTAAGCTATTTGGTTCTTGAGTCTTCTTCGTTTCAGGAAAATGGACTTGATATGGACTGAATATTAAGTATTTGAGGCAAGAGGCCTAATGTTTTTGTTATTGTATTTATTTTGGTTCCTTTCATATTTTTGTATAAAATGAGTTGCGGTATTCTTTAAAGAGAATCTGTATTGTTAAAATCGCACAAAAGTAAACATACCAGTGCGTTAGGGGACATCTCCTATTACCCTCTGTCACAATTTCGCCGCTCCTCGCCGCATTAAAAGTGGTTAAAAACAGTTTTAAAAAGTTTGTTTATAAACAAACAAAATGGCCACCAAAACAGGAAGTAGGTTGATGTACAGTATGTCCACACATAGAAAATACATCCATACACAAGCAGGCTGTATACAGACTTCCTTTTGAATCTCAAGAGATCATTTGTGTGTTTCTTTCCCCCCTGAGGGGGGAGTGCATAGCAGAACCACAACACTGAAGAACTTGGCAGCCTTCCAGACACAGGCTGACAAGTCTGACAAGGGAAAGATACATTGATTTATTACAGAGACTGTGATAGTACAAAGTGCTGCAGTTAGCCAGAACACATTAGAATAGCTTTTGGAACTTGTAGGATGATAAAAAACAGGATGCAATTTTTGTTACGGAGTCTCTTTAATAAAGAATTACTATGCATTGCCTGCTGCCGGCAGTGCCACACGTCACTCCTCCTCCTACTGCTGCTGTTGTATTTATCCTGCTGCTGCCAGTGGTCCCACCGCCAGGGTCTACACTGTGCATTGCCTTCTGCCAGTGCCACACGTCACTCCTCCTCTTGCTGCTGCTGTTGTATTTATCTTGCTGCTTTCAGTGGTCCCACCGCCAGGGTCCACACTATGCATTGCCTTCTGCCAGTGCCACACGTCACTCCTCCTCCTACTGCTGCTGTTGTATTTATCCTTACAGTTATATATATTAAAAACAGCACACATAAGGAGTCCACAAAGATCTGAGGATCAGTTAATCTGCAAGTCCACTTTAATCCTTGATTCGCAGAAGTGATGTATGCAGTATATATCTTCTACAGTGTGTACCACCACCACACCCTCAAGATGGAACACTCACTGCAACTAATTGACCCACTGTGAGACTGGGCCAAACAGCGCCTGCAGGGACATCAAGGCCTCCCTCTGCCTATACCGATTATCACCGATCCACTCCACAAATTCAATAGTGTCTCCGTATCAATAGCACCTCAAAACAAACCAATAGGCTCCATGGCGTAAAAACGTTAAAACAATTTATTAAAAAATTATTCCAAACCACTCACATGCTTGTTGCTTAAAACTGGCACTGAGTTTTTACGGGCTCAATCCCGATCGTGGGCCACCTGGCAGGCTTTCAGCGGCGCTGTTTCGCTGCACTCCGGCTCTCGCGTGCCACGCCAACCTTGCTTCCGCTTCCTGCGTTCCACGTACGTGCGTCCCGCCCGACCGGTTTCGTCACATCCAGTGACTCATCAGGGGCATGTGCGTACGTGAGTACATGTGGAACTTATCCCATGTAACCCCTCCCTCCCCTGCCGTCATCAACCTCATCGCGCGCAATAGGCTAAAGCGTCGCCAAGGGATACCGGGTGCCCATGGAATCAGACTCCCCGCCCACCGGACATCGCTCGCCAAAGCTCGCTAGGATCTCCATAACAACCATAATACACAATACATAAAATCAGTACGAACAGTATACTATACATATCCAATCTACATAAAAAAATAAGACATATTTGAGATAGGCAGCATAGTTGTGGGTACATTATACCTAATAACTCTACAATATTCCATACTGTCACCCCATGCTCATAGCATCACTTTAAGTTACAGCGCCAGAAGAAAACAAACGATAAACTGATAAATAATGGGAATACGTGGTGTCGATGCCATAGGGGCTTTTAAAAAAATGGTGATGGGAGAAATTAATGAATTACCCGAATTGAGGGTTAATGAGGGTAAAAGTATTGCTCGGGACATGTTGGAGCATAAGGGGTTAGTGGTGCGCCCCGCAGACAAAGGAGGTGGGGTGGTGGTCCTGAATAAACAGCAATATATTTTGTGGAACTTAATAGGTTGGTTAGTGATGAAGATACCTATGTGAAGTTAAGAGGTGATCCGACAGGTAAGTATTTGAATGAGTTGAGAGTTCTGTTAAAGCAAGGCTTGGACAATGGGTTAAGTACAGATGATGAATTTAGGTACTTGATACCATCGGCACCATGTATTCCCATTATTTATCAGATTCCCAAGGTGCATAAGAATGGGACAAACCCACCAGGGAGACCCATTGTAAGTAGGATCGGGTCCATCACGCATCACTTGGGACAATATCTTGATCACTATCTGCAGCCCCTTGTGGAAAAGCTCCCATGTGTCCTTAGGGATACTAAACACGCTCTACAGCTAATAGAGGGGGTAGGTGTGGGGGACGGGGCGTTGCTGGTCACAGCGGACGTCTCGTCCCTCTACACCAATATACCCCAGGATAAAGGATTGGAAGCGGTGGAATTCTATATGAAAAAGTCTGGCACTATGCGCAATGAACAAATTGGGTTTTTATTAAAGGTTTTGAAATTTGCAATGGAAAAAAAATACTTTTGGCACTCAGGTGATTTTTATAGGCAGTACAGGGGTTGTGCCATGGGGGCGGGGTTTGCCCCCAGTTTGGCAAACCTTTTTATGGGAAAGTGGGAGGAAGAAATTTTGGCACAAGCACACAGTAATGGTGTAAAATTTTGACGAAGGTATATAGATGACCTTTTCATCATATGGGAAGGTCATCCTACTTCACTTGATCACTATATTGAGGTTCTTAACTCCAATGATTTGAACATAGAATTATCACATGTTAGTAGCACAGCTTCGGTCAATTTTTTGGACCGCTCTCTATTTGTAGAAGAGGGGTTCATTTAATCTCGCACTTTTTTTTAAAACCACAGATAGGAATGGATACATATCGGTTAAAAGTGGGCATCACCCACAGTGGATAAGAAATGTACCAAAGGGGCAATTTATGCACATACGGCGCAATTGCACCAATATATTTGATTATGATACACAATCACAGGTGTTAGTTGATAGGTTCTTGGAAAAGGGGTATGATGAGGAGTTTTTGGTAGAACAACAGAATATAGTTAGAGATATGGATAGATCACATTTGGTTTTGGTCACAAAAGGAAGGATGAAGATAATCACAGTCTAGCTTTTGTATCGGATTTTAATTGTCAATTTGGGTCAGTGCAAAACATTTTCTATAAATATTGGGACATTCTTTTATCTGATATAGAACTGAAGCGCATATTGCCAGAAAAACCCAGGTTTATATACCGTAAAAGTCCAAACCTACGGAATTTTTTGGCCCCAAGTTGTGTTGAGCCTAAGAAGAGAACAGATAGACCATAAGGGTGGCAAACCCCCGGATATTTTCCATGTAGAAAACATACAGGACGCAGGGAGGCACAGGCCTGTAGAACACGAGAAGTAACTAGTTCATATGATCAGAGGAATACAAAAATTAGACAATTCATTTCATGTAATGATTGGGGGGTTGTCTACTTGGCCTGGTGTCAATGCGGTTATCAATATGTGGGGAGGACCACCAGAACGTTGAGGGAGCGAATAGGGGAACATGTGCGTAACATCCGCAAAGGTCTGGTGGGGCATAGTCTCTCCGCTCATTTCAAGGAAGCCCATCAGTGTGACCCGAGTCTGCTGTCATTCTGCGGGTTAGAAAAAGTACAGCAGAACTGGAGAGGTTGTAATTTTACAAGAGAAATATCTAGGAGGGAAACCTGGTGGATACATCACTTGAACACATTGAAGCCAAGAGGTCTTAATGTAGACATAGATCTGATCTGTTATCTAAGTAACGATTAGGGTAATATTGGAATGTGTGGCAGAAATCTCAGCTAGTGGGTTATGTGCTGGGTGTAATGATAATATGTGCTGTGGAATGTTGGTACCTTCACTTGTGTAGGGGGTGGCAGCAGGGGATGGAGAAAGAGTTCTGTCTGATTTCCCTAATTGGGGGGGGGGGGGGGTTGTTGGGACTTGTGATTGGTTTGATTAATATTTACACTTTATAGTTTTGGTGGAGACACATTGGAGAGGTGGGAGGGTGTTAGTGTTGTTATGACTAATTGAATAGTGCATTAAAGATAGGAGTGGTTAACATCATGCGGAGAGAGGGCGGGACGAAATCTCCATCCCTTAGATTTAATATATAATCTAAAAAGGTCTGTGTTGAAAAAATTATGTATATAGGGAATATAGAGACGTTTGTTTTCTTCTGGCGCTGTAACTTAAAGTGATGCTATGAGCATGGGGTGACAGTATGGAATATTGTAGAGTTATTAGGTATAATGTACCCACAACTATGCTGCCTATCTCAAATATGTCTTATTTTTTTATGTAGATTGGATATGTATAGTATACTGTTCGTACTGATTTTATGTATTGTGTATTATGGTTGTTATGGAGATCCTAGCGGGCTTTGGCGAGCGATGTCCGGTGGGCGGGGAGTCTGATTCCATGGGCACCCGGTATCCCTTGGCGACGCTTTAGCCTATTGCGCGCGATGAGGTTGATGACGGCAGGGGAGGGAGGGGTTACATGGGATAAGTTCCAAACGTACTCACGTACGCGCATGCCCCTGATGAGTCACCGGATGTGACGAAACGGGTCGGGCGGGACGCACGTATGTGGAACGCAGGAAGCGGAAGCAAGGTCGGCGTGGCACGCGAGAGCCGGAGTGCAGCGAAACAGCGCCGCTGAAAGCCTGCCAGGTGGCCCACGATCGGGGTTGAGCCCGTAAAAACTCAGTGCCAGTTTTAAGCAACAAGCATGTGAGTGGTTTGGAATAATTTTTTAATAAATTGTTTTAACGTTATTACGCCATGGAGCCTATTGGTTTGTTTTGAGGTGCTATTGATACGGAGACACTATTGAATTGGTGGAGTGGATCGGTGATGATCGATATAGGCAGAGGGAGGCCTTGATGTCCCTGCAGGCGCTGTTTGGCCCAGTCTCACAGTGGGTCAATTAGTTGCAGTGAGTGTTCCATCTTGAGGGTGTGGTGGTGGTACACACTGTAGAAGATATATACTGCATACATCACTTCTGCGAATCAAGGATTAAAGTGGACTTGCAGATTAACTGATCCTCAGATCTTTGTGGACTCCTTATGTGCGCTGTTTTTAATATATATAACTGTAACTACCTGATCTGGATAGCGCACCACCGAATACCTTACACCCTTGCATTAGCGCAGTGTTTTGTATGTGTATTGTTGTATTTATCCTGCTGCTGTCAGTGGTCCCACCACCAGGGTCCACACTATGCATTGCCTTCTGCCAGTGCCACACGTCACTCTTCCTCCTACTGCTGCTGTTGTATTTATCCTGCTGCTGTCAGTGGTCCCACCGCCAGGGTCCACACTATGCATTGCCTTCTGCCAGTGCCACACGTCACTCCTCCTCCTACTGCTGCTGTTGTATTTATCCTGCTGCTGTCAGTGGTCCCACCGCCAGGGTCAACACAATACATTGCCTGCTGCCAGGGCCACACGTCACTCCTCCTCCTGCTGCTGTATTTATCCTGCTGCTGTCAGTGGTCCCACCACCAGGGTCAACACAATACATTGCCTGCTGCAAGTGCCACACGTCACTCCTCCTCCTACTGCTGCTGTTGTATTTATCCTGCTGCTGTCAGTGGTCCCACCGCCAGGGTCCACACTATGCATTGCCTTCTGCCAGTGCCCCACGTCACTCCTCCTCCTCCTGCTGCTGTTGTATTTATCCTGCTGCTGTCAGTGGTCCCACCGCCAGGGTCCACACTATGCAGTGCCTGCTGCCAGTGCCACACGTCACTCCTCCTCCTCCTGCTGCTTTTGTATTTATCCTCCTGCTGTCAGTGGTCCCACCGCCAGGGTCCACACTATGCATTGCCTTCTGCCAGTGCCACACGTCACTCCTCCTCCTACTGCTGCTGTTGTATTTATCCTGCTGCTGTCAGTGGTCCCACCGCCAGGGTCCACACTATGCATTGCCTTCTGCCAGTGCCACATGTCACTCCTCCTCCTACTGCTGCTGTTGTATTTATCCTGCTGCTGTGAGTGGTTCCACAGCCAGGGTCCACACTATGCATTGCCTGCTGCCAGTGCCACACACACGTCACTCCTCCTCCTCCTCCTGCTGTTGTATTTATCCTCCTGCTGTCAGTGGTCCCACCGCCAGGGTCAACACGATACATTGCCTGCAGCAAGTGCCACACGTCACTCCTCCTCCTACTGCTGCTGTTGTATTTATCCTGCTGCTGTCAGTGGTCCCACCGCCAGGGTCCACACTATGCATTGCCTTCTGCCAGTGCCACACGTCACTCCTCCTCCTACTGCTGCTGTTGTATTTATCCTGCTGCTGTCAGTGGTCCCACCGCCAGGGTCAACACTATGCATTGCCTGCTGCCAGTGCCACACACACGTCACTCCTCCTCCTCCTCCTCCTGCTGCTGCTGTTGTATTTATCCTCCTGCTGTCAGTGGACCCACCACCAGGGTCAACACAATACATTGCCTGCTGCAAGTGCCACACGTCACTCCTCCTCCTACTGCTGCTGTTGTATTTATCCTGCTGCTGTCAGTGGTCCCACCGCCAGGGTCCACACTATGCATTGCCTTCTGCCAGTGCCACACGTCACTCCTCCTCCTACTGCTGCTGTTGTATTTATCCTGCTGCTGTCAGTGGTCCCACCGCCAGGGTCCACACTATGCATTGCCTGCTGCCAGTGCCACACACACACACGTCACTCCTCCTCCTCCTCCTCCTGCTGCTGCTGTTGTATTTATCCTCCTGCTGTCAGTGGACCCACCGCCAGGGTCAACACAATACATTGCCTGCTGCAAGTGCCACACGTCACTCCTCCTTCTACTGCTGCTGTTGTATTTATCCTGCTGCTGTCAGTGGTCCCACCGCCAGGGTCCACACTATGCATTGCCTTCTGCCAGTGCCACACGTCACGCCTCCTCCTACTGCTGCTGTTGTATTTATCCTCCTGCTGTCAGTGGTCCCACCACCAGGGTCAACACAATACATTGCCTGCTGCAAGTGCCACACGTCACTCCTCCTCCTGCTGCTGCTGTATTTATCCTCCTGCTGTCAGTGGTCCCACCGCCTGGGTCCACACAATGCATACCCTGCTGCCAGTGCCACACGTCACATTTTTAGTTTTGTTGTTTTAAGTACACCTATTTCAATGTGAATTCCCTTTAAAATAACACACACAAAAATCCCGAATTCGTGAACACGAATTTTCACCGAATTTTGAGGCGTAACCCCGAACCGAATATGAATTAGAACCGAATTTCGTGGTCGAAGGCGAATTCGAATGTCATGCGGACGCGAATTCAAATGTACCCAAACCGAATTTTGGTACATCTGAGCATGCCTGATTGTCGGTCCTTGACAATGCCAGCTTTCTTACCTTCAAGGAAGTTCCCACTGAGCTAATGAATGGAGCCAACATCATCGGATGTTCACTAATGGCACAATGGAATAAATTATGGATTACGGTAATATGGAATTTGGTTGGCTAGTGGCTGCCAGGGTGTTTTAAAATCAAGGAAAGAAGCAGAGGCATTTGTCAAGGGACTTCCAGAGCACGTGCTTTCATACAATTTTTTAACCGTATTTTAAATAAAGCTGTAGCCATTTTAACCCAACTGGTTTCTTGTTATTGGTGTTTTCGTGCAAATGGATAGCAGGCAGGCTCGGACTGGGTTGCCGGGAGCGCAGGAGATTCCCTGGTAGGCCTAGCCTCTTTTACTTTAAATAGGCCCTCCCGGGCCCCACACCGAGCAGCAGGAGGGGGAAGCAGTGCAGGAAGGGGGCTGGGCACACACTCCCCCTCCCTCACCTGGGGCCCCCTCTTCCATACTCCCCTCTCCAGAATGTAGAGCAATGGCAGTGGCCGGGGAAAGAACTACTTACTGCTTTCGCGTTCCAGGCCCCGGAGATCTACGTCACTGGGTGTCATGTGTCTTCCGTCTCCAATGCCTCTCACTTTACTTCCTGATTAGCGGAAGTACAGTCAGTGGCACTCGAGACAGAAGACAGGTTACACACAGAGGCTCTGCGGCAGAGCTCCAGCGTCTGGAACCAGGATGAGGTGAGTCATTCCCCGCTCACTGCCACTGCGCTAAAATCTGGAGGGAGAAGCGTAGAAAGGGGGGCCAGGTGAGGAACGGGGGAGTTGGGCCCCCTCCCCACGGCTGTGTGCCAGCAATTTTATCTCTAACCAGCCCCCTGGGGGTGCCTAATCCTAACCACCCCTCCAGTTGGGAAAAACCCCAACCACCCCCTCTGCACAAAGACCCTTACACACATAGAAATGATAACAAATTTGATGTCCTAGAATCTGCACATACAAACGAAATAATATGACAAAAACGTTAACATTGCAAGTTTCTAAAACAATAACATATTTCAAAAACTTTAATATTATAAACTATATTTATCCCACATTCTTTTCTCTGCATGTGCGCCGTTTTAGTGATAAATGCATTAGAATCTATGGCAGTGCCCAAATCGTCCCTTAGCTGCCGGCGCAATTTTTTCTTGCTACCCATGAAACCTCTCATAATTAGCAGCTGGAATATTCAAGGTTTGAATGCTTTATCTTTTGGAACCAAAAGTAATGACCCAGTTATCAAACAAAAAACACAGGTATCCAAATAACTTAGAATTGAGGGCAGCACCCTAATGAAAATCGTAATGTGGCAATGTTTCACCATAAAATAGTAGTAATGTAGCAATGTTTCACCATAAAATAATCATAATGGGGCGATCTCTAGCTGATCTCTGTGTGCCAAAAATATAAATAAAAATAGATTTGTGCCAAATACCCTTTGGCTGATCACTGTCTACTGTATGATAAATGTGTACTATTACTGTGTCTAACATCTGTGTGACTGTACTGTGTGTTCTAGGTGATCTCTGTCTGCCAAAAAATAATTCGATTTGTTACAATAGCCCTTTGTATTGACCCTTTTGTCACTTCCTGCTGTTTGATCAATGTGTACTGTTACCGTGTCATTTTAACATTTGTCTGACCGTACTGTGTGTTGTAGGTCATTTCCGTGTGCCCCCCCCCCAATGATTTGTGACAATACCCCTTGGCTAGTCACTTGCTCTAATAAACATGACAGGGAGAGGCAGGCCACAGCATAGAGGTACTTAGGGGCGTAACAGTTAACTTCTGGGAAGCTGAGCACTGTATTAGCAGCAATGCTATGATGAATGCCCAACTCAAGAGTAATTCGGGTATCCGTTGATTGCCAGACCCTGAATTATAACTCCCTCCAAGTTGCTACAACTTGGAGGGGGAATAGTATTTAACACCCCCGAGTAGTTTAGCAGCACCAGAGAGAGCCGTTATTCGACTCAACTCACCGGTGGCCATAACATATGTACACACTAGGGGTTGTGGTGGTGCGTCATCCTGTGGTTGTGGCGTATGTGATGTTGTGCAGAAGAAGAAAACTGTTAATTCCCAACATGCAGAAAAGGTGGTTAAATGACTCACTCAGCATTCCACCTCTTCTATCTCTTCTGCTGCTAACGTTCCTGCATCCTCCTCCTCATCTTCCTCTGCTGTGGTCAACCACCACACCACCTGACCTCCACCACCACAGCAGCAATTCAAAATGAATCAGATTACTCAGAGCAGGCTCTCCCCTCAGTGCTCTCCTCCAGCATCAATCATTAGCAGCAGGCGGCAGGCAGGAACACATACCTCCATCCACTGCGGAGGTCCGATCTCTAAGTGTCTCACGCTACTTCCTGTTTAAACAGGAAGCACTGCAGCATCAGACACGTAGACAGAGGAACCTCCAGTGCAAGGAACACATGAAGGTATGTGTTCCTGCCCGCTGCCTGCTGCCACTGATTTATGCTGGAGGGGAGCACTGAGGGGAGAGCCTGAGGTGAGGGAGGGGGACTGTCCCCCGTCCCCACCGATTTTGGCCATGCTTTCCCCTCATGCTGTGACCCTTCCTGCCTCCCCCAAACGACCCTGAGCGGGCCCCCCCTCGGGTACAGGGGCTGCAGACCCTACTGTTACGCCACTGACTCAGAGGAGCTATTTCCACAGGTATTGATGGACAAAAATGTGATGTGCAATTGTTGGCATTGAATGAAGGGGAGGAGCATCGGATGAAGGAGACACTCACATGACAGCCCCCAGGTCACCACAAGGTATAATGTCCCTGCTGTTTCAGCCTACTGTGAGCTTGAAACTTTAAGCTACGAGGGTGATGATAATGTGGCGATGTATGTGTCATTGGTGTCCATAGGAGAGGAACAGGAGGAGGAGAGTTCAGAGGGAGAGGCAGAGCCTTGGGGAGGGAGGGAGGGAAAGGGTAGGAAGCAGGGAGAGGTCGCAGGGGACAGGTGGCAAACAACAAAGTGTGACATCACCTGGGTCAGCCAGACACTGCATCTAGGCACTTCTAGCGGTACTAGACTGGCTAAACAAGGCTCATTAGTATGTGTGTATGATGTTGGCAGTTGAAAAGCATCCTCTGTCAGCAGCGATGGTCGTGGGAACACAAGCACTTACATAGGAATAGTGATGATTAGGGATAGAACGACGAATCCGGCAAATCCACAAATACTACTGAGGCACATATACCTTGCTACCTATACTGGAGGCACATATACCCTGCTACCTACAGTATACTGAAGGCCCCTATACCTATACTGCAGGCACATATACCTTGCTACCTATACTGAAGGCCCCTATACCTTGCTACCTATACTGAAGGCACATATACCCTGCTACTTACTGTATGCTGAGGCTCCTATACTCTGCTACCTATACTGAAGGTCCATATAGCCTGCAACCTTTACTGCAGGCACATATACCTTGCTACCTATACTGAGACTCATATACCTTGCTACCTATACTGAAGGCCCCTATACCTAGCTAGCTATACTGAAAGCTTCTATACCTAGCTAGCTATACTTAAGGGTTCTATACCTAGCTAGCTATACTGAAGGCACCCATACCTAGCTAGCTATACTGAAGGCACCCATACCTAGCTAACTATACTGAAGGCATCTATACTTAGCTAGCTACACTCACCTAAAGGATTATTAGGAACAGCTGTTCAATTTCTCATTAATGCAATTATCTAATCAACCAATCACATGGCAGTTGCTTCAGTGCATTTAAGGGTGTGGGCCTGGTCAAGACAATCTCCTGAACTCCAAACTGAATGTCAGAATGGGAAAGAAAGGTTATTTAAGCAATCTTGAGCGTGGCATGGTTGTTGGTGCCAGAAGGGCCGGTCTGAGTATTTCACAATCTGCTTAGTTACTGGGATTTTCATGCACAACCATTTCTAGGGTTTACAAAGAATGGTGTGACTGTGAAAAGGGAAAAACATACAGTATGGGGCAGTCCTGTGGCAGTCCTTGTTGATGCTAGAGGTCAGAGGAGAATAGGCCAACTGATTCAAGCTGATAGAAGAGCAACGTTGACTGAAATAACCACTCATTACAACCGAGGTATGCACCAAAGCATTTGTGAAGCCACAACACGCACAACCTTGAGGCGGATGGGCTACAACAGCAGAAGACCCAACCGGGTATCACTAATCTCCACTACAAATAATAAAAAGAGGCTACAATTTGCACAAGCTTACCAAAATTGGACAGTTGAAGACTGGAAAAATGTTGCCTGGTCTGATGAGTCTGGATAGAGTCAGAATTTGGCGTAAACAGAATGAGAACATGGATCCATCATGGCTGGATGGTGTACTGGTTAAGGGCTCTGCCTCTGACACGGGAGACCAGGGTTCGAATCTTGGCTCTGCCTGTTCAGTAAGCCAGTAATTCAGTAAGGAGTTCATTGGGCAAGACTCCCTAACACTGCTACTGCCTACTGAGTGCGCTCTAGTGGCTGCCTCGCAAGCGCTTTGAGTCCGACAGGAGAAAGGCGCTATACAAATACTGCCATTATTATTAGCACTGTGCAGGCTGGTGGTGGTAGTGTAATGATGTTGGGGATGCTTTATTGGCACACTTTAGGCCCCTTAGTGCCAATTGGGCATCGTTTAAATGCCACAGGCTACCTGAGCATTGTTTCTGACCATGTCCATCCCTTCATGACCATAATGTACCCATCCTCTGATGGCTACTTCCAGCATGATAATGAACAATGTTACAAAGCTCGAATCATTTCAAATTGGTTTCTTGAACATGACAATGAGTTCACTGTACTATAATGGCCCCCACAGTCACCAGATCTCAACCGAATAGAGCATCTTTGGGATGTGATGGAACGGGAGCTTCATGCCCTGGATGTGCATCCCACAAATCTCCATCAACTGCAAGATGCTATCCTATCAATATGAGCCAACATTTCTAAAGAATGCTTTCAGCACCTTGTTGAATCAATGCCATGTAGAATTAAGGCAGTTCTGAAGGCGAAAGAGGGTCAAACACCATATTAGTAGGATGTTCCTAATAATCCTTTAGGTGAGTGTATACTGAAGGAACCTTTACCTAGCTACCTATACTGTGGGCACCTATGCCTGGATACCTATACTGCAGGCAACGGAATGCACAATTCTTATCTGCAGGATTTGCTAGATTCGTGATTCAAAAGGTTTGAGATATTGGAGAACCTTTTTAGATTCGGATTCAGATTCAAAAAAGTTGTGGATTTGTCCCATCCCTAGTGATGATCGTTATCTTCTAACTACGATTGCGTGAAATTACACGTACATTTTTGCAAATTGCGCTTATACATAATTACAAATTCGTAATTCAATTGAATTTGTATAAGCATTCGTAATTACGTATAATTTTATACATAATTTACACGTAATTTCGTGCCGATTTTGGCGGTGAATTGCAAAGCCCCCATACATGCTATTGCTCCCTAAATTGCTACATATGTTAAGTGGAATAGAGGGTACAAGTAAAAAAAATAGACCTTATAGTTTTTGAGAAAATCGATTTTAAAAATGAAATGAAAAATGGTTTTTAAACCCAGAAAAATGACAGTTTCAAAACCATTTATTTATTGGTATTTTTAAAATTGATTTTCTCAAAAACTACAATGTCTTTTTGAACATTTTTGTATCTTGTTCCACTATTCTTCCTAACATATGTAGCAATTTTGGTAGCAATAGCGTTTGCTATTCACTGACAAAATTGGCATGAAATTACATGTAAATTCATAGTAAATTACGAGTGGTACCAATTGACTACAAAATTAATTATGCTATTCCACTGAAATTTTGCATCACGATTACGATCCGTCAATGAGTATTACGATGTGTAATTACACATGGGCGTAATTTGTTACAGGGCTGTTCAGCTTTTTGCAATAGCCTACCACCACTCTCAATCTACCCCACCCCCTCCTCAGGCGAATGGCGATGGACGGTAATGCCCACCCACATGGTTCCCAGCAGCAGCAGCCAGACACTGTGCCAGCGCACCGCTATGCAGAAGAGCTTGCAATCAAATTGCATGCTGACAGACAGGACAGCTGCAGCTATGAGCCATCACATCGGGGGACACTACCAGATGTTTAGCAAGAAATCTCGCTGGCCACCTGGTAGTGCTAGTGTCCCCAGATTTGATAGCTCCTCTGGCTGAACACTGTCTGGAGGCTTACTTCACAATGTGAGGGCCATCTGGTACTGGTGGAGTCCCCATGTTGCCATTTTGATTTAAGAGCAGGGATAACCGGTCTGATGCTGTTTTCTAATCTTATCAGCAGATCTCTGATGGAGGATAAATTCACACAGGCACCATGCTTTAGGTTTCTCAGATACACACACTGTTCTCTTCTAGTGTTGTCCGGATCATGAACGATTCGGATCTTTGATCCGAATCTATTTTGTGAGTCGAATCATCCGAATCATCAAAATGAGTGATTCGGATCGCAAAAGGGGCGGGCCAGGAGCGACACGCCCCCTCTCAGCGGGCCGCGGGGTCCTGGAAGCAGAGCTGAGATGGATCGCTCTGTTGGATGGGAGCCAGGGACAGGTAGATGAGAGAGAGGGGACATGGGTGCCACTGCCAGATATGTGTAGAGCACACATACTGGCTATAACGTGCTGCTGATTATAGGCTGTCTGCTCCGTAGTTGTGCACAGTGAACACATTGGAAGCTTTTGGCTCAGCTCAGCACAGCTCAGTAACTTTGCAGGCACTGTGATTGCTGTGCAATATGATCCTCCTGCACTCGCTCTAAACAGCTGCACTTTACTTCTGGGAATGCTTTCTTTCACTGTGCGACGTTTGCTTTCAAAGTGTACAGATGAGCATATAGGTGAAATACATGTAAAGCATATGATTGCAGCATGTGGGTATTGTGTGCAAGTAAACATTTCTGCTCTCTGCTCGTCCCTCCTCCCTTCTCTGTCCACTCCCTGCCCTCTGTCCATCTTCTCCCCTTCTCTGTGTGTCCACCCCCCTCCCCTTCTCCTGTCCACAGCAGGGAAAGACCTGTCCTGCTATTCATTTCACCCCCTAATGCTTCGGTAGTAAAATGATCCGAGATTCGGATCAAAGATCCGAATCTCTTCAATGATCCGATTCGAATCATCCGGATCATTGAAAAGATCCGAACTTCCCATCTCTATTCTCTTCTCTTCCTCTTTTCTCTTTTTTTTTGTTTGTTCTCTGAGCACAACTTTATTTTAACACTTCCTGTTTAACAAACGGACAACATTATCATATGACTCTAGATAAGTGCATAAGCTGTATAAGGGCATATAAAACATCACATATCTTAACACCCCCACTTGCTCTTATACTGCTTAAGAGGAATAGTTTGGTACGGTTACATCATTAACTGCCTACACTCCAAAAATGTATTAGTCATAATACAGTCAGCTACCATTTTGTCCGTAGAACAATACTCAAGATCTATCTTGCCCTCACTTAGAACAGATCTAAGGAAATGGAATTTAATGTCAATATGTTTGCATCTCTGATGACAAACTGGGTTCTTTGTGAGAGCTATCGCACTCTGATTGTCTTCAAATATCTTTACTGGCTCGTACTGACATTCACTGTCCAATTCTCTTAGCAATTATGCAAGATATAGACTCTCCTGTGTGGTTGCGGCTAACGCTATATATTCAGCTTCACAGGATGATAGTGCAATTGTTGGTTGTTTCATTGATTTCCAAAAAATCAGGGGTCCATTTTAGTCAGGCTGAAACAATATCTTGTTGTGCTTCTCCTGTCAATCTGGTCTGAGGCCCAACTGGCATCACTATAGTTTTAATTTCTCTTTGCATTTTCTGTATCATAGTTCAACATTGACAGTTCCTTTCTAGTATCTCAGTACGTGTTTGGCAGAGATCATGTGTTGTACACTTGGTTGTGAAAAGTGTTGTGACAGTTTGCTTATAGTCCAACTCAAATCTGGTCTTGTACATGTAGTCACATAAATCAAGCTGCCTACTATCTCCCGATAGCTTTTTACATCTGCAGGTTCACTTTTGTCGTCAAAATCTAATCTTTGTTCACAGGGAGTAGATTTCGGTTTACAATCTGACATACCAAATCTCTCTAGCATTTTAAAAATGTATCTCTTCTGATTCATCTTCACTGTGCCACTAGTCTGTTCAAAATTGATACCCAGAAAATAGTTCAGTTTTCCAAGATCCTTCATTTTGAATTTTGTCGCAAGTGTTGACTTCACATCATTGAGTAGTTTTTCATTGCTAGCAGCAATGATCAGATCATCAACCCATATTAGTAATATTGCTTGCTCATTTCTATTCTGTTTGACATATACACAATGGTCCACAGAATTCTGTACAAATGCATTTGAACATAGTCATGTAGCATTTTGTTCCAGTTTCTTCCCGATTGCTTAAAGAGGATCTGTAACGTCGAAAGATCCCTTGGGGGGTACTCACCTCGGGTGGGGGAAGCCTCCGGATCCTAATGAGGCTTCCCACGCCATCCTCCGTCCCTCAGGGGTCTCGCTGCAGCCCTCCGTAAAAGATGACTTCAATATTTACCTTGGCGGCTCCTGCACAGACGCTCTGACGGCTGTCGGCTCCGAAGTAGGCGGAAATACCCGATCGCCGTCGGGTCTGCTCTACTGCGCAGGCGCAAGTTTCCGGCGCCTGCACAGTAGAGCGGACCCGACTGAGATCGGGTATTTCCGTGTAGTTTGGAGCCGAAAGCAGCCACAGCGCCCCCGCTGGAGCCAGCAAAGGTAAATATTGAACTGACAGTCGGGTCTGTCGCCGGCTGTTCGGAGGGCTGCAGCGAGACCCCCGTGGGACAGAGGACGGCGTGGAAAGCCTCATTAGGATCCGGAGGCTTCCCCCACCCGAGGTGAGTACCCCCCCAGGGGATCTTTTTGATGTTACAGAGTCTCTTTAAGACCATACAGTGACTTCTTTAGTTTGAGAACTAGCTTTTCATTTGTGTCATTTTTTATCTCAAAACCTTCTGGTTAGTCTATATAGATCTCACAGTCAATTGGGGCATGCAAGTAAGCTGTCTTCACATCCATTTGATGCAGGATCAAATCATATTGTGCTGCCATTTGCATCAAAATGCGTAATGAAGTAAAATTTGCAGTTGGAGAAAAAGTTTCCATGTAGTCAGTTCCCTATACTTGACTATAACCTTTTGCTACAAACCTGGCTTTGTACGTTTCAGTTCCATTTGCATTGCTTTTTATCACATATACTGTCACAGGAGCCCTGGTGGTCAGACCGCAAATGGCCTTCCAAACGGTGCCAGCGCACGGATCGTGCGAACTCTGGTCGCAGTCAATGCGCAGGAACCGTTGGGACAAACCGCAGACAAACCAGAAGGGAGCCCGTGAGATATGGGTAATTACAACTTTACACGATTTCAGGGTATCTGCCACCACCTCGGTTACCATGGGACCGAGGAGCCCACTGACTGACTAGTCCTGCGAATAAAAAACTGTTAAACACACTCTATTCTGTCTAGTTAACCACAATACAATAGTAGTAGCGTCTCTCCAGAGGTCTGGTTCAGTTGTGCGGCTGATAAGCAGGGTAGCGGACAGTGAATGACTTTGATAAAGTCGTTTATTCACGGCAATATAAATAATTAATATATACAGACAATTATTAAAATCAACAATTATTAAAACAGTAATAGCCAGTATGAAAAATAAAAGAAGGGAGAAAAAAATACTTAGTTCCTGGAAAGATGTCCTTTTTGTGGGAAGAATCATAAAGTTCTTGGTTTCAATCAGAGTTCAGACCAGGTGGATGCCAGCATATCCTCAAGCTGGCACCGATGAGTTCAAGATGTTTTCAGGGTGGAGGACACTGAGTTTGTCTCCTCTGCCATTCTTATGCCCCTGATCCAGTAGGAGGGAATGAGGGCAGGGCCACACACCCACTTAGAACATGAGATGAGTCCTCCCCTTGTCCTGGGGACCAGAAATCATGTCTTAACCACATATGGGCTCTATCTCACAGAACCGTACAGGTCAGGGCAGATTTACTAATATTTTCAGGTCTGCCTCGATTTACCCAGCAGCCTGATACCAAACATGAGGGGTGGGACCCCTGTGGTATCATCAGGGCACTTTCGAACTGCCTAACTGACAGTCTTTACCTCAGAATGTTCTGAAATGTTCTCAGAACCAGCGCCAGACAGGGCCCTACACGCTGTGTTAGTTTGGAGGGTCTGCCAGCCTGGCAGCACAGAAAATATGACACATATAGCAGTTTATGGAATATGATCTACATTTGGGATTGACAGCAGGTCATCCCTAGGTGAGGTTCTTTTTGAAGCTGGCAGCAGCAAGCCACATGTCGGCTCCACTGCTGGGGAAGGAGCCAGCGTGTCTGAGTTTTTACACTCTAGATTGCTTCTGTCATGGTGCTTGTCACCTATACCTGATGGATGGGCCATCAGCACAGCTTGAAGCCAGGGACTCTCTGCAGTTAAGCTGATGCTATCTCCCTGTTGAGAAAAGACTCAGCTGCTTCTACACCATCAATCCAGATCCTATCGATCTGAAGCGCAATTGATGCAGAGAATCGAGTGCGATCGCTTTTTCTTCACGGGCGGTTCCAGGACGCGTCTGCGGCTCCGCAACCGTCCGTGACATATACCCATCTACCCCCCACTGAGTTTTTGCCTTCCGGTAGGGTGTTCAATGTGAAGGTATCATTCTCCTTTAGTGATTCCATCTCATCCTTCATTGCATTTAACCAAATGTGTGACTGGGGTGATTCCATGGCTTCTCTGAAGGTCTGAGGTACATCATGTGCCCTGCAGGAGTAGTCTATATTCATCAGTACCTGATCATCACGAACAGATTCTAGTACATAGTCATTCAAATACTGAGGAGTTTTTCTATTTCTTGTGTGGTATCTTGTACCATGGTCATCATCTTTGTCCTCTGTAATCTCCACTAAAGAAGCTGGGGTCTCTTTAGTCATTGGACTCGATATAGGAATTGCACTCCTTTCTCCATAGACATCATCATCACTGTCCAACAGCGCAGTCTGAGTTTGTTTCTCAATTACATCCTTTTCAATGAATTTTACTAGTCTGTGCTTGAAGACTTTACCAGTGTCTGGGTAATACACCAGATAAGAAGGACTATTTTTGTCATATCCTACAAAAATTCCTTTTGTGCACTTTGGATCCAGCTTTTTCCTATCATGTTTGTATGCAAAACATTCTGATCAAAAAGTTTTCAATTTTGAAAAGTCTGGTTTCTTCCATGTCAGTATGCTGTATGGCGTTTGTGTGAGGAAGCCCGGAAGCGCAGCCGCTCACTCTCAGAGCGGGGCAGCTGCTTCCGCATCCAGCATGGCGGCGCCGCATGGAGGAGCCGCCGCACGCCGCGTGAGCAGCGGTGAACGCGGAAAGGCCGTCGCGTGCAGTGCGGTGGCTCCCGCAGCGGGCGCCAGAGACAGTGCTGGTGTGGCTGGGATGCATAGTCCACCAGCGTTAGTCGTGACGCGCGCGCGCGCACTGAGGCAGAAGATATGATGGCCAGAAGTGAGTCAGCTGACCAGGCTGGTTAGCTGACTCTGGCTCCACTCCTCATTGGTCCAGCACTTAGGGAGGTGCTGGAGAGATACCTCTGTATATATAATGCTGGCTGTTCAGTTGCTGGTTGTCTGGCGTCGCGAACACATACGTGGGAGCACTCAGACCTGTAGTCAGATCCTTAAGTGTGCCGGGACCAGCTGGAGCTGTAATCCTATACTTAGCTAGATTCTGTTGATAGCTTAAAGTACTAGTTTGATTGTGATTATCTGTTATGAACCTTTGCCTGCCTGACTATCCTCCTGAACTCTGATCTTGTACCTTGCCATTCTGATACTCTGTTGCCGTACCCCGGCTCGTCCTTAGACTCTGTTTCTGCCTCTTGATTTTGTACTTCGATATTTCTGATACCCTGTTGCCGAACCCTGCCTGTACTTTAGACTCCGCCTTTGCCTTCTGATTCTGTACTTTGTCTGTCCGTGTGGTTACGACCTGATCTGCCCGACCTCGAGAACCGACCTTACTGTTAGAGGCGGTTCCCAGTCCTGATAGTGACACTTCCTCTTGAGTGTCACTTTCATTCTGTCGATTCCTACTCTCAGCCTGACTCCTCCCTCCGGGAGAGTCCAGAAGGAATTGTACCGTACTCCTTACTGCTCTGAGGCCAGTCCTCTCATTATTACTGTTTGCACCAAAACACTCTACCCAGGTGTCCAGAGTTTAGCTGGTATATCGGATTATCGGTGATACTGCAGATCACTTATAATCTGGTATACATCTGAATTCCCAGTGATACTGCAGATCACCGGTAATCAGATCCTCTCTGTGCTTCACCGATCGTTACAGTTTGCTTCAAACGACTGTTAAAACATCGGTTTCGAATCATAGCTGCTGTCATCACTGCATTTGTCCATAACTCTTTTGGTACTTTACTCTCTATCAGCATACATATTGCCATTTCTATCAGTGTTCTCCAGTTTCTTTCAGCAGTTCCATTTTGATGTGGCGAGTAAGGTGCTGAAGTCTCATGTCTTATGCTCCTCTTTCTGAGTAGTGACTGGAAGTCATTCGATGTAAATTCAGTACCATTGTCTGACTGTAAAGAAACGCAGAAAAGCCGCCGCTTCTACTCAGAGCAAGGCGGCTGTTTCCGCGGATGGCATGGCGGAACGCGGAAAAACCGGCGCGTCTGACGCGGCAGTTAGCACGCATGGACCTGGCACTGACAATTTGTCCCAGCGCGGGGAGACCGCCGCCGCCTATGCGGCCAACCCCGCGCATGGCTCCGCAGGGACATTGCAAAACTCGACAGGTGTGGCTGGGACCAGTAGTCCACCTAGATTCAGAATGACACGCGTGCGCGCGGAGAGGCAGAGCTTATATGGCAGCCAGAAAAGGGTCAGCTGACTGTGACGCCGTCGATATGGCATATCGAATGCGTCATGGAGTTACGAATGCCAGTTCTTCGCAAACCAACCAAACTGACAGTTTTTGGTTTAAATACACTTTTTTTCCCTTCGCCAAAGGGCTGGAGAAATCTTTTCATGGTCAGTTAATTAGCCTCCTGTGAAAAGATTCTCTGCCAGCATTCAGGGACCCCCAACCAGGCAGAAAGAGGGAAATCTCACACCTCCACTGCCTAACCCAGACTTGGTGGCTTCTCAGCCCCGTACATGAAAAGAGCAGCCACAGGAGGTCCTGCTAACATCCTGTAGAAGCCACTTAGAGACTACAGCTGGCTTTCTCAGTGACTAGTAGGAAACCTATCTGTGACCTCACAGATATGAAATCCATCTTTTATCATAAAGATGACTTCCCAAATCGGCAACGGCCTTTAGAACCCGCTTATTCTGAAATTCGGAACCAACCACACGATTGGATGTTTCTGAATTCAAGGTAAGCCCTGCCAAAGCAGAGATATGCATTTTGGGGTCACCATTCACTCTAAACCCCCCAAGTTTGGTATCAACGTTCTTGATAAATTCTGACAAACCTAAAAATGTTATTAGATTTAACACAACTTGTACGGTTTGCAGATGAGCACACTTATCATGATTCAGGTAAATTCTTGCCTCTATGAGAGGGGCAGAGACCTCCTGCTGCAAAGAGGTGTGTGATCCACGCCCCCTAACCCCTCCTTGCTGGAGTGGGGGCTATAACCACAGAGAGCCCAGAAAGCTCTGAGTCCTTTACCTTCAATCTGATGCCTAGTAACATCCTGGCAGCCCGCAAGGACACGGGCCAAAACCACCATCTTGGAACTTTCTAACAAAGGCCTGTTGGCCGCATGGCAACCGCCATTTTGGACATTACGCCAAAGACTTGCGATTGCCGCTTGGACTACCAATAACGGTATTTGAACTGTGTATATTCAGACATTCTGTTCCTTTTCCTCTCTTCTCTCTGTCAATCAATCTGTTCTAAAATAAGCTGTGTGTATGTAGTTTAGAAATAAACTAACGATTTTTATCGTTCAGTCTTGTGCCTGTTCTGGTCATCTGATTGCTGCTATAACGAACCTGCCCTCTGAAGAGTCAGTCATACTACCGCATTGTTTTATGGTTTGCTTATAAATTGTTGATTTGCTAGCTAGGTTGTAAATAACCGTTTCTTCCTTCTAGGATTAGCTAGTACCAGATTTCCTGTGCGAAAACGATAACTTTCGTTTCTCGATTGTAAACACAATTCGAGATTGCATCATATAGGGACCCAGTAACCTTTCTTTAACGTCACATTGCTCACAGTCTTTAAGCCATCGGAAGTGACTATTCCCCAAACGGTGACTGGAGCGTGTTGAACGTGATTGGGCTGGCTACCTTATTATGATAGCATTGGGGTCTCTTCGCCCCAGTTGGAGACTGTCTGCTCCATTCATCTAATCAGACAGTGGTGGCAGTGTATTTACCCGATTTCCAGCGCGAAATCGATATTTTTAGTTTACCGATTGTATATACAATCAGAATTGTACATGTATGGGCACCTCCAACCGATCTTATCCGTTTATTACGCACACAGTGAATTTGCCTCCAGAAGTCTCTAGTGCATGAGACCTGCATGGCAACAGTGGCCTAGTAATACGGGATTGGTGGATGTTTGTCCCATTACATATTGTCGGCAGCTGCGCGACCAATCTTTGTCAGTCTGTTCACCGTACTTCCTGCGTATGCTAACGGGAGCAGATTAGACGGGATTGGCACGCTCTGTCGCCTTGTCACTTTTTCTTTCTTCTTCCCTCTGACGATCCAGCAACCGGTCTCGTTGTCCGTCTGCGCCCGTACTTCCTGCGTACGCTAACGAGAGCAGATCTCGACGGGATCGCGGGGCTGGATTGTCACATGACCAAGCCAGTCAGCTGACAACTCTGCTTCTTTTCATTGGTCCAGCACTTAAGGGAGGTGCTGGAGAGCACTGGTGTATATATACTGGGTGCTGGTCATTCTATGGTTGTCTGGCATTGCAATCATAACATGGTAGCACTCAGGCCTTGTTCGTATCTGTGTTCTAGCATAGTTTCCAAAGGTGTTGACGATCACGGACCTCACACCTTTGCGTTAGGAATTTGAAATGTATTATTTGTTATGACCTTTTGCCTGCCTGACTATCCTCCTGAATTCTGATTCTGTACCTTGCTATTTTCTGATACCCTGTTGCCAAACTCTGCTAGTACCTGAACTCTGTATTTGCCTTCTGACTCTGTACCTCGCTACCTCTGATACCCGTTGCCGAACCCTGCCTGTCTATTGGATTACGAATCTGTCTCCTGAATCTGTACCTTATCTGTCTGTGTGTTAACGACCTGGATTGTCTGACCTCGAGAACTGGCCTTACTGTTAGAGGCAGTTCACAGATCTGTTAGTGACACCCCCTCATTGGTGTCACTCACGCTCTGTCCTTCCTACTCTTAGCCCAGCTCCTCCCCCGGGAGAGTCTCGGCCATAGGAAGGAACTTACTTCTGGGCAGTACTCCTTACTGCTCCTGCACCTCCTCCTAAGGTGCCGTTCTTGAAGTATATTGTCACATTAAACACTCATACTACTCAGGTGTCCAGAGGTTAGTAGATATATCTGATTATCGGTGATACTGCTGATCATCTATAATCAGGTATATTCTGCATTCTCGGTGATACTGCAGATCACTGGTAATCAGACCCTCTCTGTGTTACACCGATCGTTACACTGACCTTATTCTCTTGATGATCCCATAGGGGGCAGTATCAGCGATAAACTTCTCTGTGCCTAGAACTGCGTCACTCTTGTTTTTCAGAAAGTACACAAACACTGCACCAGAATAATCATCAGTGAATGCTATGATGTATCGAAATCCATCTTTTGTAACTGGCTCTATAGGACCTGCTAAATCTGTGTGTACTAGTTCAAGTGGGTATTTTGCACGGGTGTCAGACTCTCTGTTTCTACTCTGAACAAATTTCCCTTGAATACAAATCTCACAATTCAGGTTCGACTTATCAACTTTACCTTTGATCTTCATTCCATCTACTAGATTCTGTAGTTTCAAGATATCTTCGTAATTACAATGACCAAGGATTTCATGCCATTTCTGAATATCATAACAACCGTAACAACTGTCGTCACATCCCTTGTAGGTGTTCAAGTAGTAAAGTCTGTTGCATTTCTTTATAATAAATTTTGTACCATTCTTATGAACCAAAACACTGTCATCTGGTCGGAATTCAACAGATGCTCCATTCCTTGTTGCTGCCTCAACAGATAAAATGTCCTGTGGATATGTGCGGATAAATAATGCATTCTGTAACAATGTCCTCACTTGTTTTCCCTCACTGTCCATTAGGTACACTTCTGCGTCACCCCTCTTGAGTGAACCTACACCTGAAGTTCTTCCATCTGCCAACTCCATGTAGTGTCTCTCTGGCTTAAAGGGATACTGTAGGGGGGTCGGGGGAAAATGAGCTGAACTTACCCGGGGCTTCTAATGGTCCCCCACAGACATCCTGTGTTGGCGCAGCCACTCACCGATGCTCCGGCCCCACCTCCAGTTCACTTCTGGAATTTCTGACTTTAAAGTCAGAAAACCACTGCACCTACATGCCCGTGTCCTCGCTCCTGCTGATGTCACAGGGAGTGTACTGCACAGACACAGACCATACTGGGCCTGCGCTGTGCGCTCTTGATCACATCAGCGGGATCGAGGACACGGCAACGCAGGCGCAGTGGTTTTCAGACTTTAAAGTCTGAAATTCCAGAAGTGAACCGCAGGCGGGGCTGGAGCATCGGTGAGTGGCTGCGCCAACACAGGATGTCTGCGGGGGACCATTAGAAGCCCCGGGTAAGTTCAACTCATTTTCCCCTGACCCCCCTACAGTATCCCGAGGTGTCAAATCTTTTAAATTTCTTGATGTCTGTGATAATATGCGATGTTGCTCTTGTATCTACCATCAAGCTTTTTGCTCTGGAATTGCTCAACTGGTCTTCACTTATTTTAATGGCAAATGTTTGTTCTGTATCATCAACTACATGCTTTACATTGTCTCGTGCTTTCCGTCTGCACAATGTCTCTCTGTGAGTGGAGCTCTTGCAATAATTACACCACTGTGTCTTTATTCACTCTGCTTGGACATGCATTGGCTTTGTGACCTTTCTGATTACAACTGTAGCAGATTAGGATGTCTTTCTCCCTTGCTGGTGTAACAGGGGTGCTGGTCTTCATAACATTATCAGTACTTGGGCTGCTACGATATTTTTCAGTGTCCTCAAAAATCCTTAACTGGGTTTTAAAGTCAGCAAAAGTCACATCTTCTTTGCCTTGTGTTATATGCATTGCAAATGGTTTGAATGATTCAGGTAGGCCTTTAAGAATCATAGCAACTAGTAGTCCATCACTGAGGGTCTCTGCTGCATTTCTAAGTGCTGTAATAGCTGTTTCTGTGCGTATGATATAGTCTGCGACACTTTCACATTCAGATTTCTGAAGCGATGTCAGTTCTGTGTATAAATGTATGATACGTGGCTTACCTTTGCCAGCATAATGATCTCTCAGAAGTTTCAATGCTTTTCTTCCATTATCAGCTGCTTCTCTCATTATAAGAGACAGACTTTTGTCATCTAGGAACTGGATTAGCTCAGCATAAGCTTCTTCGTTCTTACTCCTATCTTGAATAGGGTCTGCTTCATCTCATGGTTCATGCAGGATGGTCTCTTTAAGGTTCATCAAGCGCACATAGGGTTGCCACCTTTTGGGTAAAAAAATACCGGCTTGGGGGTGTGACCTGTGGGGTGTGGCCTAAAAGTGGGTGTGGTCTGTTACACCCTTTTTTTCTCCAAGATTGCACAAGATGACTGCCAAAATTGAACAAGAACAGTAAGAAGAGGGCATGATTACAACAGATTATGGTTGATAATAGGCATAACATTAAAATATAGAGACCTATCCATGGTATCCCTTAGATGGGACTCCCAGCCGGTGAAGAGAAATTAAAAGGTCCTATCTATTGTACAGCCAGCCATTATTGTTGCGTTCAGTGGAGCCAGCCAGCACAGAGACCGGGCACATGTGCAGCTCACAAAGGCAGCAAGAACTGTCAGCTGCCGACTCCTCCTCCTACCCCAGCCTGTGCGAGTGAATAACACAGCCAGGGGGCACGGCAACACTCGCTGGTGATTGGCTGGAATTGTTGCCAATCTTAGAAGAGGGGTGAAAGGCAGGGGCGTTGCTAGGATCCCAGGAGATCCGGGCACCAGGCAGGGAGAACCAGCGGAAAAAATAGGTGTGGTAATTCAGAGAGTGGGCGTGGCCAAATGTACATGAACTTAGCAGCGTGTAACCTAAAGATGAGGCTGGTTACACACTGAAAGCGTGCAGGAGAACGGCTCCTGCACGCGTTGCAGTGTGTCGTCGGGAAACTCCGGTGCGACGCTGAGTAGCAGCGGTAGTAGTTAATTAACCCGAAGGGGAAACGGCGAATCCCGACGATAAAACGCGCCGGGACGCGTCGTACCGCAACGTATCGAAACGCAGCGTCGGGTGTGAAAGGTAAAAGGAAAGTCTATGGACTTTCCTTTTACCTTGGTTAACGCAAAGTATAGACTTTGCGTTAAAACGCGGAAAAAGGGCTCTGGTGTGAAAGACCCCTGAAGGGCCTGCCCAGCAAAATGTTGGATGGAGCCCCTATCCTTTAATTAGATAGTTTACTATCAGTATAGGCGTAAAGATGCATACACATTCAATTTTGATTGGTCAATCACTGACCAATTTTACCACCCCCATGTAGTATGAGAGCCAACAGACTTTATATACAGTACTATGAACAGAGCTGAGCTCTCATAATACCTAGAAGTAGTAAAATTGGCTAATCAAAATTGTATGTGTGAATCAGGCTTTACAGCTAATGCTGTACATACAATACTGCTGGTTTACAATCAGTACATGCACAGAGTAACAGATTATACTGTACATACTGGAGGTAGCAGAGATCAGCACACACTGCAGCTAGTTTACTATCAGTACAGGCACAGAGTAACAGCTTATACTGTACATATTGGAGGTAGCAGAGATCAGCACACACTGCAGTCTGTTTACTATCAGTACAGGCACAGAGTAACAGCTTATACTGTACACACTGGAGGTAGCAGAGATCAGCACACACTGCAGATAGTTTACAATCAGTACAGGCACAGAGTAACAGCTTATACTGTACATACTGGAGGTAGCAGAGATCAGCACACACTGCAGCTAGTTTCTATCAATATAGGCACAGAGTAACAGCTTATACTGTACATACTGGAGGCAGCAGAGATCAGCACACACTGAAGCTAGTTTACTCTCAGTACAGACACAGAGTAATAGCTTATACTGTACATACTGGAAGTAGCAGAGGTTAGAACACACTGCAGCTAGTTTACTATAAGTACATGCACAGAGTAACAGCTTATACTGTACATACTGGGAGTAGCAGAGATCAGCACACACTGCAGCTAGTTTACTATCAGTACATGCACAGAGTAACCGCTTACACTGTACATACTGGAGGGAGCAAAGATCAGGCAACACTTCAGTGAGTTTACTATCAGTACAGGCACAGAGTATAAGCTTTCGCAGGGGCTATATCACTTCTTTGGATGGGGCAAATCAAATTCAGAAAGGTAAACTTACCCGTCTTGATTACCTTAATTAATCAACTATTCTAGTGGCAGGTTGGTAGTGATTGATCGATTCACATGAGAGGCTTGTGGTGATCAGTAGATTCTAGTTAAAGGTAGATATTAATGAATATATTTTAGTGGAAAGCAGGTAGTGATTAGTGATGGCCCGAACCGTTCGCCTGGCGAACCTTTCTGGGCCTCCTACTACTTCCGGGTCGCAATGACCCGGAGTAGTACGCCTGCGCTGCCCGGCAGAGCGCGTCCTAGATCGCGCTCCTGTTGCCGGGCACTCTCTGCGCATGAGCGTGACGTCACTCATGACGTCACGCACATGCGCAGAAAGTGCCCGGCAACGGGAGCGCGATCTAGGACGCGCTCTGCCGGGCAGTGCAGGCGTACTACTCCGGGTCATTGCGACCCGGAAGTAGTAAGAGGCCCAGAATAGCAGAGCAGTTTGCCGGCGAACGGTTCGGGAACCGTTCGCTACATCTCTGGTAGTGATAGGCAGGCAGCAGGAGACAAGTGACAGTAGTAATGCTGGATGCACACCATGCATGTCTGTCACCCACTACTTGTTAGCATCTTCTCATTCTCAATTTTTTGGCAGATTTACCTGCCAGATCGATTATTTCCAGCATGTCCGATCTGAGGATCGATTTTTTTTTTTGAGACATTTTCTGATAGATTTCCATAGAAACTAAAAGAAATCGATCAGAAAATTGCTCAAAAAAATTGATTGATGCTCAGATCGGGCATGCTGTAAATAATCGATCTGGCAGGTAAATCTGCCAAAAAATTGTATGGTGTGGATCCAGCATGAGAAGATGCTAACAAGTAGTGGGTGACAGACATGCAGTAGGTTCTAGGGTGCAGTGGAAGCTAAGTAACAAGATGCAGTGGGAAAAAAAAGTCTAGGACTTATGGTACACTATAATACAGATTAAATTGTGGTCTCCTCTGAGGACAGTCAGTGACATGACTATGTACTCTGTAATGTGCTGCAGAAGATGTCAGTGCTATATAAATACATAATAATAATAATATGGTAGGACATTACACTATGGTAGGATTAGATTGTGAGCTCCTCTGTGGACAGTCAGCGACATGACTATGTACTCTGTAACGTGCTGCAGAAGATGTCAGTGCTATATAAATACATAATAATAATATGGTAGGACATTAGACTATGGTAGGATTAGAGTGTGAGCTCCTCTGTGGACAGTCAGTGACTATGTTCTCTGTAATGTGCTGCAGAAGATGTCAGTGCTATATAAATACACAATAATAATAATAATATGGTAGGACATTAGACTATGACTATGGTAGGGTTAGATTGTGAGCTTCTCTGTGAACAATCAGCGACATGACTATGTACTCTATAAAGTGCTGCAGAAGATGTCAGGGCTATATAAATACATAATAATAATATGGTCGGACATTAGGCTATGACTATGGTAGGATTAGAGTGTGAGCTCCTCTGAGGACAGTCAGTGGCATGACGTGTACTCTGTAAAGTGCTGCAGAAGAGGTCAGTGCTATATAAATACATATAATAATGTTAGGACATTAGACTAGGACTATGGAAGTATTAGATTGTGAGCTCCTCTGAGGACAGACCCTGACATGACTATGTACTCTGTAATGTGCTGCAGAAGATGCCAGTGCTGTATAAATACATAATAATAATAATAATAATAATAATATGGTAGTGCATTAGACTATGACTATGGTAGAATTAAAGTGTGAGCTCCTCTGAGGACAGTCAGTGACATGACTAAGTACTCTGTAATGTGCTGCAGGAGATGTCAGTGCTATATAAATACATAATAATAATAATATGGTAGGATATTAGACTATGACTAAGGTAGGATTAGAGTGTGAGCTCCTCTGGAGACAGTCAGTGACATGACTATATACTCTATAAAGTGCTGCCGACAATGTCACATGAATGGGCACACAGAGAGATGGACAGAGGACGGGCGACAGAGAGAGGCGCACACACAGAGGAAGGGGCACAGAGAGATACACACGCAGAGGATGTGGCACAGACACACACAGGACACGGCACAAACAGAGAGACACAAAAACACTACCCCAATTTAAAACACGAACATACACCACTCAAAAACACACGCACGAACGCACACAGACACACAGATCTCTGTCTTCACCCTTTTCTGCCCACACCACACACCTACACACACACACACACTGTACACACACACACACACACACTGTACACAGAATACACACACACACACTGTACACACACACACTGTACACACTGTACACACACACACTGTACACACACACACACACTGTACACACACACTCACACTGTACACACACACTGTACACACACACTGTACACACTGTACACACACACACACTGTACACACACACACTGTACACACACACACTGTACACACACACACACACACACACTGTACACACACACTCACACTGTACACACACACTGTACACACTGTACACACAGACACATACACACCTTTTCTGCCCACACCACACACAACATTCAGGAGGGAGAGGAGGGGAGGAGGGGGAGAGACACAAAAAGTAAACAAGCCAGACAGCGTATACGACCTGCTCCTCCTCCCCGACATGCATTCTTCATCACGCTGCTGCTGGCTCTGGCTGTCTTCTCCCCTTCCTCAGTTTGCTGTTCTGCTCCATCGCTCCTCTTCAGTGCGATGAAGTGCCAGGTCCCGCAGCCCTCTCCTTGAATTCTTGGCGGCAGCTTCTGCTCCCCATCAGGCCCAGCAAGAACACGCTCAATTCAAAACTTGCTGGGAGGCGGAGCTTCAGCGTGGCCGAATCTTCACAGCCAGGTGACAGGGAGAAGGGGCAGAGCAGCCTGGTACAGCCACTGCGCAGTAAGGAGCCTCCCAAGACAGGAGTCAGTTTAGCCTTTTACCGGCAAATGACTTGCCGGTAAAAAAAAAAATCCGGTGCCGGCTTTGTAGCAAAATTAACGGCTGGGCCGGCCAGATACCGGCTGGGTGGCAACCCTAAGCGCACATGGCCTAGGAATTTTGTCTCCCACAGCTCATAAGTCTTCTCATCTCCATCGAAAAGTAGCCTGTTCCATCGGCTTGTTCCCTCTCTCCTAGGCCCATAACCTGTTGCCATTTTGATTTAAGAGCAGGGATAACCGGTCTGATGCTGTTTTCTAATTTTATCTTGTGAGTTACAGCAGATCTCTGATAAATTCACACAGGCACCATGCTTTAGGTTTCTCAGATACACACACTGTTCTCTTCTCTTCCTCTTTTCTCTTTTTTTTTTTTTTTTTGTTCTCTGAGCACAACTTTATTTTAACACTTCCTGTTTAACAAACAGACAACATTATCATATGACTCTAGATAAGTGCATAAGCTGTATAAGGGCATATAAAACATCACACCCCAGATTTGATGGCTCATCATGGCTGTACTTCTGTAGGCAGCAGGCATGTCATTTGATGGCCAGGCCATCAAATGCTTGCCATTACCTACAGTGTATAGCCAGAGGAGCCATCAAATCTGGGGACACCACCAACCTTCTTGTGATATACTGAATAACAGTGTGTCACTTACCTTACTTGATTTTCTGGCTATTTCTGGTCTGTCCTTGGTAGCCACAGCATGTCAGTCTCCACGGAACAGTGTGTCATACACTGTCACATGTGCAGACAGCATCAATCCCCCAATAAATTATCCACAGGGGGGCGGAGCTGTCTCCTACATAGGGCAGGCCACAGGACAGAGTTATTTGTTATGGGGCACTCTCGTTTTGCCGTTTCACCTGCACCCCCCAGCCTGTCACTTAACTACACATGCTGCCTGGTGCCGCTATTAGAGATGGGAAGTTTGGATCTTTTCACTGATTCGGATGATTCGAATCGGATCATTGAAAAGATCCGGATCTTTGATCCGAATCTCGGATCATTTTACTAGGGAAGCATTTGAAATGACTAGCAGGACAGGATTTTTCCTGCATTGGACAGACAGACAAGGGGGGGGGGGGGGGGGGTGGACAGACAAGCAATCATATGCTTTACATATATTTCACCTATATGTTCATCTGTATACTCTGAATGCAAACGTCTCACAGTGAAAGAAAGCATTTCCCTTTTCTCACCTCGAACACATCATAAATTTAGGGAGAAGATAAGTGCAGCTGTTTAGAGCAGTGCAGGAGGATCATATTGCACAGCAATCACAGTGCCTGTCCTTTCATTCATTTAGCCCAGCAGAGTTACTGAGCTGTGCTTCTCAGCCAAAAGTTTCCCATTTGTTCACAACTACAACAGACAGCCTATAATCAACAGCACATTGCAGCCAGTATGTGTGCTCCACACATATCTGGCAGTGGCACCCATGTCCCCTCTCCCAACTACCTGCCCCTGCAAGGCTGGCTCCCCTCCAACTGAGCGATCCATCTCCGCTCTGCTTCCAGGACCCCGGTGCCCGCTGAGAGAGGGGGGCGTGCCGCTCCTGGCTCCACCCCTTTTGATCCGAATTTGTTCATTTTGATGATCCGGATGATTTGACTCACAAAAGAGATTTGGATCAAAGATCCGAATCGTTCTTGATCCGGACAACACTAGCCGCTATACAGTGAACAGGAGATGGGGGCGTGGTGGAGCGGAACTTTCTTCCTACCTCCGCTTGTCTGTGACTGTCCCCCAGTGGTCAGGGCTTCTGCAATTTGAATTGGGAACTTAGGAAGTGATGCCCAGTGTTGCCCGCCCACACTTCACTTCCCAGTTCCAAGGGCAAGGCAGCAGAGACTGAGCAGCGCTGCCCCCCGCCTCCCATGCCTATGCACGCAGCTGATGCTAAAGACTTGCATGTTGCAGTTCTGCGTGCAGGCATGAACGAATACGGCGACTGGCAGAGCAAGTGGGACACACACATTAGCCTGGCTGAGGCAGCTGACTGTATACGCCGAGAGGAGGAAGCGGCTAACTACAAGGCTGACAGCAGGCACGTGCACAGGGGGGTGCTCTGGGTGCCCAGGCACCCCCCTTTTTAAAATGTTCAAAAAAAGCCCCTCTCAACGCGCAAAAAATTAGCTCCGCCTCCAGCTGCGATAAGCCCCGCCCACCCGCGAGAAGCTCCGCCTCCGTCTGGGACACTTTCAAGTGAAGAGGCCCAGACAGGAATCCTAGTGTGGCATACTGACCTCTCCCTCCACCTAGGACCCATACTGACCTCTACCTCCCCCAGCACCCATAGTGACCTCTCCCTCCACCTAGGACCCATACTGACCTCTACCTCCCCCAGCACCCATAGTGACTTCTCCCTCCACCTAGGACCCAGTGACCACTCCCTCCCCTAGCACTCACCGTGACCTCTCCCTCCACCTAGGACCCATACTGACCTCTCCCTACCCAGTACCCACAGTGACATCTCCCTTCACCTAGCACTCACAGTGACCTCTCCCTCCACCTAGGACCCACAGTGACCTCTCTCTTACCCAGCACCCACAGTGACCACTTTCTTACCCAGCACCCACAGTGACCTCTCTCTTACCCAGCACCCACAGTGACCTCTCCCTACCCCAGCACCCACAGTGACCTCTCCCTCCACCTAGCACCCACAGTGACCTCTCCCTCCCCAGCTCTAGCAGTGATCCTGCCTACCCCAGCACCCACACTGACCTCCCCCCCCCCCCCAGCACCCACAGTGATTTTTCCCTCCCCCAGTGGCTACCCTTCTGTCCCCTGCAGCGCCCACTGGGACCTCCCATCCCAAAAGCAGCACCTACAGTGACCTCTCCCATTGCCAGCGCTCACTGTGGCCTCTCCCAACATCCAGCATCCACTCCCTCCTCCAGTAACCATACTGACTTCTCCCAGCACCCACAGTGACCTCCCCTTCCTCCAGCATCCATACTGATCTCTTCCTTCCACAGCACCCACAGTGGCCTACCCTTCCCCCAGCACCCACACTGACCTCTACCTCCCTTAGCAGCAACTATGCCATTCATAGCAGCACCCATAGTGACCTCCCACCCCCTGCACCCACAATGACCTCTACCTCCCAAGACCCACAGTGATCTCCCCCAAAGGACCCACAGTGACCTCCCTTTCCTCCAGCACCCATACTGACCTCTACATTCCACAGCACCCAGTTACTTCTCCCCCCAGCACCCACAGTGACCTACCCTTCCCCCATCAACCACACTGACCTCTACCTCTCCTAGCAGCAACTTCGCCATTTATAGCAGTACCCACAGTGATCTCCTACCCCCTGCACCCACAGCAATCCCACCAATATTCAGAACCCACATGACACACAATGCCCACCCATAGCTAGCACCCAGTGCAGGCATGGCACCAAGTATTTGCACCTGTGTGATACCCAGTCCCTGCACCCAACACCCACATGTTTCATCTGCAGTAGTTCCAGTTGCACTAAGCTTCCACTTAGTGCCCAGCACTCACCAAGCACTCACACATTGGACATCCAGTATTTGCACCCAGAACTCACAAGGGACTGAGTACCTGCAATCAACAACTACATGATGGTTGATACCCACCCATACAGCCAGAAACCACATGACACCCTGTGCCAGCACCCAGAACCCACATGGCACCCAGCATCTGGCTTTAGCACTCACATGACAACAAATACCCCACTAGCCAGCACCCATCACCCATATGTCACCATGTACTCACTCCCAGTACCCACTTGGCACTCAGTATTTGCACCTAAGACCCACATACCCCCATAATCAACACCCACATGGCACAGTACACACACGTTACCAAGTTCCAAAGCCATTATATGCACCTAGTAAGAGTCCATGGCAGGCACCCAAATAGTTCCCAGTACCCATCCTTGGTCCAAACCCATATGAGACTCAGTACTCTCCTATGGCACACATCCAGACCACACATGGCACTCCCTACTCACTCATGTCCAACAGTCACATGGCTCCCTGTACCAATTAGCACTTACATGGCACCCACTATTGTTTATCACCATCTGCTACTCATTCAGCACCCAATACTGCATAGCACCCACTGCAAATAAACACCCAATACAAACTGGACCAAGCACCCACTTAACCCAAACCCGCACCCAAAGTACCTGCATTCAAAACCCAGGTGATGCCCAAAGCCCACACATAGCCAGCACCCAGTACAAGCATGGCTCCAAGTATTCGCACCCATGTCACATCCAGTACCTGTACCCAGCACCCACATGACATCGAGTACACGCACCCATATCTTACATGGCACTATGTAATCAACACCCGCATGACACTCGATACCCTACCATAGCCAGAACCCACATGACACTCAGCACTTACACCCAGAACTCACATGGCACTAAGTACTTGCAATCAACACCGGCATGGCACTCGATACCCAACCATAGCCAGAACCCATATGACACTCAGTACTTACACCCAGATCCCACATGGCACCCATCATCTGCATTCAGCAGCATGACAATCAATACCCCCCTAGCCAGAAACGAGGAGGGGGGCTAGCGGGGGAAAGCATTGCCAGGCCCCTTTTTTAAATTTGAGCACCCCCCATTAAGGACCCTCTGCACGGCCCTGGCTGACAGTCTGAGTGCCGGGGATCGGAGGGGGCTGTGTATGCAGGAGCGCATTGCGGCGAGTTGAGACAGCTGTGCATGTGCGCCCTTTGGAAGCGGGGCGCCCTGAGCAACCGCTCCGTGCGCTCAGATCAAAGGCCGGCCATGTCTATGGGGGCATGCTGGGTGCTGTGGTGCCTCTACGGCGGCATGTTGGGTGTGGTGGTGCCGTGCTAGGTGCTGTAGTGCCTTTATGGGGGTATGCAGGGAGCTTTGGTTATTTCTATGAGGGCATGCTGGGAGTTGTGGTGCTCAGTGGGCGGCCCGTGGGAGCATTGGAGGGCGTCTATTAGAAGGTCAGGATCAGGAAATGCTATGGGGACAACCTGGCAGCAGGCCAGACCAGCCCGCACAGAAGCCAAGTAACTCTACCTAGCTATGTTTAAATGCCACGTCTTATTTATGTGATATGTTGCATTTATTTATTTATTGTATTAATGGAGAGGGGGCTTCACCGAGCATTTTGCTGGGCAGGCCTACTTAGACCGCTGTTAAGTTCATGCAAATTTGGCTCCACCCACGACCACGCCCACATTCTTGTGCATAATGCCACCCATTTATCAGCTGGTAGAAAAACTGTGAGATAGAATTAAAGGGGAACTGAAGAGAGAGGTATACGGAGGCTGTCATGTTTATTTCCTTTTAATCAATACCAGTTGCCTGGCAGCCCTGCTGGTCTATTTCTCTGCAGTAGTATCTGATTAAAACCAGAAACAAGCATGCAGCTAGTCTTGTCAGATCAGACTTATAAGTCTGAACCACTGAAACACCTGATCTGCTGCATGCTTGTTCAGGGGCTATGGCTAATAGTATTAGAGGCAGAGGATCAGCAGGGCTGCCAGGCAACTGGTATTGTCTAAAAGGAAATAAACATGACAGCCTCCATATACCTCTCTCTTCGGTTCCCCTTTAAGGAGGGGTGTGGCCTGATTGAAGACAAATCTTGTTTATAAAAATACAAAACTTTATTTATCAATTCCAAGACATCACAAAAATATTACAAAAAGTTAAAATTCCGCCACGGTACCCCAAACCCCCATGCAACCCAAACTACCACCCCGAAATCAGGGACACCAATTGCCCCCCCTCCTACCCACTTGGTAAATTAGGCCATATAGGACATGTGCACATGAACTGGTTGTGTGGCTGCGCAGCCAAAAACAAAAATATATAGAACAAAACAAGCTATAGCTGTGCTGAGATCACTCAGAAGAAAATGCTTATTGTTTCAATCGCTATGCATAAAGATGCTCCATTATATTCAATGATTGATGATTCTGTCAGGCAGAGCTTAATATTGCACACATCCTGTACATGTGGAACATTGCACCAGGATAAACCAACTTCTTTCTGTTTCCATAGACTCTCAGACCACCACAGCAATATGTATATGTATAAATACTACTAAATAATAATGTATCACTATAACTTGAGCAGTGTAAAAGTGCCAGTTAATCATGCGGATAGCAGAAGCGCACAGGCTATAGTTCCCATATGGAAGACATCAGCATCAGTGGTGAATGCGTGTGATATAAGCAAGCAAAGTGTCATAGCCAATCAGTTATGCAAGTCATAAGAGCACATGCAAGGGCAGTTCACATGAGGTTAGCATCACCAAGGCGTTTGTCAATAGCCAAGCAAGATAGCTGAGTTTTGTTGATGTAACATGCCCGCAGGGCTCTTACTGTATCCTTAGATGCGATAGTTCACCGGCTGTGGTTGGCAAGCCGTGACACTGAGAAGTTTCAGAGAGTCTTTGTGCGGATTCCATGCGTCTGTGGACGAAGTGGCTGTGTGGGAGGAAAGGAGCCAGGAGCCCCGGTGTGGAGGCTTAGGAGCATGAAGGAGGCACCGTCATGGCGGAGGACGGCGTCCTCGATCGATTTCGCCGGATCTACCGTCTCACTCTGCCCCCTGGTGCCGCTGCTGGGGGTGTTGGGGGCAATCTTGCCCGTGCGGCTGCTGTGGGGGAGCCGCAGCCACGGGGAGGTCAGCCCGACCTCTCCCTCCCTTCCTCTCCAGGCCACCCTCTGTGCTCCCCCCACCGATGCAGACTGCAGCTCTGCAGTGAGAACTACCCACCTCCCTGGTTCCGATCGCCGGCACCGCTCTCTTGCCGCTGGTCGCCTCTTCTACCTAGTCGCTGATACACACTAAACTTCCTGCTTAACAGGGAAGGGAGGGAGAGGTCGGGCTGCCCTCCCCGCGGCTCCCCCTCCACTATGAGAGGAGGTGCCTACCTATCTAACCTATACTGGGGGCCAGCTACCTATCTAACCTTTACTGGGGGGCAGCTACCTATCTAACCTATAATGGGGGGCAGCTACCTATCTAACCTATACTGGGGGCAGCTACCTATCTAATCTATACTGGGGGCAGCTACCTATCTAACCTATACTGGGGGCAGCTACCTATCTAATCTATACTGGGGGCAGCTACCTATCTAACCTATACTGGGGGCACCTACCTATCTAACCTATACTGGGAGGGAAGCTACCTATCTAGCCAATACTGGGGGGCACCTACCTATCTAACCTATACTGGGGGGCAGCTACCTATCTAATCTATACTGGGGGAACCTATCTATCTAACCTATACTGGGGGCAGCTACCTATCTAATCTATACTGGGGGCACCTACCTATCTAATCTATACTGGTGGCACCTACCTATCTAATCTATACTGGTGGCACCTACCTATCTAACCTATACTGGGGGCACCTACCTATCTAACCTATACTGGGGGCAGCTACCTATCTAACCTATACTGGGGGGCAGCTTCCTATCTAATCTATACTGGGGGGCAGCTACCTATCTAATCTATACTGGGGGCAGCTACCTATCTAATCTATACTGGGGGCAGCTACCTATCTAATCTATACTGGGGGCAGCTACCTATCTAATCTATACTGGGGGCAGCTACCTATCTAGCCAATACTGGGGGCACCTACTTATCTAACCTATACTAGTAGCCTAAGCCTATATACACTAAAGGGGGATCTGGTAGATCCCCCCCCCCCTTAGTGTATATAGGCTTAGGCTACTACTCTTGCAGTCGCATATCCCCTTTTAGTGTATTTAGGCAGCAGATCCCCCGACCCCCCCATTAGTGTATGTATGTGTGTGTGGTGCACTCACACGCGAAGAGGATGAATGTGTGGGGGGGGGGCACCAAAATCTAGTTACGATCAGGGTGCTGTGAAACCTAAGGCCGGCCCTGGCAACACCCCTGGGTAACAAACATAAAAAAACACAATAATGCTAGAACATATCAGATTAATGTCAACAGGACAGTCAACTTACTTTTATCTGCTTTGGTTTTCTTTGAAAATGTGTCCCACAGGTCCTCACAAAGTATGCGGCTATATCAGCCCACTCCATATTTGTCTTGGAGGTGTCCTCAGGGCTTCCATAGAGGTAAAGGGGGCAATTGCCCCAGGGCCCCAGAGCCTGTGGGGGCCCCCAAGGTGCCCCTCCAGCTATGATAACCCATGACAGTGGCTGGAAGGGAGGGTTGACAGGGCTCCCAAGTTACTTTTGCCCCAGGACCCCATTGTTGCTAGAACTGGCCCTGGGTGTCCTTATAGTCAGGATGCTTCTTGTTGTATAATTCCAGGTGATCCTGGATCTTGGTGATGAGCTCCTCCGTGTTAAACCAGCTTTTGCGACTCATCTTTTTTTATTGCTGTGTTAGGCCTCTGTGCTAACAGGATGTGCAGACTGACCCGGAAAGACTTCCCATTTAAATATCCGTGGAAGAAAAAGCGGGTACGCAATTGCCGCATAAAGCGATTTTGCTAGTGTTTTGCGCTTTTCCTATACCTTCCACTGTAGCAAAATCACCCTAAAAATGCTACATGCAGCACTTTTGTGAACGGAAAGCAGACGAAACGCGCTGATATGCACTATCCCATAAGGATTAATTTTTCGCCGGCGCTCAAAAAAAAAAATAACACAAAACGCCCTAGGTGTGAACAAGCCCTGAAAGCTGTATTGCTGGTCTGTGGTCGGTCATCCAGTTTATCTGGTGAGTGGTTCATTTGTATATTGGTGATGGTGTTGTAAGGAGAGGTAACAAAAGGAGTCACAAACAGGGATGGTCAAATTCGGATTCGGGAGATACCCGGATAGTTGCTATCCGAATATCTCCCAGTAATGCTGTGCAGGCTGAGCGGGAGGGGTCAAACTTACCTCTCTGACGTCTTCTTCGCTCGTCCCTCGGCGCCTCCCACGATGCGGTCCACGCACATCACGTGACTACAAACACTTCCTCCTTCAACCCACATGGAGCGCATCGTGGTAGGCGCTGAGGGACGAGCGAAGAAGGTAATTCAGAGAGGTAAGCTTGACAACCCCGCCCACCCCGCACAGCATTACTGGGAGATATCCGGATAGCAACTATCCGGGTATCTCCCGAATCCGAATTTGACCATCCCTGGTCACTAATACTGCACCACATTCTTGTTTTGGATTTTATGAGGATCTGTCACAACAAACAGCTAAGATAGTGAGGAGATTGGTGGATGTGTTAAGCGTTGATTGCTGGTCTGCTATTGGTCAGCCTTGAGATCTGGTGAGTGATTATTTCACATGCTAACAGTGGATTGGATCTAAGTCATTCTGTGAGGAGGAGGAAGACTTTGAAAATGATTGGAGCTTTGTGCATCACTTTATTATGTGGGAGCGCCTAGTACACACCATACAATTTACGTTATCAGTATAACACCAATAAAAAGCTAATATGATGGATGAAAGGGGCCTAGTGGGCCCCGGTGCTGTCGCAACCTCTGCATCCCCAATCACTACGCCACTGGTGTCGCTCCTCTCTCACACCATGAACTCCAACCTCACCAGGCTAAATAAAACCAATAATACTTTTTTTGCAGTAACATTTGCTGAGAATGAGGTTTGGAATGGGTTATACTTGATCCATTTGCTATAAGGGGAGAGAGGAGTTGGGTTAGGGATTATTATACTGATCACACTATGGGTGGTAGGGGTGAGGTTCCACACTGGACAAGCTTACTATGGGAAGAGAGAGGAGCTAGGGATTGTTAGATTGGCCACACTTTTCTATATGGGGGGGGTTTGGCCATGCTAGCTGTGGTGGGGGAGGGAGGGGTACTATGCTGGAGACACTTGGAAGGTTTGATGGGACACCTTTGCTAAGAGGTGAATAGGAGCGTGTTAAGGTGATCAGCACAAGACCCTGGTGGCCTCTGAATCCTGTTATCAGCTCAGCATGGAGCAGCCAGAAGGGAGAGAAGCAGGAGAAAGAAGAACACCAGGCACAAGTCAGGGGAAACCCAGGTTTGTCAAGGGGGGGGGGGGGGGGGGGTTCCTGGAAGGTCTCCCTCAGCCACGCATAATACAATATGGTAGGACATCATGCTGGGTGCACATAATGTAATTTCCCGAACGCCGGACAATGGGATCGATCAGGAGCAGTTTGGATACAGATAATAATGAGGACAGCCGACATTGGTAATGAAGGGGAAAGTGAAGCATTTACAAAGCAGGGCACAGGGCTGTGCTCATACCTGACTGTTAAGTTCCGCAGAGCTGCTACGTGCTCTGTACACACGCTGCTGCTCCATGCTCTGTACACATGCTGCTGCTCCATGCTCTGTATACACGCTGCTGCTCCATGCTCTGTACACACACTGCTGCTCCGTGCTCTGTACACACGCTGCTGCTCCATGCTCTGTACACACGCTGCTGCTCCATGCTCTGTACACACGCTGCTGCTCCGTGCTCTGTACACACACTGCTGCTCCGTGCTCTGTACAGACGCTGCTGCTCCGTGCTCTGTATGCACACTGCTGCTCCATGCTCTGTACACACGCTGCTGCTCCGTGCTCTGTACACACGCTGCTGCTCCGTTCTCTGTACACACGCTGCTGCTCCATGCTCTGTACACACGCTGCTGCTCCATGCTCTGTACATACACTGCTGCTCCATGCTCTGTACACACACTGCTGCTCCATGCTCTGTACATACACTGCTGCTCCATGCTCTGTACACACACTGCTGCTCCATGCTCTGTACACACACTGCTGCTCCATGCTCTGTACACACGCTGCTGCTCCATGCTCTGTACACACGCTGCTGCTTCATGCTCTGTACACACGCTGCTGCTCCATGCTCTGTACACACGCTGCTGCTCCATGCTCTGTACACACGCTGCTGCTACATCCAAAGTAAACTGTAGCAGGGAAAGAAAGGGGGCAGTGCTGTGAGCTGCAGGATGCCTGCAGATATTCTGGTGTCTGAACTTTTGCCTGTCCACAGACACTGCACTTGTCTAGTTCACAGTGGTCAGATGTTCACATGCAGAATAATCCTGCATGTCAACTCACTGTCCATATGAGGCTGTTCACAGTGCTTTGTTGTAACTAATTGTGTTATTCTAATTTGCTGTATGCAGGTTTTGTATTCAAGGGAGTCTGAAGCCAAAAAAACAAGCAAAAAACCAGATACTTACCTAAGGAGAGGGAAGGCTCTGGGTCCTATAGTGCCTTTCCGTTCCTCTCCTTGTCCTGTTGTTCCTGTGCTGCCTCCCCCGTTAGCAGCCTCCGACCCATGGGTTGGAAACTGCTCTCTTCTGCTGCGGGTGGGCTTTAGAAGTCTTCGGGAGTATTCAGGCTCCTGAAGACGGGCCGGTCCACACAGCACGCGCACGAGCGCCCACTCTCACGCACCCGCGCATACGCAGTACACAGCCGCCCATTTTCGGGAGCACTTGGGCTACAGAAGACTTCCGAAATCTCCCACGGCGGGAGATTTGAACATAGGAGCTTGCGGAGAACGAGAGGATAAGGAGAGGAGAGGAAAGGCTCTATGGGACCCAGAGCCTTCCCTCTTCTTAGTTAAGTATCTGTTCTTTTGTTTGTTCTCGGGTTCAGATTCACTTTACCCACTGCTAATGCACAATATGATAAATTACACCCATTGTATTGCAACATATTCCTTTGCTGAACTAAGTAGCCAAAAGAAATATTAATATCTGGCAAATAGCTGGGTTATTCAAAGCATAATAGATCACAGTAATACAGCCCTGCCCAGCCCACATTTTTTTATAGTAGAAAACCCTGTGTACAAACTCTGAGCTCCATCAATCCTCTTGTGTCATCTATTGACAACTACTAGTGCAGAGTTCCTTCAGTGATCTGAGGAACGCTAACTACAGCCAGGCTTTAACACCAGACAATTTGACTGGACTGGACTCACGCAAAAGGTTAGTTTATAGTACATTTATTTTTATACAGTATGTTCTATTTTTTTTTTTTTTTTTATAAACTATTTTCTCTTTTCCAGAGAGTGGTGGTGAGTTTACCCTGCAGTAGTTTGTATCTCCTCCTCTCAGGCAGTGGTGAGGTTTCCCTTGAGTAGTGTCTCCTATCCTCACAATGGTTACATTTTCCTGCAGTAGTTGGTGTCTCCTCCCCTCACACACTGGTGACATTGATAAAAGGGGATATATGAGCAATATGCAACTGCTGATGCTAGAATTTGGCTTTAGCTGGTCATATGGGCAGGCTGTGATTTCGGCTGGTCATGTGGGCAGGATGTGGCTTTGGTTGGTCATGTAGGCAGGATGCGACTTTAGATGGTCACGTGGACAGGATGTGATTTCAGCTGGTCATGTGGACAGGATGTGGTCATGTGGACAGGATGTTGTTCCACCTGGTCTTGTGGGCAGGATGTGGATTTGGTTGTTCATGTGGGCAGGATGTGGATTTGGTTGTTTATGTGGGCAGGATGTGGATTTGGTTGTTCATGTGGGCAGGATGTGATTTCAGCTGGTCATGTGGGCAGGATGTGATTTCAGCTGGTCATGTGGGCAGGAATTGATTTCAGCTGGTCATGTGGGCAGGATGTGGATTTGGTTGGTCATGTGGGCAGGATGTGGATTTGGTTGTTTATGTGGGCAGAATGTGATTTCGGCTGGTCATGCGGGCAGGATGTGGATTTGGTTGGTCATGTGGGCAGGATGGGGCTTCAGCTGGACATGCAATGACATAGGATCTAGCTTTTAGGGTATGTTTCCACTTGTGCGGCGCGATTTGCTCGTGGAAAACGCATCAACGAATCCGCATATGGTTGCGGATTCGTTGACGTTTCCATGCGGATTTTCACGCGGAATCGTTCGCGATTTTAATGACGCGATTTTAACCATGTCAATGCCGGTAAGCATTGACATGGGTTTTTAAACGAAATCGCACGCGGAAACGCCGGGAAAACCGCAAGACTCAAGTGCTTGCGGTTTTCCTATTTAGTTACATGACCGACGATTCGCTTGCGGGTGTGCGGCGTGCGAATTCTGACGGCTCTGCTGTGCAGATTTTTTCTGCATAGCGAGCCGCACAGAATTCCTGGCAAGTGGAAACGGCGCCATCCACTTGTATTGGTTGAGCGAATCTGCATGCAGGAAAGGCATGCAGATTCGCTCTAGTGGAAACGAGCCCTTACTGCCGTAGCTATATGCTTGGCAGCATGGCGTGGGTTCAGGGCTTTAGTTTGCATTTTAGATAGGCTTCAGTGTTTCTTTAAGCACTTTTGGACTAAGGACGTTACAATTATGTCCTCAGTGTGGCTGTCTGTGGCTGACAGGATGTAACCATAACGTCCATTTAGTCCAGCCATTCCCGATACGATTGCATGCACCTGAGAGGGGAGATTCAGCTGTCATATAGATTCAGCTGTCCCGCCTAATTTGCTGTTTAAGGACTGGGCATTTAGCCTGAAACAGCAGTCTGTCATTGCAGCCTTGCTTTAAATAAAAGAGCTATAATTCATTTTGGTGGTGCCAACCCATTCTTGAACTATATTACTGTTTACCAGGGATGCTCATCCAATATTCGGGTATCCAAACAAGAGAGAGAGAGAGAGCGAGGGAGAGGGAGAGAGAGAGAGAGAGAGACTGAGTGAGAGAGAGAGAGAGAGAGATATCTCCCCTAACTGATCAGCAGCGATTATTTTCTGGTGAATGCTGTGCACATAGCGATTATTTTCTGGTGAATGGCGCGCACATAACTATTATTTTCTGGTGAATGCTGCGCAAATAGCGATTATTTTCTGGTGAATGCTGCGCACATAACGATTATTTTCTGGTGAATGCTGCGCATGTAACGATTACTTTCTGGTGAATGCTGCGCACATAGCGATTATTTTCTGGTGAATTCTGCACACAACGATTATTTTCTGGTGAATGCTGCACACATAGTGATTATTTTCTGGTGAATGCTACGCACATAACGATTATTTTCTGGTGAATGCTGTCCACATTACGATTTCTGGTTAAATGCTGCTCTCTTTACGATTATTTTATGGTGAAATGCTGCCCACTTTACGATTAATTTCTGGTGAAATGCTGCCCACTTTATGATTATTTTATGGTGAAATGCTGCCCACTTTACGATTTCTGGTGAAATTCTGCTCTCTTCACTATTATTTTCTGGTGAAATGCTGCTCTCTCTTTACGATTAATTTATGGTGAAATGCTGCCCACTTTACGATTAATTTCTGATAAAATGCTGCCCACTTTAGGATTAATTTCTGGTGAACTGCAGGCCAATTTACGATTTCTGGTGAAATGCTGCCCACTTTACTATACAGGGAGCACCTATACCTGGCATTACCCACCGTGGCGCGCTTAATATGCCACACTCGCTCCTTTTTTTGGGGGGGGGGGGAGAGCTGTCTTATAATAACCAGCACCGGGTGTCAAATGCCCTAGGTACGCCACTGATACTGGGGATACGTATGCCTGGCTATCTAAACTGGGGGCACCAAAAAAATGAAAATTGCTCTGGTCCTTAAGGGGTGTTTAATAGTCGGTCACCAAGTGGTTAAAGATATATCAGTTCCCATAATAAATACACAGCGGGCAGTGGCCTAAGTAAGGAGCTTGGGGCCCAAGTGTGAGTTTTACATGGGGCTCCAAGCACTCTATTGATGTAAAGCCCCAAAACCTACCATGGACATTTGTAGTGTCAGAGAGGTGCATTTATGGTAAGGAAACAGTTTGTGGAGGATTACTACTATTCAATGCACATATAGAGGTGTTTATTACCAGCATAACACCAATGAAAAGCTAATAAGATGGATGAACATGCAACTAATCTTGTCAGATCTGACAATAATGTCAGAAACGCCTGATCTGCTGCATGCTTGTTCAGGGTCTATGGCTAAAAGTATTAGAGGCGGTGGATCAGCAGGACTGCCAGGCAATGGGTATTGCTTAGAAGGAAATATATTTGGCATATGGCAGCCTCCATATCCATTTCGCTTCAGTTGACCTTGAAAGGAATACTGTAGGGGGGTCGGGGGAAAATGAGTTTAACTTACCCAGGGCTTCTAATGGTCCCCCGCAGACGTCCTGTGCCCGCGCAGCCAGTCACTGATGCTCCGGCCCCGCCTCCGGTTCACTTCTGGAAACCACTTTGCCTTCGCAGCCGCGCCCTCCCTCCCACTGACGTCACCAGGAGCGTACTGCACAGGCGCAGTATGTTATTTGTCTTGTCTTTGTCTTGGTTTGTGCCTGCGCAGTACGCTCCTGGTTTAAACTTCTCGGACAGCACACCTATCTTGCTTCAATGGCTGTGCCAGGTCTAGTCCGTGTGGCTAGCACAGACTTGATATAGGCCACAAGCAAAAAAAATGACCAGCACTTGCCGAATTCTTAAAAAGCAGGTTATTTATTCACAAAAAATGTGAACAAAAATAGCCATGACATCCAGACTTCCGGAAAGTAACTATAGCTCAGTAGTAGCTCTTATTTGCTTACAGATACATGAAGATCTCCTCAGGTATAGGTTACGCCTTCATTGCAACCCAATTCTGCTCACAAAGGACTGTCGCTGTTTCGAACGGATCAACAGTTCTTTGTCAAGTGATAGCGCTAACACTTGACAAAGAACGGTTGATCCATTTGAAACGGCCATTAGAAGCCCCGGGTAAGTTCAACTCATCGCCCCCCCCTCCCCCTACAGTATTCCTTTAAGCCATGAGCAAGCACGAAAATACTACAAATAATTTTAACAGTACTTTTTCACCTACTTTTGGTACTTTAATCAATTGCAGAGTCGGAAAAGTTATTTTAAATAGAAGATGAAAAGTTATTTCTAAGGAGAAAACTTAGGAGATAAAATGAATGCATAAGGGCCAAAGGACGCATATGCAATTCACTGTTCACCTTTTGACTTTGTCTCGGTGTCAATGGACTATATGCAGTGTAGATTGCATGAGAATGTAAAGGGGCCCATACGCCTAACGATTTTCCCGCCGAAATACAGCCGTTTCGATCACAGTGATCGAAACGGCCGTGAAATCACCGCGCACACTGCTGACAGAACGATGGATTTCCGATGGCAATCCATCGTTCCCGTCGACTCCCGTCGATCCATCCGTGTGGAAGATTTTTCTCGGTCGCCGGCGGGTCGGGAGTGCGTCGATAGCGGCGTTCGAATGCCCAACGACCGACGCAATACAGCGGGTATACATTTCCTGCTCCGCCGGCGCGAGTCCCCGCTGTCATCGCGCGGCTCCTGGCTGGCGTCTTCTCCCATCACCTTCCACATCACGGCATCCGTGTATAACTTCCTGTGTCACTGCAGTGGCAACAGAAGTACAAATAGAGGGCGCTGTATTTGAACTTCCGCTGTCACCGGAGTGACAGAAAGTTATACGCGGTTGTGTGATGCGGAAGGTGATGGGAGAAGATGCCAGCCGGGAGCCGATGCGGAGAAGATGCCGGGACCAGGCTTCAGGTAATGTATGCGGGGGGAGGGGGGGACAGACGGCAGCTCAGCAGATGGTGAATTGGTTTTAGGCTGAAATCGATTCACAATCTGTTTGCAGTAAGGTGGCAAAACGATCCCTCTCTGATCAGATTCGATCAGAGAGGGATCTATCTTTTGGTCGAATCTGATGGCAAATCGACCAGTGTATGGCCACCTTAAATTGCTCAATCAACTCTTATCTATAGGATAGGGGCAGGTGGCATTGTTCATGAATGGCTACATCTGATGGCCCCATGAAAGTTTTGCTATGGGGCCCCATGTGCTCTAGCTACTCCACTGGGACTCCTGGGAGTGTGTAAGGGGCTACAAAGGACCAAAACGACCTCTTACTCAAATACAATGCAAAACAAAAAGTTTGCCTTCTTAAAGCGGACCTGAAGATAGAAGGAGGAAGTATGCAGTATTGAGTCGTGGAATGCGTCCCACGCGTGCGACGCTGTGAGATGCATAGAAGCGACGGGCAGCTGGGTAATTAACCTCCTCTGTCCCAGTCGCACACCTGAGGCAATTGAGCCTCATTACAATCACAGATTTGACTACTTTTCTATCTATGAGCCCATCACTAATTTTTAGAAGACGGAGGATAGATACAATTAACTCATCAGTTTATTTTTACGCATTGAACCAGTAATGCGTAAAAATGTATGTGTTAATGTTGCACTAGCGGGAATGCGTAAAAATGTACGCAATGCGTCCCGCCGACCTCCAAGGTCGGCAAGCTACCAGCGGGGGACTGGAGCAGCAGTGAGTGACTACGAGGGCACAGGATGGCTGCATGGGGCTGGTAGAAGCCCCAGGTAAGTGAAACTCATTTTTTTTATTTTGCTTGGACATTCCCTTTAACCACTTAAGGACCAGGGGTTTTTCTAATGATCGGTGCTGCGTGGGCTCTACAGCCCGCAGCACCGATCAGGATTGTGGCCGGGCGATCAGATTTCCCCCCTTTTTTCTTCACTAGGGGGATGTCCTGCTGGGGGGGTCTGATCGCCGCCGGCTATTACGGAGTAGCGGGGGGGGGGGCTCCTCAAAGCCCCCCTCCGCAGCCATTTACGCCCTCTCTCCGCTTACCTCCCTCTCCCTGCGCATCCTAGGTTAGGCTTTGGCCTATCAGATGCCGGCGATCCCCGGCCAATCAGAGGCCGGGGATCGCCGATCTGCCTTATGGCGCTGCTGCGCAGCAGCGCCGTATGATGTAAACAGCGGGGATTTCTTCCCCGCGTGATTACATTTCGCCGGCGAGCCACGATCGGCGGCTCTCCGGCTGTTCACGGAGACACCCTCTGTGAACTGGCATAGAAAGGCCGCTGGATTGAGCGGCCGTTTCCATGCTATACCACTAACGACCCGCCAACGCCTATCGGGTTAGGCAGTCGTTAAGTGGTTAAAGTGAATGAGAACCCATCTATATATATAAAATCGGATGTATGTGTGTGTGTGCGCCGCGATCACTCGAAAACGCCTTGACCGATTTGAATGAAACTTGGTTTACAGATCCCTTACTACCTGGGATGATATGTTCTGGGGGTCTCTCGCCCCCCCCCCCCCCCCCCTTCCCTGCACACCTGGGCAGAGCTACAAACACCCAATCAGATTTCACCCATTAATGTCAATGGAAAAAGTGTAAAAGTCTGTCATCCTCACAGTAATCAAGCCAGAGTCCCCACACTTGACACAGTTGGTCACTTGGTGACCAAGGTTACAAATCCAGGAAAAGCGGGCGGAGCATAAAACAGCCAATCAAAATTCAGCCATTCATTTTAAATGGGAAAATGTAAACTGCAGCCATTCTTACACTGTTAATCGCAGGGTTCTCAAACTTGTCACACTTGGTCACTGGGTGAATAAGAGTAAGATTCAGGAAAGTGGGTGGAGCCTACAACAGCCAATCAAAATTCACCTATTGATTTTGAAGGGGAATATTAAAACTGCTGCCATTCTTACACTGTTTATGGCAGAGCCAATCAGATTTATTTGCTGGATAAACTGCTTCCATTCACACATTTTTGATGCCAGGAACCTGAAAGCTCACAAGCTTGGTCATTGAGTGACTGTGTGACAAGGTTACAAAAAGTGGGCGGAGCCAAAAACAATTTTTTCTGGGAAAATATAAACTGCAGCCATGTTAATGGCAGGGTTGTTAAACTATGCACAGTTGGTCATTGGGTGAATGAGATTAACATTTTGGAAAACAATCAAAATTCAACTTTTGATTTTCAAAGGGAATATTTAAACTGCTACCATTCTTATACTGTTAATAGCAGATGCCTTAAACCTGGTACAGTTGGTCACTGGGTGACTGGGGTTCAAATTCAGAAAGGGGCGGAGCCACAAACAGCCAATCAGATTTACAAAGTATTGATACCAAGGACCCCAAAGTTGATAAACTTGGTAATTGAGTGACTATATGTCAAGGTTAGAAAAAGTGGGCGGTGCCAGAAACTTAATTTTTTACATGGCATGGTTCCCAAACTTGACACAATTGGCCACTGGGTGACTGGGATTAGTATTCAGAAATGTGGGTGGAGCCTACAACAGCCAATCAAAATTCACCTATTGATTTTCATGGGGAATAGTTACATTGCTACCATTCTTACACTGTTAATGGCAGAGGCCTCAAACCTGATACAGTCAGTAATTCGGTGACTGGGGACCAAATTCACTAAAGGGGTTGGAGCCACAAACAGCCAATCAGATTTGTTACATTGATTTCAGCCATTCTGTTAGGGACAGGGTTCTCAAAATTGACACAGTTGGCCACTGGGTGACTAGCATTAATATTCAGGAAAGTGGGTGGAGCGTACAGCAGCCAATCAAAATTCATCTTTTGATTTTCAAGGGGAATATTTACATTGCTGCCATTCTTGCACTGTTAATGGCATGGATTATTATACAGAAAAGTGGGTGGAGCCTAAAAAAGCTAATCAAAATTCACCTGTTGATGTTCAAGGGGAATATTAAAATTGCTGCCATTCTTGCACTGTTAATGGCACAAGCCTCAAACCTGATACAGTTCGTCATTGGGTCACTGGGGTTCAAGTTGAGAAAAGGGGTTAGAGCCACAAACAGCCAATCAGATGTGTTTCATTTCACTGAGAAAATACAAATTATTGATGCCAAGGACCCAAAGTTCACAAACATGGTCATTGAGTGGCTGTGTGTCCAGGTTACAAAAAGTGGGCAGAGCCAAAAACAATTTCACTGGGAAAATGTAAACTGAAGCCCATCTTTACTGCTAATGGCAGGGATCTCAAACTTTGCCCAGATGGTCACTGGGTGACTGAGATTAATATTCAGGGAAGTGGGTGGAGCCTATAATAGCCAATCAAAATTCACCTGTTGATTTTCAAGGGGAATATTTAAATTGCTGCCATTTTTATACTGGTAATAGCAGATGCCTCGAACCTGCTATAGTTAGTCATTGGGTGACTGGGGTTCAAATGCTGGAGAGGGGCGCAGCCACAAACAGCCAATCTGATTTGTTTAATTCCTATGGGAATTTCTGTCGGAATATACAAATTATTGATGCCAAAGCTCACAAACTTGGTCATTGTGTGTTCGGGCATTAGGGTTAGAAAAAGTGGGCGGAGCCAAAACCGGTCAAATATATACCCGGCCAACGCTGGGTCATCAGTGGGTGGAGACAAATACAAATTTCACTGGGAAAATGTAAACTGCAGCCATTCCTACACTGTTAATGGCAGGGTTCTCAAACTTTGCACAGTTGGTCACTGGGTGACTGGGTTTAACCACTTGCCGACCGCCCACAGCCCATGGGCGGCGGCAAAGTGGACGCCTAAAGGACCGCAATACGCCTTCAGGCGGCGCGTCCTTTAGGCATGCCGGGGGAGCGATCGCGTCATTGATGACGCGCGCTTCCCCCGGCAACTGGCTCCGCCCACCCGCCGTAACATCCCGCCGGCCATACGGAAGCGCCGGCGGGATGTTAACCCCGCGATCGCCGCTACAAAGTGTATAATACACTTTGTAATGTATACAAAGTGTATTATACAGGCTGCCTCCTGCCCTGGTGGTCCCAGTGTCGGAGGGACCACCAGGGCAGGCTGCAGCCACCCTAGTCTGCACCCAAACACACTGATCTGCCCCCCCCCCGCCCACTGATCGCCCACAGCACCCCTCAGACCCCCCCCTGCCCACCCCCCAGACCCCTGTTTGCACCCAATCACCCCCCTAATAACCCATCAATCACTCCCTGTCACTATCTGTCAACGCTATTTTTTTTTTTATCCCCCCCCTGCCCCCTGCCCCCTCCTGATCACCCCCCCACCCCTCAGATTCTCCCCAGACCCCCCCCCCCCCCAGACCCCCCCCCCCCCTGTGTACTGTATGCATCTATCTTCCCTGATAACCTGTCAATCACCCGTCAATCACCCATCAATCACCCATCAATCACCCCCTGTCACTGCCACCCAACAATCAGCCCCTAACATGCCCCTTGCGGGCAATCTGATCACCCACCCACACCAATAGATCGCCCGCAGATCCGACATCAGATCACCTCCCAAATCCATTGTTTACATCTATTCTCTCCTCTAAACACCCACTAATTACCCATCAATCACCCATCAATCACCCCCTATCACCACCTGTCCCTTTCCCTATCAGATCAGACCCTAATCTGCCCCTTGCGGGCACCCAATCACCCGCCAACACGCTCAGATTGCCCTCTGACCCCCCCCTTATCAATTCACCAGTGCATTAATTACATCTGTTCTTCCCTGTAATAACCCACTGATCACCTGTCAATCACCTGCCAATCACCTATCACCCATCAATCACCCCCTGTCACCCCCTGTCACTGCCACCCATCAATCAGCCCCTAACCTGCCCCTTGCGGGCAATCTGATCACCCACCCACACCATTAGATCGCCCGCAAACCCGCCGTCAGATTACCTCCCAAATGTATTGTTTACATCTGTTATCTTCTCTAAACACGCACTAATTACCCATCAATCACCCATCAATCACCCCCTATCACCACCTGTCACTGTTACCTATCAGATCAGACCCTAAGCTGCCCCTTGCGGGCACCCAATCACCCGCCCACACGCTCAGATTGCCCTCAGACCCCCCCCCCCCCCCTTATCAATTCACCAGTGCATTAATTACATCTGTCCTTCCCTGTAATAACCCACTGATCACCTGTCAATCACCTGCCAATCACCTATCACCCATCAATCACCCCCTGTCACTGCCACCCAACAATCAGCCCCTAACCTGCCCCTTGCGGGCAAACTGATCACCCACCCACACCAATAGATCGCCCGCAGATCCGACATCAGATCACCACCCAAGCGCAGTGTTTCCATCTATTCTCTCCTCTAAACACTCACTAATTACCCATCAATCACCCCCTATCACCACCTGTCACTGTTACCCATCAGATCAGACCCTAATCTGCCCCTTGCGGGCACCCAATCACCCGCCTACACGCTCAGATTGCCCTCAGACCCCCCCTTATCAATTCGCCAGGGCATTATTTACATCTGTCCTTCCCTGTAATAACCCACTGATCACCTGTCAATCACCCATCAATCACCCCCTGTCACTGCCACCCATCAATCACCCCTGTCACTGCCACCCATCAATCAGCCCCTAACCTGCCCCTTGCGGGCAAACTGATCACCCCAGTGCTGATCGTAATGGAAAAAGCTACGCTTACGGATCATTACGCGTAATTTTACGCTATTACGCATTACGAAATTACGCTTACGGCATAGACATTCAATTTCGGTACATGTCTGTAATTACGCATTGCCCTTATGCAATTACGCGTAAGAATACCGTAATTCAAGTTGTTACGTTATAGGCTTACGCGTAAATTCCTACTAGCAATTAATGCGTAAGGTCATGCTGCCAAGCGGAAAAGTTGACGCATGGATCAATGTTAGGTAGCCGCCGACTTTAAGGGTTAATAGCAAAGCCCCCTTAAGTGCTAAGAGCCTCAAATTTGGAGAATATATTAAGGAGATCAGAAGGAATAAGAGGGAAAATTTTTTTTTCAAAAAGACCTTATAGTTTTTGAGAAAATCGATGTTAAAGTTTCAAAGGAAAAATAGATACATTTAAAAACCCGCCGACTTTAACGGTTAATAGCAAAGCCTGCTTAAAATTTAGAAACACCAAATTTACAGGGTATATTAAGGGGATCAGTGGGAATAAGAGGAAAAAAAAATTTTTCAAAAAGACCTTATAGTTTTTGAGAAAATCGATTTTTAAGTTTCAAGGGCAAAAATGTCTTTTAAATGCGGAAAATGTCAGTTTTTTTTGCACAGGTAACAATAGTGTTTTATTTTCATAGATTCCCCCAAGTGGGAAGAGTTTTACTTACTTCGTTCTGAGTGTGGGAAATATAAAAAAAAAACGACGTGGGGTCCCCCCTCCCAGACCTCTTTAACCCCTTGTCCCCCATGCAGACTGGGATAGCCAGAATGCGGAGCACCGGCCGCGTGGGGCTCCGCACCCTGACTATACCAGCCCGCATGGTCCATGGATTGGGGGGTCTCGGAAGGGGAGGGGCAGCCAAGCTTTCCCCTCCCCCTCCGAGCCCTTGTCCAATCCAAGGACAAGGGGCTCTTCTCCACCTCCGATGGGCGGTGGAGGTGGAGGCCGCGATTTCCTGGGGGGGAGGTTCATGGTGGCATCTGGGAGTCCCCTTTAAAAAGGGGTCCCCCAGATGCCCACCCCCCCTCCCAGGAGAAATGAGTATAGAGGTACTTGTACCCCTTACCCATTTCCTTTAAGAGTTAAAAGTAAATAAACACACAGACACTTTGAAAAAGTATTTTAATTGAACAAAAAACATAACCACGAAAAAAGTCCTTTAATATTCTTAATTAACCATTAATACTTACCTGTCCCTTTAAAAGCCAGTTCCCACGCAATATCCTCGGAAATATACTAATCAGTTACAATGTAACAAAGCTATTACAATGTAACAACTTTGTTACTTTGTAACACCACCGCACCCGACGTCACTCGCCGCCACCGCCGCGTCTGCGCTGACCCGACAGAGCTCTGAGCTATATAGCTCAGAGCTCCCTAAGCATCTTTGTATTTGGGCTCCAAGGAGCCCCATTGGTCCTTAGCAGACCAATGGGGTTCCTTTAAATCAGAAGGAACCCCATTGGTCTGCTAAGGACCAATGGGGCTCCTTGGAGCCCAAATACAAAGATGCTTAGGGAGCTCTGAGCTATATAGCTCAGAGCTCTGTCGGGTCAGCGCAGACGCGGCGGTGGCGGCGAGTGACGTTGGGTGCGGTGGTGTTACAAAGTAACAAAGTTGTTACATTGTAATAACTTTGTTACATTGTAACTGATTAGTATATTTCCGAGGATATTGCGTGGGAACTGGCTTTTAAAGGGACAGGTAAGTATTAATGGTTAATTAAGAATATTAAAGGACTTTTTTCGTGGTTATGTTTTTTGTTCAATTAAAATACTTTTTCAAAGTGTCTGTGTGTTTATTTACTTTTAACTCTTAAAGGAAATGGGTAAGGGGTACAAGTACCTCTATACTCATTTCTCCTGGGAGGGGGGGTGGGCATCTGGGGGACCCCTTTTTAAAGGGGACTCCCAGATGCCACCATGAACCTCCCCCCCAGGAAATCGCGGCCTCCACCTCCACCGCCCATCGGAGGTGGAGAAGAGCCCCTTGTCCTTGGATTGGACAAGGGCTCGGAGGGGGAGGGGAAAGCTTGGCTGCCCCTCCCCTTCCGAGACCCCCCAATCCATGGACCATGTGGGCTGGTATAGTCAGGGTGCGGAGCCCCACGCGGCCGGTGCTCCGCATTCTGGCTATCCCAGTCTGCATGGGGGACAAGGGGTTAAAGAGGTCTGGGAGGGGGGACCCCACGTCGTTTTTTTTTTTAATATTTCCCACACTCAGAACGAAGTAAGTAAAACTCTTCCCACTTGGGGGAATCTATGAAAATAAAACACTATTGTTACCTGTGCAAAAAAAACTGACATTTTCCGCATTTAAAAGACATTTTTGCCCTTGAAACTTAAAAATCGATTTTCTCAAAAACTATAAGGTCTTTTTGAAAAATTTTTTTTTGCTCTTATTCCCACTGATCCCCTTAATATACCCTGTAAATTTGGTGTTTCTAAATTTTAAGCAGGCTTTGCTATTAACCGTTAAAGTCGGCGGGTTTTTAAATGTATCTATTTTTCCTTTGAAACTTTAACATCGATTTTCTCAAAAACTATAAAGTATTTTTGAAAAAAATTTTTTTCCTCTTATTCCTTCTGATCTCCTTAATATATTCTCCAAATTTGAGGCTCTTAGCACTTAAGGGGGCTTTGCTATTAACCCTTAAAGTCGGCGGCTTTTTTATATTATACGGGAGCGTAATATTACGCGATTACGGCAGACTGTGTAATTTCAATGGGAGTTTACTGTCTTACGCGTAATTTGTTACGCGTAAAACGTAACCCACGGTCTACGCGTAATTAATTACGCGTAATACCGTAACCTTACACGTAACGCTTACGGTGCATTTGTAGTGAATTACGATGCGTAATTACGCTAATGCGTAATTTCGGCCCAGCACTGGATCACCCACCCACACCAATAGATCGCCCGCAGATCCGACATCAGATCACCACCCAAGCGCAGTGTTTCCATCTATTCTCTCCTCTAAATACCCACTAATTACCCATCAATCACCCCCTATCACCACCTGTCACTGTTACCCATCAGATCAGACCCTAATCTGCCCCTTGCGGGCACCCAATCACCCGCCTACACGCTCAGATTGCCCTCAGACCCCCCCTTATCAATTCGCCAGGGCATTATTTACATCTGTCCTTCCCTGTAATAACCAACTGATCACCTGTCAATCACCTATCAATCACCCATCAATCACCCCCTGTCACTGCCACCCATCAATCACCCGCTGTCACTGCCACCCATCAATCAGCCCCTAACCTGCCCCTTGCGGGCAATCTGATCACCCACCCACACCAATAGATCGCCCGCAGATCCGACGTCCGATCACCTCCCAAGTGCAGTGTTCACATCTGTTCTCTACCCTAAACACCCACTAATTACCCATCAATCACCCCCTGTCACTGCTACCTATCAGATTAGACCCCTATCTGCCCCTAGGGCACTCAATCACCCGCCCACACCCTCAGAATGCCCTCAGACCCCAGCCCTGATCACCTCGCCAGTGCATTGCTTGCATCTATTCCCCCCTCTAATCACACCTTGAGACACCCATCAATCACCTCCTGTCACCCCCTAGCACACCTACCCATCAGATCAGGCCCTAATTTGCCCCGTGTGGGCTCCTGATCACTCGGCCAAACCCTCAGATCCCCCTCAGACCCCCTTCCGATCACCTCCCCAGTGCATTGATTGCATCTATTTTCCCCTCTAACCACCCCCTGAGACACCCATCAATCACCTCCTGTCACCCCCCTAGCACTCCTATCCATCAGATCAGGCCCAATACAACCTGTCATCTAAAAGGCCACCCTGCTTATGACCGGTTCCACAAAATTCGCCCCCTCATAGACCACCTGTCATGAAAATTTGCAGATGCTTATACCCCTGAACAGTCATTTTGAGACATTTGGTTTCCAGACTACTCACGGTTTTGGGCCCGTAAAATGCCAGGGCGGTATAGGAACCCCACAAGTGACCCCATTTTAGAAAAAAAGACACCCCAAGGTATTCTGTTAGGTGTATGACGAGTTCATAGAAGATTTTATTTTTTGTCAAAAGTTAGCGGAAATTGATTTTTATTGGGTTTTTTTCACAAAGTGTCATTTTTCACTAACTTGTGACAAAAAATAAAATCTTCTATGAACTCGCCATACACCTAACGGAATACCTTGGGGTGTCTTCTTTCTAAAATGGGGTCACTTGTGGGGTTCCTATACTGCCCTGGCATTTTAGGGGCCCTAAACCGCGAGGAGTAGTCTAGAAAACAAATGCCTCAAAATGACCCGTGAATAGGACGTTGGGCCCCTTAGCGCACCTAGGCTGCAAAAAAGTGTCACACATGTGGTACCGCCGTACTCAGGAAAAGTAGTATAATGTGTTTTGGGGTGTATTTTTACACATACCCATGCTGGGTGGGAGAAATTTCTATGTAAATGGTCAATTGTGTGTAAAACAAATCAAACAATTGTCATTTACAGAGATATTTCTCCCACTTAGCATGGGTATGTGTAAAAATACACCCCAAAACACATTATACTACTTCTCCTGAGTACGGCGGTACCACATGTGTGGCACTTTTTTACACCCTAAGTACGCTAAGGGGCCCAAAGTCCAATGAGTACCTTTAGGATTTCACAGGTCATTTTGCGACATTTGGTTTCAAGACTACTCCTCACGGTTTAGGGCCCCTAAAATGCCAGGGCAGTATAGTAACCCCACAAATGACCCCATTCTAGAAAGAAGACACCCAAAGGTATTCCGTTAGGAGTATGGTGAGTTCATAGAAGATTTTATTTTTTGTCAAAAGTTAGCGGAAAATTGATTTCTATTGTTTTTTTCACAAAGTGTCATTTTCCACTAACTTGTGACAAAAAATAAAATCTTCTATGAACTCACCATACTCCTAACGGAATACCTTGGGGTGTCTTCTTTCTAAAATGGGGTCATTTGTGGGGTTCCTATACTGAACTGGCATTTTAGGGGCCCTAAACCGTGAGGAGTAGTCTGGAAATCAAATTTCGCAAAATGACCTGTGAAATCCTAAAGGTACTCATTGGACTTTGGGCCCTTTAGCGCAGTTAGGGTGCAAAAAAGTGCCACACATGTGGTATTGCCATACTCGGGAGAAGTAGTACAATGTGTTTTGGGGTGTATTTTTACACATACCCATGCTGGGTGGGAGAAATACCTCTGTAAATGACAATCTTTTGATTTTTTTACACACAATTGTCCATTTACAGAGTTATTTCTCCCACCCAGCATGGGTATGTGTAAAAATACACCCCAAAACACATTGTACTACTTCTCCCGAGTACGGCGATACCACATGTGTGGCACTTTTTTGCACCCTAACTGCGCTAAAGGGCCCAAAGTCCAATGAGTACCTTTAGGATTTCACAGGTCATTTTGCGGAATTTGATTTCCAGACTACTCCTCACGGTTTAGGGCCCCTAAAATGCCAGGGCAGTATAGGAACCCCACAAATGACCCCATTTTAGAAAGAAGACACCTCAAGGTATTCCGTTAGGAGTATGGTGAGTTCATAGAAGATTTTATTTTTTGTCACAAGTTAGTGGAAAATGACACTTTGTGAAAAAAACAATAAAAATCAATTTTCCGCTAACTTTTGACACAAAATAAAATTTCTATGAACTCACCATACTCCTAACGGAATACCTTGGGGTGTCTTCTTTCTAAAATGGGGTCATTTGTGGGGTTCCTATACTGCCCTGGCATTTTAGGGGCCCTAAACCGTGAGGAGTAGTCTGGAAATCAAATTCCACAAAATGACTTGTGAAATCCTAAAGGTACTCATTGGACTTTGGGCCCTTTAGCGCAGTTAGGGTGCAAAAAAGTGCCACACATGTGGTATCGCCGTACTCGGGAGAAGTAGTACAATGTGTTTTGGGGTGTATTTTTACACATACCCATGCTGGGTGGGAGAAATAACTCTGTAAATGGACAATTGTGTGTAAAAAAAATGAAAAAATTGTCATTTACAGAGATATTTCTCCCACCCAGCATGGGTATGTGTAAAAATACACCCCAAAACACATTCTACTACTCCTCTTGAGTACGGCAATACCACATGTGTGGCACTTTTTTGCAGCCTAACTGCACTAAGGGGCCCAAAGTCCAATGAGCACCTTTAGGCTTTACAGGGGTGCTTACAAATTAGCACCCCCCAAAATGCGAGGACAGTAAACACACCCCACAAATGACCCCATTTTGGAAAGTAGACACTTCAAGGTATTCAGAGAGGGGCATGGTGAGTCCGTGGCAGATTTCATTTTTTTTTGTCGCAAGTTAGAAGAAATGGATTCTTTTTTTTTTTCTTTTTTTTTGTCACAAAGTGTCATTTTCCGCTTACTTGTGACAAAAAATAATATCTTCTATGAACTCACTATGCCTCTCAGTGAATACTTTGGGATGTCTTCTTTCCAAAATGGGGTCATTTGGGGGGTATTTATACTATCCTGGAATTCTAGCCCCTCATGAAACATGACAGGGGGTCAGAAAAGTCATAGATGCTTGAAAATGGCAAAATTCACTTTTTGCACCATAGTTTGTAACCGCTATAACTTTTACCCAAACCAATAAATATACACTGAATGTTTTTTTTTTTATCAAAAACATGTTTGTCCACATTTTTCGCGCTGCATGTATACAGAAATTTTACTTTATTTGAAAATTGTCAGCACAGAAAGTTAAAAAAATCATTTTTTTGCCAAAATTCATGTCTTTTTTGATGAATATAATAAAAAGTAAAAATCGCAGGAGCAATCAAATAGCACCAAAAGAAAGCTTTATTAGTGACAAGAAAAGGAGCCAAAATTCATTTAGGTGGTAGGTTGTATGAGCGAGCAATAAACCGTGAAAGCTGCAGTGGTCTGAATGGAAAAAAAGTGGCCGGTCCTTAAGGGGTAGAAAGACTGTGGTCCTCAAGTGGTTAATATTCAGAAAAGTGGGTGGAGCCTACAAAAGTGAATCAAACTTCACCTTTTACTTCTCAAGGGGAATATTTAATTGCTGCCATTCTTGCACTGTTAATGGCACAGGCCTCAAACCTGGTACAGTTGGTCATTGGGTGACTGGGGTTCAAATTCTGAAAAGGGGGTGGAGCCACAAACAGCCAATCAGATTTTTTTCATTTCAATGCAAATTATTGATGCCAAAGACCGCAAAGCTCACAAACTTGTTCATTGAGTAATTGCGTGTTAGGGTTAGAAAAAGTGGGCGGAGCCAACACTAGCCAAATACATTCCCGGGCAACGCCGGGCAGTCAGCTAGTAATTAAATTAAAAAGGCAGATACTCACCTAAGGCGAGGGAGGCTCTGGGTCCCATAGAGCATTCCCTCTCCTCTCCCGGTCCCCGTTGTTGCGCTGGCTCCCGCGTGGCGGTATTCGACTGTTTCAGTCAAATACTGCTGTTTCCCCGCCGAAGGGAGGCTTCGGAAATACACTGCGTACACGCGAGCGCCCTCTATGACGCACTCGCACGTGCGCAGTATGGAGCCGCCTGTCTTCGGGAGGACTCGGCTCCCGAAGACTTCCGAAGTCCCCCCCAACGGGGGATTGGAACGGGGGAGCCAGAGCAGCACCGAGGGCACCGGGAGAGGAGGGGAAATGCTCATTAGGACCAGAGCCTTCCCTCTCCTTAGGTGAGTATCTGAATTTTTTTATTTAATTATGATTCCCATTAGCTTTACGTGAAAAGGTTCTGTCTTGTTTGCTGGTAGCATTTTATTTATGATGTGAAAATATCACCTAGGATAAATGTTAAAAGAAAAAATGAGTTGGATCGGGGCCCATTACCTCTTAGGAGAAACAGTGAATTGAATACTGCCCAAACACCATTAGCTTCAGAAATCAGGCTAATAAAACACCACGTGCTGTGGCGCGTGCCGCTTCCTCGGGTCCTGCCAAAATAAATGTGTAAACTGCCACTGAAGCACCTCGTGCAATTGGCTTGTAACTCTACATCCAGAATACAGTGATCACTGAGCACAAGTGTTGCATGGCAGACAGAGATAGATGAAAATGTAATGGGGAACTAGGCAAGGTAGTAGATTCAGACCCCCTTTTGGTCTTTATGGTAAGCTGAAGTGGAAAGAGGTCAGAGAAGGTGGCTGGTGGGCCCCTTGACACCCACTTAGTACCTGCCTAAGTTGCCTGGTGGATGATCCTGTTCTGATGGCAGACAGTGTTATTTTGGGTTTCTGTGTTAAAGAGAAACCAAGAATTTAACTTCATCACAATCAGTAGCAGATATCCCCTTTCCCATGATAAATCTATTCCTTTTCTCAAACGGATTATCAAGGGGCTCTGTATGGCTGATTTTGTGGTGAAATATCTTCCCACAGTGTGATGTCAGCACCTCCCAGCACTGAGGTACTGACATCACTCTGTGGGAGCCTTGTTGCATTGTGGGAAATAACAGTTGATTCCAACTGCCAAAAAAAAAGCAAGCAGCATCTCCTTCCAGTGACATCACCTACCAGCAGTAAAAATGTCACCATGTGATAAATTTCAGCGTGTAAATTAGGGAGAGGAAAGATTTTACAATAGGCAAACACAGACTAAATCATTTATACATACTTACTGTAAAAATTAAGCACTTTTTTATTACATTATTTTCACTGGAGTTCCTCTTTAAAGTCAACCCAAGGTGACCTGTAGCATGATGGATACACGAGTACTAAATCCACCACAGAGTATCAGCCCAACTGAAAAAGGGGATTACCCCACTTTATTTGCTCATTAGCATATCACTAATCCATAAAAATGAGAAAGCATAGCCCTGTAGTCAAGGAGCTTGATTCTCTAAAGCGTGAAAACTGCTATCACAGCCAGGCCCGGATTTACCACACAGGAGCATATAGGCACAGATGTCCTAGCACCTCAAACTTCACCCTCCAAGAACCTACAAACACCAGTCGAACCGCACTGTAAGTGTGCTGGCTGGCTGGCCCAGCTGTCACTTCTACTTTAGTTTCCCTCCCCGTTATAGGTAGCCACAAGTGCACCTTAGTTTTAGGTAGCCAGAAATACCCTCAATTTTAAGTAGCTAGAGGTGCCCCCAAGTAAACTGAAAGGTGTGCTCATCAGTGCAATGCAGAGGTGAGTAACCTTTCATTTACGCTCTGCACCAGACACTGCATAGGGAAGGAGAAAGGGAGGCACTCAGGGAGGGGAGTGAGCCACTTTTCTATCATCAGGCGCCTGCAGGCATGTGCCTACAGTGCCTTATGGTAAATCCGGCCCTGATCACAGCAGTTATCACGCGATCTGCTGCGCGCAGTGCTTAGCACACAAACAGCGTTAGTTCACATGATAAGCGAAGGTTATCGCGCGATCATGTGCGCTTTTCATGTGAAACTCACACATGATCGCGCGATAACCTTCGCCTATCACGTGAATTAACGCTGTTCGCGTGATAAGCACTGCGTGCAGCAGATCGCGTGATAACTGCTGTGATAGCAGTTATCACACTTTAGAGAATCAAGCCCCAGGCGTAGTGAACCAGAGGTGAAAATAACCTGATGAGAGAAACAATCATATTTATCCTCCTACTCCTAAAAAATGGCCTTTTTAAGTATCTTATGGTTTTCTTTTTTATATAAACATTTACAAAGTAGGTTGAATGTTTTACTGTCTCTAATCAGTGGCAGACTATTAAAGGGGCACTACAGCGAAAAACTGTAAAATTTAAAATATGTGCAAACGTATACAAATAAGAAGTACATTTTTTTCCCAGAGTAAAATGCGCCATAAATTACTTTTCTCCTATAGTACATAAAGAAGGGAGACTGCTACACTCACATAATATCCCAAATGGGAGCAGGGAGTTCCAAAAGCCAAAAAGTCCAGAATTAGTGATAAAAATCCCGCTGCACCAGATGGTAGGGCAAAGTGAAAAATTCTTTATTTTGTTAATCCATGTCAAATGTTACAGATAAAAGCTCATGCGTATCGGAGCAGTAGATGGCTCCTTAATCATAGCTATGAGTAACTAACAGGATATAAGCCAGACGAAGGCTGCAAGGCCGAAAGCTTGCTTAATTTTATTCATTTTTAGTTAGCCAATAAATGGTATCATCCTGGTTTAAAACTTCTTGCTTTTATTTGTATATGTTTGCACATATTTTAAATCTTACAGTTTTTCACTGTAGTGCCCCTTTAAGTATCCCTGAGTTAGAAAAAGCTCAATAGTTCATGTATCTTATCGCAACCCTTCCCTCGGAAGTTGTACTCTGCCAGGAAAACATTTATGGCTGTAATTTGCATATAATGTTTGCTATATTTCCAACAAGCTACCGACAAGACAGAAGCTGTCACTTCCGTGCCTATTAACGCTTTCAAGCAGCAAAATAAAACAAGTAAAACAGCCTGTTTATTAATATGTTTTGCACTGTACATACACATGTTTATCTCATCATGTCACATGTCGCCTCCGGTACACTTTAAGGTCTATACACAAAGGATTAAAGTTGGCTGAGGCAGCCAATAACGACCACCTCTGCCGATAATCTGGCTTGTGTGCAGCAGCCTCCCAACTCCCAATAGCCGCCCGGCCAACAATCCACTAGGCAGATCAATTCGGCCAAGTGACGGACGATAACTTTAATAACTTTATTCTCCCCCACTAACCCCACCCGCTGCATGATGTCACATGCACCAACAGCCCCCCACCCTACAAAATGCAACTGAACAGACTGCAGGCAAACTACATGTCTGTACAGCCTCAGCCCAGCAATGCTGCCTGCGGAAGGTAATTTATGAAACACTGAAATCATGTTGATGACACAGAAATATATTATAATAAAACATTAATTGTTTTATCCAGATAGTTCTTTTCTTGTGAATTTCAATTCAATGTTTGAATGAGATGATTATTTTTAATCTCTTTGGTATGTTTGTTATGTGGCTCTCAGCTGAATCGGTAAAGATGGCAACGGACAAAGATAATAACGAGACGATTAACCTGAACTGCAACCCCTCCTCCCTGGAGTACAACACGCCGCCAGCCAATCAGAAACGGTCCTGCTGCGCCGCGCTGAAGGTAACGTGACACCTAGTGGTGAAAGTAAGAAGAATGAAGAGAGATGGTGAGGTAAAAACCTGCCAAGGACACCCACAGTGTCAGAGGAGCAAGAAAGGGATGGAGAACTGTTTGTTAATGATCACTGCTATTCAAAGCATCTGTAGAAGTGATTATTACCAGCACAGGACCAATAGAGAGCTAATACTGTGGTTGAGGGAGGGACCCTCTGGCCGAGGGCCCAATTTGGTTGCAACCTCTGCACCCCCTATTGCTATGCTACTGTACTTAACAAACTTATTTTAAAAAACAACAGTATTTCTATGGAAACTATCGTATTTTTTGGACCATAAGCCACACTTTTTCTCCCCCATGAGTGATGTGGGGGGAGGGGGGGAAGACAGTGGTGTATCCTATTGGTCCCAAGGTCTCCCCAAAAAGTGCCCCCTCTGTTCTACTGTCTCTATTCTCCTGTGTCTGTGGTGTTCTCCTCCTTCTGTGTGGCACCTGCCGTCCTGGTGAATGATACTGTATAGTGTTGGGCGAACACCTGGATGTTCGGGTTCGGGCCGAACAGGCCAAACATGGGCCAGATGTTCGGCATGTTCGGCCCGAACCCCGAACTCAATGGAAGTCAATGGGACCCCCGAACATGCCCATTTTGGGGGCCCTATGAGGTCGCAGGCATAAGGGGGGAGCATGCCCTGATCGCGGGGGGGGGGGGGGGGTCGGAAATTCCCCCCACCCCCTCCGCCTGCGCTCCCCCCTCTGCCCGCTTCCCCATAAAAAAGTTTAATGCAAGTTAAATAGTACCGGTGGCTGGCAGTGGAGTGAGGAGGAGGAGTCCGAGTAGGAGAGTGACGCGTTGAGGCCGGGCAGCGGGCGGTTCAGCGGTAGTACCCTTGTGGTACTTCCGCCCTTTCTCTGACCTCACGTCCTCTGCATACGAGGGTACGCGTCACGCGTACCCTCGTATGCGTCATCACGTAGAGGACGTGAGGTCAGAGAAAGGGCGGAAGTACCACAAGGGTACTACCGCTGAACCGCCCGCTGCCCGGCCTCAACGCGTCACTCTCCTACTCGGACTCCTCCTCCTCACTCCACTGCCAGCCACCGGTACAATTTAACTTGCATTAAACTTTTTTATGGGGAAGAGGGCAGAGGGGGGAGCGCTAGCGGAGGGGGTGGGGGGAATTTCCGCCCCCCCCCCCCCCCCCGCGATCGGGGCATGCTCCCCCCTTATGCCTGTGACCCCATAGGGGGGCCGTATTCGGCCGAACAGGGCCCTGTTCGGCCGGCCATTAATCAGTTCGGGCGAACCCGAACAGTTTGACCGAACACCATTAGGTGTTCGGCCGAACTCGAACATCACCCGAACAGGGTGATGTTCTGCAGAACCCGAACAGTGGCGAACACTGTTCGCCCAACACTAATACTGTATACTTGCTCGATATAATGGTCAATTCAAATGATGCAACAGAAGTTGGGAGCAGAGCAACGAGCGAATGCAGTGATTGGCCCAATGACGGAGCCATGGTCCCACCTCCGAGACCGTAGGCTCCAGTCAGAAGAGCAGGAGGCCGGGATTGGCCCAGTGCTCCAACACTGATTGGCCGCACGGCATTTGGAAGATGACGCGAGGAAGGATGAGTGGCTTCTAGGAGGTCCCGGCAGCAGCAGCACCCCCTCATTGACTTCATTTGTTTGAAGGATGAATGGCTTCTTCTCCCAACTTCTGGCGCATCATTTGAATTGACCATTGGATCGTGGCAAGTATAACATTTGCTAGGGGGCAGATGCAACACAGAAGGAGGAGGTAGACACCACAGACACAGGGGGGGGGGGGGGCAAAGGAGGATAGAGGGGGCACTTATGGGGAACATAGGAGGACACCACAAATGATCTGCATGCTTGTTCACTGTCTATGGCTAAAAGTATTACAGGCAGAGGATCAGCAGGACAGCCAGGCAACTGGCTTTGTTTAAAAGGAAACAAATATGGCAGCCTCCATAGCCCTTTCTTCAGGTTCCTTTGAGAAGCAGATATACCCCCTGAGCCCAACAGGTGTTGCTATTGGGGTACACGCACTTTGTGATGATACCTTATGGTTTATACAAACCACTCAGATGGAAAGACTTGCAACTTGAGTTGCATTGTGTTTTCTGTCAGGCCTTCTCCACCACCTCTATACACAATCCAGAGCCAAGCCCTTCCCAGGTCCACATGTGGGCTGGGGCTGGAGGTCAGAGATCCAGCAATTTGTTTGCTATAGATAGGAGGATGAGGGAGGGTGGAAGAAGGCTGAGATAATGTTTAATTTCTTCAGGGACCTCTGGCTGATGATGTGTAATTTACAGCTGAGTAAAAACAATCAGTTGACTTCAACAATCTGCACTGAATACCAACTTTCCTTCATTAAATTGAAAAGCAGACTCAAAGATCCAGACACTAGACTAATTCCAATACAAAAATCACCTATTTATTTCATCCTCAGCAATGTACAGATACATAATGGCAGAGTGTAGCCAGCCTGACAGCCGTTTCGCAGGTCTCCCCTGCTTCATCAGAGGCTACCTTATTTGTGGCCTCTGACAATCCAAGGGGTGACCTGCAAAACGGCTGTCAGGCCGACTGCTCTCTTTCAATCTGTATCTGTTTATTGCTGAGGATAAAAAAAAATTTGATTTTTGTATCGGAATTGGTCTGGCTCCGGATCTTTGGGTCTGCTTTCCAAATTAAGTATCTGGTTTACCAGCAAGCACAGCCACACACCTAGATTCCCTCAGCAGTGCTGCTCGGATACCCCTTTTCAAAATCCGGATTGAATTTGGATCCGGATACCAGATATCAGATATCCGAGTTCAAACTTTTGCGATCCGAATCGGATATCCAACCTCAGTATCCGGGGTATCTGGGCAGATTCGGATATCCGGATAGCAAAACCGAAGTGGCCTTTAAATTGCTTCGAAAACTTTTTTTTAGGGTAAATGAGGTATGTAGCATCATGTTTTTTTAAATAATCATCAACGTGTAGTTAAGCGAGTGTTTTGTCAAAAGAGCACAGCATCGCTCTTTCGACAAAACACTCGCTTAACTACATGTTGATGATTATTGAAGAAATTCGTGTTCTGTTAGTGGATGTAGAAGACGATATCTCTTTGACTCAAAGAAAAATTGAGGCTGCATCTGAAGGGAACGATAGCCTTAAAAAAGAGTTGTTAATGTTGTAGAAAGACATTGATGAATATAAAAAATTTGTCCAACAGAGGAAACGTGATAAATATAAACTTGTATGCTTGGATTATAAGGAAAATCGTGTGTATCCATGGGTACATGGGAATCAACCACAGGGAGAGCGTTGTGAGCGATGGCATGTTTTTTTTTAAAGGGAAACACTAATTGATGATGTGGGGACTTAAAATCCCCCCCCCCCCCCCCCAAAGAAAAAGGCTGTCAATTAACATCAGGACTAGGTACCAGACAGTGGTCGTGCAGCCCACATTGTGTCCAAAGTCCAACTGCACAGATATCAGCCCAGACAACTCCCAAAAATTACACAGCAATTGTGTTTAGATAATCACTATGGCAACTAGTCTTGGTACCACGGAACAGGTAAAACATTAAAAAGGAGAGGTTCCAGGAAGCGGTCATACTGCTGCAGTTGAGGCCTCCCCACAACTGGGACAGCACAGTTATCATCCCACCTCCAAAAAATTACACAGCAATTGTGTTCAGATAATAACCATGGCACCTAGTGTTGGTAGTACAATGGCTGTAAAAAAAAAATTGAACCTGGCTTATGAATGAAGATGGAGCCAGGAGGTTGTGGTGGTAAAGGGTGGTGGTAAGGCAGGCATAGTGGTTCCCACTCAGCCACTTCATTTACCACTCTTGCGAACAACAGGGGCCAGGAACTTTCCAACCACCAAAGCCTGGTTCATTTTCAGAAAGGTCAGTCTGTCCACAGACTGGGTGGACAGACAAGAGCGCTTCTCTGTGACCACGCCACCAACTGCACTGAAGCACCTTTCTGACAGCACTCTGGAAGGCCGGGAAGGACAGCACTTCCAGGGCGTACTGCGCCAGCTCGCTCCAGATATCCAGGTGCTTGACCTAGTAATCCAAGGGGTCCACAGGGGTGTCGGTGTCAAGCCCGCTGTAGGACCCCATTTAGTCAGCCACCATCCGGGTCAGATACTGGTTCTGGCTTTGACAGCCGGATGCTGCTGCAGGCACCTCCTCTGTAGGCAGCGGTACTGGCGTGGTGTAGAGCGCCTTTGTCAGAGACAGCAGGTTTGTTGGGTGCCTACTGCTGCTAGATGCAGGCACCTGCTGCTGTGCTGGCTGGACTCAGGGGGTGGGAGGCTGGGGGAAGGCTTCCCCCAAGCGCCAAACCAGAATCTGCTGCAAGTCCCTTTTTCGGCACACAGGGTCTCCTCCTAAAGGCAGGAACTTAGCCAGCTTCCCCTTCAGCCGTGGGTCTAGCATAAGGGTGATCCAGATGTCCTCCCGAGCACGCATCTGCTTCATCCTTGGGTCTTTGCGCAGGCACTGCAGCAGGTGCGCTGCCATGGGTAAGAGGGCTGCCATCTCTGTTGACACATCATCCTCTGCACCGCTGACAGTGCTGTCCTCCTCCTCCGATTCCTGATCCTCCTCCTACTCTCTCCACCCCCGCACCACTGCAGCTGCACTCCGCTGTGCCCCCTCCTCTTCATGGTCAGGGACCTCCAACTCCTCAAACAGCAAATCCTCCTCAACCTCCCCCTCCTGCCGCACAGAGGTGGACTGTGCAGGTGGCTGCTGCTCCTGCTGGATCAATGCTGCCTCTCCCACTTCCAGCAGAGCATCGAGGGCCTTGTCCAGCATGCACACCATGGGCAACCACTCACACAGCGACGCACGGTCCTGGCTGACCATGTTGGTGGCCTCCAGGAAGGGTGCCAGCACCAAGCACACCAGCTGCATTTTTCCCCATTCAGCAGGGCAGATGCTGCCTGGGAGGTGGGTGGTGCCGGTCCCGGACAAGTTGGCCTCCATGGTGGCTTTGGCCAGGTAGTGGTTGACAGCCCGCTTTTGTTCAACCAGACGTTCCAACATTGCCAGGATGGAATTCCAGTATGTTGGAACGTCTATGATGAGTCAGTGCTGTGGGAGATTCAGCTCCAGCTGCATGGCTTCTAGGGACGCTGTGGCACTACCCAAGCGGTGAAAATGACCTACGGTTCGCCTTGCCACTCCACAAAGATTGTCCATCCCCTGGTAGGTGCGCAGGAATTTCTGCACCACCAGGTTCAGGACGTGGGCCAGACAGGGGATGTGGGTGAGGTTTCCTCGGTGGATGGCGGCAACCAGGTTGGCCCCATTGTCAGCCACCGCCTCTCCGACTTTCAGGCCTCTGGGGGTCAGCCAACTCCTCTCCTGGTCTCGGAGTTTGGCCAAGGCATGGTCTGCAGTCAGTTGGTTCTTCCCCAGGCTGACCATCTCCAGCAGCGCTTGGCACTGGTGGGCCTTCACGCTGCTGCTGGTTTGCTGGAGGATGGAACCGGATCAGAGCTAGAACCTGCTGCACTTCCCCTGACCCTGCTGCGGGGTGGCACCACCCACTGGGGTGATGATGCTGCTGTCCCCTCCTCACCCCCTTCCACCAAACTGACCCAGTGCACGGTGAAAGAGAGGTACCGGCCTGTCCTGAACCGGCTTGACCATGAGTCCATGGTCACATGGATGTGCGCACCCACCGCATGGTCCAGCCCACGTTCCACATTGGCCTTCACAAACTGGTGCAGTGCTGGGATGGCCGTGCGTGCGAAGTAGTGCTGGCTGGGGATTGGCCAATCCGGCGCTGTGCACTGCAGGGGCGCACGCATCTGGCTCCTCTCCTGCACAAACGAGTAAGGGAGGAGCTGGGAGAACATGGCCCATGTAAGCAAGCTGTTCAGCTGGCATACGCATTGGCTGCTGGGAGGCTGAGCCCTGACCATGAACGACTCACTCAGCAGGGTCTGGTGGTGGTGGCATTTTTGGCTTACATGGGAAGCCGAGGAGGGAGCAGAGGAGACCACTGAGGTGGACTGGCTGCCTGAAAAGGCCTCATTGTCGGCAGGAGTGGCAAAGGGGGTTATGGTGCTCTGACCACTGCAAGGGCCAGCGCCAGCTTCCTTCAGTCTTTTGAATTCCTCATGCTCAGGTTTGTGCTTATTGGCCAGATGATTTATGAAACTGGAGGTGCCATAGTTGGAGGGGTTAGACCCTCTGCTCATCTTAACATGGCACACATTACAAGTCACAAACTTGCTTTCCAGTGAGGGCAGATGAAAAAACTGCCATATTGGGGACTGCAATTTTCCCTTACGTCGCCCAGAATGGGATGCTGCTGCTGATTTTCTCCCTGTGGTGGTTGGGGCCTGAGGTTGAGTGGTGCGGCTGGTGGTAGTAGTGGCAGATGAAGCAGCAGGCTGTGGGTCACGCATTCCATGCTCACTGCTGCTCCAGCCAATCCCTGCAATGCTGATTCTCCGTGCCAGACCCACTGACGCATCGTCCTCCTCAGAGCTGACATGATCCCCTCCTATGGATGGTAGTCCTGGTCCTTCATCTTGTCATCAACATCAAACTCCCCCTCCTCGAACAACTGCTGGGATGATGGTGAGCCCACCTCAAACTCTTCTTCTGCTGACACATCATGGACAGCCCCCCCCCCAACAATCACCGCCACCATCTCAGACTCTTCCGCAAAGCCCATTGTGCACAGACTGTCTTATCTAGGGCTGGTGGTGGTCTGCTCGTCATCCACCATCATCTGCATCACAGACGCGGCGTCTTTCTCCTCCAATTTGCGCCGCTAACCCTGCTTGAAATTGGCCACTACATGCTGCTGCGTCTCTGCAGTGTGACTCCCCCTAACAGCTGGATGGCCAGTGGGTAGCGGCGGAATGGAGACTGATGCAGCAGAACTGCTGACGGAGGCCACGATGTTGCTCCCTCTCATCTTCTTGGCCTTGCTGACCCTCCCCCGGCTGCCAGTGCCAGACATAGTACAAGATATGTGATGTCACAGGTGATGTGTGTACTTTATTAATAGCGGGCTTGGACTTTGAATCAGCACGGAGTGACAGACAGCAGAGTAGAACAAGACAAACTGACACTGCTCAATATTATCCAAGATTTGCATAAGCAGTGTCTAAAAACACTTGGGACTTATTTCTCACTCAAATATGGAGACGAGGCCAACCTAAGCAATAAGCATATATTAACCCATTCAGGTTCCGTCGTTTTCACGTGAGAAATGTTCACCTCCCATTCATTAGCCTATAACTTTATCACTACTTATCACAATGCACTGATCTATATCTTGTTTTTTCCGCCACCAATTAGGCTTTCTTTGGGGGGTACATTTTGCTAAGAGCCACTTTACTGTAAATGCATTTAAACAGGAAGAATAAGAAAAAAATGGAAAAATTCATTATTTCTAAGTTTTCAGCCATTATAGTTTTAAAATAATACATGCCTCCATAATTAAAACTCACGTATTGTATTTGCCCATATGTCCCGGTTATTACACCGTTAAAATTATGTCCCTATCACAATATATGGCGACAATATTTTATTTGGAAATAAAGGTGCATTTTTTCCATTTTGCATCTATCACTATTTACAAGTTTAAAATAAAAAAAATATAGAAATATTTCATCTTTACATTGATATTTAAAAAGTTTAGACCCTTAGGTAAATATTTACATGTTTGTTTGTTTTTTTTATTGTAATGGATTTTTTTTTTATAGTAAACATTTTATTTGGGTACTTTTGGGAGGGTGGGAGGTAAACAATAGATTTATAATGTAAATGTGTGTTAATTTTTTTTTTTCAGGTGTAGTATTACTTTTTGGCCACAAGATGGCGGCCATAAGTTTGTTTACATGACGTCACTCTAAGCGTAGCACGCGCTTAGAGTGACACATCGGGAAGGGAACGGCCAGAAAAGGCGCAGCTTCCGAGAGAAGCTGTCGCTTTTTCAGCGGGGGAGAGGAATCAATGTCCGGGCTCCATAGCCCGATACATTGATTCCTTGGCTACCGAATCCGTGGCCGGGAGTGCGCGTGCATGCGCACGATCGGCCGCAGGGGTGCGCGGTAGCGCGCATGGTTCCTGGACGTAGAAACTACGTCCAGGAACCAAAATAGGTTAAGCAAGTTTTAAATGGTCACACAGCCTCATAAAGTATACCAAGTCACTTTTATTGTATCAAAAACTTAAAAGACACAAGTACTCAAACATATATACCACAAGTCACATATATCCCAAAGAAACCCCCTTAAAAACAGTAACTGCGGAATGCATATATGACGGAGGCTGCGTTTCAAACTGCACCAATTGTATATGGTAAGTATAAAGGCAAACTGTATCTGGCCAGAGAATTCAATTTTGCCACACTTAAACTTGCATCCGCGCACTCATACGCCACACATACATGTGCCAAGGTAGCTTAATATGGGGGGCCCCCTTTGTAAATTGGCTTTAGTTTTCCAAAAGTTCAGTTCACTATAATGCCAAAGGAACTTGAATTGTCAGCCACTTGCTTTAAGCGGGGAGGATTAGCTCTCACCCATATCAGTACTGCTTGCTTCTTTTCTGAAGTCCTCATCTCTGCAACAATTCCTCCTTAAACGGAGGAATTGTCCATATGGGCTTCCTTTCTTCAGAGACGACGGGTGGTGGCTGGTTGCATGCAATACTGTATTGCCAGCCGTGGGTTTGCGGTATGACGTTGTAACAATCGATTGGCCCTCAACTCTCAGCATGAGATCCAAAAATAAAATCTCACTGCCAGAGGAGAAGGTCAGGCGAATATTTTTTGCATTGATATTCAATTTTAGCATAAATTGCTCCAATTCCTCAGCAGTACCCCTCCAGACCATCAACACGTCGTCAATAAATATAATCCAGAGGGCGACGTGTGCACCAAACTCTGGGCTGGGATACACTTGTTCCCGTTCCCAGAGTCCCAAATGCAAACATGCATAGGCTGGTGCACACGACGCCCATCGACGTTCCACGCAATTGTTGATAGAATTGGCCTTCAAACACGAAACAATTCCGAGTAAGAATTAATTTCATGGCTTCCACAATGAATGCATTATGGGCTGTTGCAGAGGGATGCCGCTCACGGAGGAAGAAGGACATTGCCCGGAGCCCCTCCTCGTGCGGGATCGACGTGTAGAGAGACTCCACGTCTATCCCAACAAGGGCGGACCCCGGGGGCACCTCGAAACCGGCCAGGACACCCAGGACATCACGTGTGTCCTGTATGTAGGAAGGTAATGCTTGAACTAGTGGAAAAATCTTCTTGTCCACATACTGTCCCATACTAGCAAGACCACACCCTGATGAAACGTCCAATTGGGACGTGAAACGCGTCGGTGGGCGGAGCTGACGCGGCTGCGTGCGCCGCAGCACTCATCCACACACGTGGTGTACGGAATTCCGGGCTGGCGTCCTCCGCAGAGAAGTTTGTGGCGTGATGGAGCCGACAGTGTTATGCTCCTAAGCCATTTAATGGACTCATTTAATGGACTCAATCATATGAACCAGCGGAAGTTTCGGTGATCAGATGCCTCTACTGATATGGGTGAGAGCTAATCCTCCCTGCTTAAAGCAAGTGGCTGACAATTCAAGTTCCTTTGGCATTATAGTGAACTGAACTTTTGGAAAACTAAAGCCAATTTACAAAGGGGGCCCCCCATATTAAGCTACCTTGGCACATGTATGTGTGGCGTATGAGTGCGTGGACGCAAGTTTAAGTGTGGCAAAATTGAATTCTCTGGCCAGATACAGTTTGCCTTTATACTTACCATATCAAATTAGTGCAGTTTGATACGCAGCCTGCGTCATATATGCATTCCGCAGTTACTGTTTTTAAGGGGTTTCTTTGGGATATATGTGACTTGTGGTATATATGTTTGAGGACTTCTGTCTTTTAAGTTTTTGATACAATAAAAGTGACTTGGTATACTTTATGAGGCTGTGTGACCATTTAAAACTTGCTTAATAACTGCTCACTGCTCAGTCAGCATCACAGCAGCACTGCAATAATGTGTAGTAGCTACTAGCTAACACAGTACTACTCTCTAACAACTAATAGCACTGCAGTAACTACACACTAACACACAGTAATCCTACCTATACTATAACTACTAGCTAGCTAAGGCTAATAGCAGGCCAGCCAGCAGCAGGAGGTTTGGACCTAATTAGCAGCTGCTGCAGCTCAAAGTCTGACTGACTGACACTAACAAATTACACAGGCTAGCTAACTACAACACAATATAACAGTAGTGTAGTGAAGGTGTTTCCACTCAAAAACGCTTGGTTTAAAAGTGTAATAATGCACTTGCTTAGCCAAACAGCACTGGAATTGTCTCTCAGTGTGAAGTCACAAGCAAGAATGATTTTTCATCATGGCCCCCCTCCTTATATACAGGAGGGACTGGCCAAGGTTCCCCTCTGTGATTGGTTGCTTGGGCTTAGGCTAGGAGCCCTCTGATTGGCTCAATGACGTCATGGATGTCATCTCCATGGTTACAGTATCCGGATTCGTATCTGGGTATGCGACCAAATATCCGTATAGTGCTATGCGGATTTCGGCCCAGATATCCGGAATCCGAATCCGGTCGGATAGCTGAAAAAAGTTCGGATATCCGGAATCTGGATGAGCAGCACTGTCCCTCAGCCTCTGGCCAGTCAAACATTCAATGCCAACCAAACTGCTCTTCTTATCCACCCTTCATTATATTGTGTTGCCCTACCCCTTTAAAGCTCCCAGCCCTCTGTACTGGTCCATCAATGTGGGCTTCCCAACCAGTCAAAAACTCGAGGAGGTGGGAAGGGAGAGCTACACTCATTTGCTGTGCGTAAGCCTCGGAAATGTAATATAATTTAGCAGTCTACAGAGGGAAATAGTAAAACTTGCAAAAGTAAACCTTTAAAAACAAATGTTAAATGAACAGGATGCATGAAACCTGATCCCATTCCTACTTCTTGTTTCCTATTATTTTTGTGTGAAACCCCAACCTCAGGAGATTGCAGTATCTCCACTCTTTGCTTGTGATCCACAATTTACTGCCAACAAGTGTTTGTGGTGAGCCCTGCAAAAAAATGGGAAAAAAGCTCCAATTAATAATACACACGTCCCTGGCCATGACATTGACATCAATGTATCCACCTTTGAAAACGTAGTTCAACCAGGAATAATATTTCAGTTACAGTTGTGTTGTGGTGGACAGAGTAAAAAGTCAGCTTATTTATACCTCTTGTAGACTCCACTAGTCACATCTTACCACCACATCTCACGAGTGTCCCCACCCAACTTGGGGTGTCTTCACTCTTCCTGTTACAGTCTCCATAATGATAATTCCAGAATTTACCGTAACGCTTTTCTCCTGTCTAACTCAAAGCGCCAGAGCTGCAGCCGCTGAGGAAAGCACAGTAGGCAATAGCAGTGTTAGGAAGTTCTTCCTGAATAGATCCTGACCTACTGAAATAGGAAGAGATTTGAACCAAGGGCCCATATGCAATTCACTTTTTCTCCTCAGTTTTCTCCTTGGAGATCATTTTTCATATTTTCTTTAATATAACTTTTCCTCAATTTTCAATTGAAAAAGTACCACAAAGTAGCTGAAAAAGTACTATTAAAATTATTTTGAGTATTTTCATGCTTGCTGGTGTTTTAAAGGCCTTTTATGGACAAGGTCTGAACATTTCACCTAGGAGAAAACTTAAGTAGAAAAAGTTAATTGCATATGGGCCCAGGTCTCCTATGTCAGAGGTTGAAGCCTTTACCATTACAATATCCAGCCATGTGGAGATCAATGAGAGAGAGTCCCTGGTGATGGTTGTGGAGAGCTAGGAACTCAGGAGAGCAGAGATTTCACCACCGTAGTCCCTAAGTGAAAAGCTAGAGGTGGTTTATCTCTCCAGCACCGCTGACGCATCTCTCCACCCAACACTATCAGTTGTGAACTTTTCAAATGGTGTTTACGTAGTCATATTTTACAAACGACACTTATATCAAGTTCAGCCATTGAAACAGTTCTGGGAACAAAGTGGGGTGACACTTAACCAATCAGCAGATTCACTAGAGTTATCGCAGAACTCGCTGTACTGTAAATTCGTGGAATGTAGAAGTCCTTTGTTATTGTCTCACACTGCCGCCTAGTGACAAGTGGCAGTAAGTACACATTTCAGCAGTACTAAATAAAAGCCAGGAAATGTAACAAACAAGAAAGGGGAAAAAATGTGCTAAAATAAATTGGCCTAGAGCACTTGAAAGCCTCTAAATAAATTGGCTGCTAAAGGGTTAAAGAGGCGGATCATTTTTATTCTCTACTTGATGCATTGCAGATGTTCCTGTTTGCTCTTTGCTTCTGCAACTTCACAAAGGCATACTCAGGAATGTACCTGAAAAGCTCCATCACCCAGATCGAGAGGCGTTTTGACATCTCCTCTTCCACGGCGGGACTGGTTGATGGAAGTTTTGAAATTGGTAAATACTGGGCAATGTTCATACTCTGTTCATACTCTAGTATCCTCTGTAATTAATGGCTCTCCATTCTGCAGGAAACTTACTGTTCATTGCCTTTGTCAGCTATTACGGGGCGAAGATGCACAGACCGCGGATCATCGCCATTGGTTGCATTGTGATGTCACTGGGGAGCTTCCTGACTGCCATGCCGCACTTCTTCATGGGACCGTAGGTGACACCCGCCACGTGGATCTGTGATGTATAATGGAGGTCATTATTTTTTCAGGAGACATAAGAAACATATTTCCACCCTCACAGGTATAAATATGAATCAACAAGGACTTCAGCAGCATTGATAAACAACGTCACCGAGAGCGTCTCATCATGTATGGCCAACCGAACATTCACTGAGCAATCCAAACTTGGTAAGTTTCTCAAAGGAAGTAAAAAACACACACCCAAAGTTCTCTGCACTTACTATTATTCTATAAATTTAACAAGTATGAACATACTAAGCAACAATGTACAATAAGCAATAGGAGGTGAAAATGAAATTTCAGACTTAAAAAAGATGAGAAGTTAAAATTATGACCAAGGAATAAATGAGGAGTTGCCTCATAAGTATCAAATACAAGGCCCATGGGCTAAATACGGCCCACCTTGCCATTTTATGTGGCTCTCCTGAGCTTCAAATGTGCATCTTTGTAAACAGTTTAAACAAATGACACTGCTTTCCTATCCAAAGGAGGACACTGGAGTGTTTCTGGTTGGAACACTGTCAGTTTGAGCAGAAACAGCTCAAGGAACCTCTCAGAAAAAATACAATAGGCCCTCTCTTGGGATCCAAAAGCTCTTGTTTGGCTGGTAAAAATAAAGCACCCCTCCACCTTTACTCCTCTACAGGAAGGGGAGGAGCTGGCCCCCATGTTTGCTTTCATTATGCCATTTAGTTTGAGGCTGTTCAATAAATGTTAAATCTTAAAAAACTATTTTGCCCATGACTTCGACTGTGTTTTAGATTTTGGCCCCTTACATGATTATGTTTGACACCCCTGAGTTACATTCTAAAGCTGGCCATGAAGTTATAGATTGCCACCTGGCAAAATGATTGATTACTTTCTTATCCCACACAGCACTCCATTTTTCAGAAATTCCTGCAGGGAATCTATTGAAAATTGATGTAACTGTAGCGTTGCACTGTTCGAGGCAAAGCAACGCTGTGAGCCATCGATCTACCACCACTTCTGCTTCATCCTCAATCAATGCAAATCTTCCAGCCTGCCCAATCAATAGAATCCAGTTTCTTAAAGAACAAGTGACACCCATGCTAACCTAGAAATAAAAATCACATATATAAGTAGATAAATACTAGTTCTACTTACATAACATATGTATTGCACTGTCCACATTATAATTCCTGTTAATTTTATAAAGGAAAAGCAGAAGATCCTATTCTAGACAGTTTCCATATTGATTACCTATGACTTCCTGACATCATTTCCTCTCTCACTCTTTTTTTCTCCTCTTGCTAATTGTGTATTCGTTGCCCGCCCCCCTCCCAGAGTCTTCAAACACTCCCACTGAGGTCTATACTAGGAAGTACACTGTCTTATGTCATTAGAAGGAGGCAGAAATAAAGTGAAGAGGAGGAATATATTATAGATAAAAAGACCCCCCAGCATGCAACTGTTTGGCAATGGCAATTAAATGGCCAGTGCTCCTAGGGTATGTGATAACTCCAAACCATAACAGCAGAAAAAGTTTTGAAAGTTTTGAATGCAGGATTAGCATCTTTATCACGTAATACAGTCAGATAACTTGCTGTTGAAATTTGATTTTTATGGTGACAATCCCACTTTAAGAATTAAACAATGATATCGCTGCGCAGAATGAGTGAAAAAGTACTTGATGAATATCCCAGCCGCAAGCAGTGTCCTCTGCATAGGAAGTCCAAACTTAAAGTGCTCAATGCTGCTGCGCTTAACTCCTCATAGGCACATCCAGTGGTGACATATGTAGGGGGGAGATAAAAAAGAAGAGAAAAACCAACACATAGGGTGTAACGTATGCTTAGTTCACCCTCAGTGACAAACACACTCTTCCCGAAATTGTGAATAAGCATCCAGCCGTCAGGACCACCACCTCTTCCTATAGAGTGGCCGCTTACCCTCAGCTTTCTTGTAAACAAGCCTAGCTCATGGCAGCCATTGCCTCTGCAAAAAACATCCTAAAGCCAATATAAGGATAAAACATAGCGTAATTCCGTTTATTTAAGATAAAAATCCCTGCTACAAGTTGTGCTTACAATGTAACTACTTGGGCTTGAGCATATCACATAATATACTGCACCGGATACTCAGCGCGTCCGCCGGTCAAGTGTAGTTAGTGAACCTCGCTCCTTCCCCAGTATGCGTGCATGCGTACGTCCAAGCTCCGCCCTACGCGTTTCGTCACTGGGCGTGACTCATCAGGGGCTGGTGAGTCACGCCCAGTGACGAAACGCGTAGGGCGGAGCTTGGACGTACGCATGCACGCATACTGGGGAAGGAGCGAGGTTCACTAACTACACTTGACCGGCGGACGCGCTAAGGATCCGGTGCAGTATATTATGTGATATGCTCAAACCCAAGTAGTTACATTGTAAGCACAACTTGTAGCAGGGATTTTTATCTTAAATAAACGGAATTACGCTATGTTTTATCCTTATATTGGCTTTAGGATGTTTTTTGCAGAGGCAATGGCTGCCATGAGCTAGGCTTGTTTACAAGAAAGCTGAGGGTAAGCGGCCACTCTATAGGAAGAGGTGGTGGTCCTGACGGCTGGGTGCTTATTCTCAATTTCGGGAAGAGTGTGTTTGTCACTGAGGGTGAACTAAGCATACATTACACCCCATGTGTTGGTTTTTCTCTTCTTTTTTATCTCCCCCCTACATATGTCACCACTGGATGTGCCTATGAGGAGTTAAGCGCAGCAGCATTGAGCACTTTAATCCCACTTTAAGCCCTTTTTCCTTAGATCTTCTTTGACTTCATCCTTCCACCTTTAATATACTCTGCTGTGGGTTCACCTCTTTCTAGAACCCTCATTCATGTTTCTAAGAGGCCCCCAGTTAACTTATTCTTATCGCCTGAAAGGACAACTGAAGTGGGAAGAATATGGAGGCTGCCATATGTATTTCCTTTTGGACAGTACCAATTTCCTGGCAGTCCTGCTGATCTATTTGGCTGCAGTAGTGTATAAATAACAAGCATGCAGCTAATCTTTTCAGATCTGACAATAATGTCAGAAACCCCTGATCTGCTGCATGCTTGTTCAGGGTCTATGGCTAAAGGTATTGGAGGCAGAGGATTAACAGGATAGCCAGGCAACTGGTATTGCTTAAAAGGAAATAAATATGACAACCTCCATATTCTTCTCACTTCAGTTATCCTTTAAATAATTATAAATATTATTTCTCCTTTCATTAGCTCTATTCATTCGGCTCCCCTGTCTGTTACTACACATTTCCTAAATTAAAATGTGAGTTAGTGATGAACAGTGACATCTCCTTCTTACTTTATGTTTTCAGCGTGTGCAAAGGATAATAATAACTATATGTGGGTTTATATCTTCTTCGGAAACATGCTGCGTGGGATTGGGGAGACACCTATCACCCCGCTGGGCACTGCATACATTGATGATTTTGCCGGTGCTGGGAGCACAGCCCTCTACTTAGGTAACTATGAGGATAGGTTCACAGCATTGTACCCAATGCAACCATGAAAGTGCAATAACTGAATTCCTTGGCCGTTCCACAAAGGCTTAGGGCCGGTTTCCACTACACGCAGGTTGGATGCAGAAAAACCGACTCCAATGAATGCCTATGGGCCTGTTTCCAATAAACGCGATTTTTCTGATGCAGATTTTCCCATAGGCATTCATTGGAGTCAGTTTTTCTGCATCCATTCTGCATCCAATCTGCGTGTAGTGGAAACAGGCCCTTACTGGTGTGATGTGCTGCGTGATTCATAAATAAATAAATAATTAAAATCATTCCTCTTTGTTTTGTGGGATTGATTTGCTTATGACCAAAAATATATATTTTTTACAAATGTTCCATCTTCCACCACAAAGAAGGCTTTCGTGTCGCCACAATTTTTGCATTTGGAAACGTTTCCAAAATATCAATTATTTCCTTAACCAAAACAATTTGAAAGATTCAAAAAAGGTTTTCCCAGAACGTCCTCCTGACAGCACCCCTCCTATGAGACTTGTCTCCCTCCTAAACTTTGGACAGGAAGCAAGCTAGAAGATACAAATTTGCATAACAGGCAGGCAGGAGTAGTATATAAAGATATAAAGATGTTACTCACAAGAGGTATTCAGTTGTTTTTCCTGTCCCGGACGGGACGCTTTGAGAGGTCTCCAGGTGCTACTACGTCAGGCGGCGAGTGCAGCGTGCAGCGCGGGCATGTTAAGGCTGAGCAGGGGACTCAGCTGGTCCAGCGCACAGCGTGGAGGAGGCTTCTCATAGAGATGCGGAAGCTTTATGGCGGCAGGGAGTTCCGGGTGGAAGTGACGTCATGCGCATGCGTCCCGCATGATGTGTCAGCTGACGGCATAGCGGCAGGGGCCGCAGCGGGAGAAAATTGACTTCAGCTGCAGGTAATCTACAGGGATATATATATTTAAATGTTAGCCACGATCACCATTGCTGTCGGTGATCATGGAGGACGCTGTAGGCCCTTCTCCTCTGACTTCTGCGGAGTCTGGCGCTATCCCCTCTCTGGTGAGCTGTAACTGTACATGCTTTGAGAGAGTTGAATTGTAATGGATAGGTCCACCTTGGAAGGCTGACAGTCTGTCTTTATTTCTTTTCAGCCTAAAGCCCCAAGGGGTGATAAAGACAAGGATAAGGCGGTGTCTCAGCAAGTTCAAGGTGGACAATCTTCTGGTAGAACTGAGAAACGCTGTGTTATGTGCAACTCTCGCTTCTATTCTTCCTCTACGAAGAAACTTTGCCAGTCTTGTAGAGAGAAAGTGGTAAAAGAGGAATCCCCAGTGGTGTTTAAGGACTTGATGGGATGGATGCGGTCTGAGATGGCCTCGGCCATTAAAGAGATAAAGGATTCAGCAATGGCGGAATCTGCAGTTCTGCCTACTTCTACCTCTGCTACTAATACTGCTCCTTTACCAACCCCGGGGATTGAAGGGCACAGTCAGTTAGAGGAAGCCTTACAGGTTCCCACTTCACCTCATCAGGTATCAGCTAAACGTAAAAGAAAGGATAATGAATCAGGGGATTCAGAGTTATCTGGAGAGGAAGGAGAGATTTCATTTTTGGAGGAGATTTCTGGGGAGGAGGAGGAGAACCCAGAGGTTCCTCAGAAGTTTGCTTTTGCACCAAACTTAATGAAGGACTTGTTGTCTGCGATGCAGAATACTATGGGTATAACAGCGGAGAGGAAATCTTTGACCCCCTTGGATCAGATGTACGTGAGTTTGGCGGAACCCCAGAATTGTTTCATCCCAGTCCATTCCTCTCTAAAATCAATGATTGGGAAGGAGTGGGATGACCCTGAAAGGAGGGCGTTTTGGCCCAAGTCTCTTTCTCGTCGTTATCCTTTCAGTCCGGAAGATCAAAAATTCTGGGGGCCGGTTCCCAAACTGGACCCGTCATTTTCAAGGGTGTCGAGAAAATCCGATTTGCAGTTTGAGAACTTTGGGAATTTAAAAGACCCCATTGATAAGAAGATGGACAATCTGTTGCGTAGAGCATGGGAGTCAGCATCTTTAACATTTAAACCAGCAGTGGCATCCACGGCAGTGGGAAGATCCCTTAAAGCTTGGCTCACGCAGACTCAGTCTAAAATAGCTTCGGGGGTGCCCAGAGAAGAAATTTTAGAGGACTTTTCGAATTTGTTTAATGCTACTAATTACTTAACTGATGCAGCAGATGGCACGGTTAAGTTAACGGCCAGAACAACTGCCCTTGTCAACTCGGCAAGGAGAGGCATATGGGTGAAAACTTGGCAGGGGGACAATTCGTCTCGCTCCAAGTTGTGTGGTTTACCCTGTGAAGGTGAACTGTTACTTGGTTCAAAGCTAGATCAGACACTAGAAAGAACCTCAGATTATAAGAAAAATTTTCCTACCAGAAAAAGAGCTTTTCAGTACAAGGGCCCAGCTCGCAGTGGCAACAGGGAACCTGAGGCAAAGATCCCACCTAAAAAGAAGTGGATTTCAAGTAGAAACCAAAAAGGGAAGGCTCTTTTTCCCCGGTCCAACCAACCCAATAAGCAATGACGCCAGTATTCCAGTAGGGGGAAGGCTTTCCCACTACTACGAAACGTGGTGCCAGCGGTTCACAAGTCAATGGCTCTTGAAAATAGTATTGGAAGGGTACAAGATAGAATTCGAGTATCCCCCACCAGCAGTTTGTGGTAACTCCACAGCCAAAGTCAACAGACCAAAGAAAGGCATTACAGGAGAAGGTTGCTTCCCTTCTGGAAAAAAGAGTGATCCGAGAGGTACCATCCTGCCAGAGAGGTCAAGGGTTCTACTCACCAGTCTTTCTGCTAAAAAAAAACCTCAGGGAGCCTTCAGATTTATTCTAAATTTAAAGGGGTTGAACAGGGCAGTAAAATACAGGAAGTTTTGAATGGACAATGTGAGTTCTGTAATAACCCTGTTGCAAAAAGACTGTTTTCTAGCTTCTCTGGACCTCAAAGATGCTTACCTACATGTACCAGTTCATCTACAGTCCCAGCAGTTCCTAAGATTTGCAATTCACCTACAAGAAGAGGTAAGACATTTCCAATTTAATGTGTTACCTTTTGGGCTAGCTTCATCGCCTTGGCTGTTCACAAAGGTGATGGCAGAAGTATTGGCAGTCTTGAGGTGTAGGTCCATTAACATCATTGCTTACCTAGATGATTTATTAATTTGGGGTAATTCTTTACAGTCTGTAAGTGATCAGGTTAAGATATGCATTGATAGTCTAGAGTCTTTAGGCTGGTTAATTAACTGGTCAAAATCTGCGCTAGTACCCAGCCAATCTATGGAATATCTGGGGTTTATTTTTTCCTCCTGCCAAGAAAGAGTATTTCTCCCAGAAAGGAAAGTTTCGGCAGTACTTAATTCTGTTCTTTCTTTTCAGAAGTCAAGATTCATCAGTATAAGAAAGGCCATGGCACTACTCGGTCTGTTAAGCTCAGTCTTCCCTGCAGTACAATGGGGTCAATTCCATGCCAGGACCCTGCAGTTGTGGATACTAAGGAGCTGGAACAGGAACACTTCAGCCCTGGAAAGAAGGATTCTGATCCCATACAGTGTGAAAGTGCCGTTAGACTGGTGGCAGGAACTGTCTCACCTGTCAGAAGGTCGCATGTGGTCTTTTCCAGTTCAAAGAATCATAACGACGGATGCCAGTACATGGGGGTGGGGCGCTCACATGGACTCTCTACCAGCGCAGGGTCAGTGGTCCAGTGCAATGGCAATAAAATCCTCCAACAGCAGAGAACTGGAAGCAGTATGGAGAAGCCTTCAATACTTCAAGGATCAAATCAATCAGTGTCATGTGCTGGTCAGGTCCGACAACAGCAGTGTTGTGGCTTACCTGAATCATCAGGGAGGAACAAGAAGTCGTCGGTTGTGGTCTCAGACAGCAAGAATTCTGCAATGGGCAGAGAGCAACTTAACATCCATCAGAGCAGTTCATCTGAAGGGGTCTTGCAATGTGGTGGCAGACTATCTCAGCAGATCAGCGATATTACAGGACGAGTGGTCTCTGAATCCGGAAGTGTTTGTTCAGATCTGTCAGGCTTGGGGCACTCCTGCAGTAGACTTGTTCGCAAGGAAACAAAATTCAAAGTGTCAAAAAAGTTTTGCTCCCTGTATCCAAAGGACAATCCATGGGAAATAGACGCTTTCTCGATAGAGTGGCGGTTGAACCTGATGTATGCATTTCCCCCAATACCTCTGATATCAAGGGTTCTGAACAAGATTATGCAGGACAAAGCACAAGTTATTCTCATAGTACCTTTCTGGCCGAAAAGACCGTGGTTTGCTCTGTTACAGAAGTTAACGATGTGTCAACCAATAATGTTACCAGTCAGAGCAGATTTGTTGTCACAGGGCCCAGTTCTTCACCCGGACTTCAAGCGTCTTCACCTTTCAGCATGGAGATTGAGTGGGGAATCCTGAAGTCAAGGGTTTTTTCGGATAGACTTTCTGAGACATTAATACAATCTCGCAAGAAGGTTACGAGACAGATTTATCAGAAGACAAGGAATTTATTCAAGATGGATTTCAGATGGGGTTAAGTGCCAGCACTCTTAAAGTTCAGACAGCAGCTTTGAGTGTATATTTAGAAAGAAGATTAGCTCAGGAGGAGTTTTTTCTTCGTTTTTTTCAGGGAATTAAACGTCTCAGGCCTGTGGTGATATCTAAGGTGTCTCCTTGGGACTTGAATGTGGTGTTACAGAGTCTTTGTGAACATCCCTTTGAGCCTCTGGATCAGATTCTGGATAAATTTCTGGCGTTGAAAACAGCCTTTCTTCTGGCAATCACCACAGCCAGGAGAGTCAGCGAACTTCAGGCCCTATCCATTAAGCAACCTTATTGTACCATCTCGGAGGATAGGATTACTCTACGTCCAGACTTTGCTTTCCTTCCTAAGGTGACTTCAAAGTTTCATCGATTACAGGAAATCTTTCTGCCATCATTCTGTGATAAACCAACTAATGAGAAGGAGAGGAAGCTTCATTGTTTGGATGTTAGAAGGTGTATCCTTCATTATCTTGAAAGGACTGTATCTTGGAGAAAATCAGATGCCTTGTTGGTACTATTTGCGGGGAAATTCAAATGGAGGCAAGCCTCCAAGACATCAATTGCAAGATGGATCAGACAAGCTATCGCCGCAGCTTATCAGGCTCAGGGAAGATCTTTACCGACCTCAATTAAAGCTCACTCCACAAGAAGTGTATCAACATCCTGGGCAGAGAGGGCAGGCGCCTCGATAGAGCAGATTTGCAGAGCGGCCACCTGGTCCAGCCAAAATACGTTTGTTAAACATTATAGACTAAACTTATTAGCCAATACTGATCTGTCATTTGGAAGAAAGGTGTTGCAGGCAGTAGTCCCTCCCTAACTTATAATGTTCTTGTTTATCGTCTCATAGGAGGGGTGCTGTCAGGAGGACGTTCTGGGAAAGCCAAGCTTACCTCGGGTAATGCCTTTTCCAGTAGTCCGAGTGACAGCACCCCTCCGGCCCACCCTAATAAAGGGGATAATTAAAGTAATCGTTTCAGCAGCATATGGTGTCCGTGTCTTTTTTTATAACTGAATACCTCTTGTGAGTAACATCTTTATATACTACTCCTGCCTGCCTGTTATGCAAATTTGTATCTTCTAGCTTCCTGTCCAAAGTTTAGGAGGGAGACAAGTCTCATAGGAGGGGTGCTGTCACTCGGACTACTGGAAAAGGCATTACCCGAGGTAAGCTTGGCTTTTCTTGGCCTAAAGTGTTGAGTCTTTTCCATTTATAAGATTTATTGTATACATTCTGTCAACCGGTTATTTTTCTCACCTACAAGGCCGCATTGCTTAAAGGAATACGATCGATACCCAAGTGTTCTAAAATGACAATGTACAAATAATGTCTAAGTAGCTGTGTAAACATTTTCCTAATTTTCATGTTAAATACCAGAGGCAAAAGCTGAAATTTATTGAGGGTAGGATTTAGCTATATTGGGACAAATCAATTGCAGAAGGGGTGTCTGCTTCAATGCACAACCAGAGTTGCATATCAGACTACAGAAAGCAAATATCAAACATATCAAACTCTGAAAGCAAAAACAGTATGAAAAAGCTGTGACAATTAGTTACATTTCCTCTGCTCTCTTCAGACACTTCAGTCAGAAACAGAGCTCCCAACAGCTGCAGCTCCTGTGTCCTGTCTCTCTCTGTCACACACAGAGCTACACATAGAGTTAACTGATCAAGTGTGAGGGGAATTTCCCCTCTCCTCACGGCTCGGTCAGCCCAGTTTTGGGGTCAGTAAACTTTGAATGTATTTTGCTAACAGTAAACAAAGAAGTTGCTACTAAAATGTATACACCAGTACTTAGCAGCACTTCCCAAACAATTCCTGTGTCAATTGAAAAAAATATGTGAATCGATAGTATTCCTTTAAAGGACCACTGTAGCAAAATTCTTAAAATTTAAAATGCATGTAATAAACACATACAGATAAGAAGTACATTTCTTCCAGAGTGAAAATGAGCCATAAATGACTTTTCCCCTATGTTGCTGTCACTTGCAGTAAGTGGTAGAAATCTGACAGTACCGACAGGTTTTGGACTAGCACAGTGATGGCTAACCCTGGCACTCCAGCTGTGACAAAACTACAAATCCCATCATGCCTCTGCCTCCCTGAGTTGTGCTTAGAGCTGTCAGAGCATTGCAATGCCTCATGGGACTTGTAGTTCCGCCACAGCTGGAGTGTCAAGGTTAGCCATCACTGGACTAGCACATCTCCTCATGGGGCATTCTCAGGGTTTTCTTCATTTTCAAAAGCACTTAGTGAATGGCAGTTGCTCCGTTCAACTGCCATTAAAGTATGCAGCAAGCAGGGAGGCTGGCCAGCATCTTTGTATAAATCCTTTTCAGGGAGTGTCTTTATAAAAAATAAAGGCTATGCTGAGAATCCCCTATGGAGAGATGGACTAGCCCAAAACCTGTCGGTACTGTCAGATTTCTCCTACCTACTGTAAGAGACAGCAACATTTACTCTGGATGAAACAGACTTCTTATATGTATATGTTTACATATATTTTAAATTTTAAAATATTCGCGACAGTGGTCCTTTAAGAATAAGCCTGTGGATGGACAGCTAGCCTTGCCAGAGATTCAAAAATTGTAAAAATGTATTTTTTTTAAATTAAATTTGAAGGTATGGAAATCCATGGTGGAAATTTGTTTCATTTTTTTACATAAAAAGCTCTATACTGTGTGAGTAACAACCTTCTTTGCCTTCCCTGTGCCACTTACAAAACATCTAAATCATTGTCTAGTCATTGATTTCCCATTTTATACTTAGCTAAGAAAAATATCTTCTTATTTATTAATTTAATAATGTTTATTAGTTGAGGCTATACATAGGCATGGTTGGAAATGCTGCAAAAATTTAGATTTCTGCCAGTGCTGGTTACTGATTCTTTTTCATTTTCTGATTGGTCAAATACTTATACGTTGACTCTGCAGCCTCTGATTGGTCCGTTGCTTCCAAGTTCTGTGATTGGGCTAAAGTTACCGTGTTGCAGTAAGGTGATATTTCTGCAGGAATCCGATTTCCATTTTCTGATTTCCGCTTTCCAATCGGAAATGCCGATTTCTGATTGGAAATGTGGAAATTCTATTTCCATAGAACGTTCTAATATTTCAATGGACCATCTTTAGGTTTGATGACAGCATGCATTCACTGTGTCATGGCTTTGATAAGCGTCTGCAATTTCCCAACATTTATTTTCATCCAGAGTTGCATTCATTTTTACCAAGATCTTGTAGCGTTGATGGGAGAGTTGGACCACTGTGCAAATTCTTCACCAGCACATTCCAAAGATTCTCAATGGGGTTACGCTCTGGACTCTGTGGTGGCCAATCCATGCGTGAAAATCACTCCTTTCCTATTTGAGCCTGATGAATGCTGGCATTGTCATCTTGGAATATGCCCATGCCATAAGGGAAAAATTAATTTTACTAGTATAGTTCTTCTTATCACAATGAAATGTTGACTTTGTATTTGGCTAAGGAAGTCATCTAGAAAATAGCAGGACTTCCCCATGTATGGTTAGTGATTGTAATACTTTGCTTGGTTCTACTTGTTTCACTTTGCCAGCAGTAAATGGCTCTTCTGTTAATTTAGTGTGCCGGGGTTTATAAGTACAAGTACATTACATAGTACTGTGGACAGTCATTAATGCCATTTCTTCCTCTCCCTGCAGCCTGTCTTAACGCCGTGGGGCTGTTCGGATCAATGGTGGGATTCACGCTGGGATCTTATTTTGCAAAGTTCTACGTCGATGTTGGATTTGTGGATATGAGTGAGTTCATGGAGTCTAATTAACACCAAAATTAGATTTCTGATTTGTTTCTGTGACTTAGGGAATGATAACAGAAGAAAAACCAGGTGGATAATAAAACAAAGAAGCCACAGAGAAAAAAATCCTTCAAATTTGAAGCATTAAATCTTAAAGTCATTGGGAAAAAAAGAAAAACAGCCAAATACTTTCCTAAACAGTGGGAAGGCTCCGGGTCCTGTAGAGCCTTCCCTCTCCTATCTTAGTCCCCTCATTACAGTGGCAGCTCCACCATGGGGGGGGGGGGGGGGGGACTTCGGAAGTCTTTGGGAGATTAGTCCTCCTGAAGACAGGTGGCTTTGTACTGCGCCTGTGTGAGTGCACACGAGAGAGTGTTCGCACGGGCGCAGTGCAGACCGGTCCGTCTTCTGGAGTCTCGAAGACTTCCGAAGCCTCTTTCGGTGGCATATAGAGCAGTATTTGACCAAATTGGTCGAGTATTGTTACCGTGAGCCAGCGCTGGAACGCGGGGCCAGGTGAGGAGAGGGAAGACCTAGAGCCTTCTCTCTTCTTAAGTATCTGGCTGTTTTTTTCTCAGGTTCCCATTCACTTTGAGGGGCAAAAACCTCTGAATGCGAAGTGGATAAACTACCCTCTGTTATAGGGCCATTAATAATACTGCCTCTGCAACACAGAAAGAGCTTGTGATTACTGTGCTCCCATATGCTCTGTGCTCATTTCACATTTTAGTGAACCCTATTACAGTAGTGCCCCCTCTTTATTTTAAAGCTTTCTTTTTACACAAAGGAGAAAAAGTTACAATGTCCTCACCCCATTATCCAAACTAGAACCTACTCCTGATATTTCCCTCACCAGATGGAAGAATGCCAGGTAACCCCTAATGGGTCCTCAAGGATCCACAAAACCCTGGTTGAGAAAGCCTGCTCTACCCAGACAAACATTAGGTTGCATGTGTTTGTTTAGATTACAGAAGTTCAGATTTAGTATTTCAACCTCTACCAGTATTTCAGGGGAAAAAATGTTCCTTAACATTTCTGAACCGCACATAGATTGTTAGGCCAAAGACCAAACATTTCCCTCTTCCAGATACGATTACCATCACTCCACAAGACACCCGTTGGGTTGGAGCTTGGTGGATGGGCTTCCTATTGGCTTGGATGCTCAACCTGTTGGCGGCAATTCCCTTCTGGTTTTTGCCTAAGAGTTTGGAGAAAAAGGATGAGCAGAGCGCCCCAGACATGCTGACTTTCAAGGACAAGGAAAAGTTGGAACTTCAGAAAAAGGCGACAGTGAAAGGTGAGACCCAACCAATCAAAAGAAGGTATTAATTTTAAAGATGTGTGTCTTATTTGAAAAAATAGAAAATAATTACACTGAATCTTCCGGATTACTCCCCAAGGGTCCTTTCACACTGTGTCCATTGCAATGATAAATGTCCAAGTGTGGTCTCCAGGCTGCACTCCCCCACAGCATAAACTGAGGTGCAAGGTCAGTCCGCAAGAGCACTAGGCCAAACCTCCAGTATAAAGTCCACAAGGACCAGCACACTCAGGGATTTCTTTTAAGCTTTACAGAAAAATGTATTGAAAAATTTTCATTATCACAAGCATTAGAATACCATGACCAGTCAAAAGGACAACTCAGCAATTTGATAACTGCCAAAGATGGTCAATGTCTATCAATAGCTCAGTCCCCAGACAAATGTAGTATTCTTAGCAGTCAGGTAGACACAGGTCACAATTGTATAAAGAGAATAATAATCTTGGCGACAGACACTGGCCAAGAGCTGTTTCAGGCGTCCAGCCCATCCTCCAGCCAATCAAAGTGCACAAAGAACACGTAACTGACATGCTGTTTAAATACCTAAGAACACCAATCACAAAACAGTAGCAAATTTAAAACAAGCAAATTTAAAACATCCAATCAGGATAACTCTTACCCCTGGAGGACCTGATGGAAGACTGAGTGGCCAGGAACAACCATGTGACCAAACGTCATAAACGTCAGAGTAATGAGAGGCAGAGCCTGTCGAGTCGACACCACAACATTAGATTCTATTTTGAGACGGGGTTGACTCGGTCCTGTCTCCCTTGGCGGTCTTTTTGGATTCTATTTTGAAACCATTTTTGGTAATGCAACATTCTTACTTGAGAGATACTGATATGTTCCTTGAGTGTTTGAACGGCTTTTACTATTGCCCCAAAACTGTTCTATTGCCATGCATTGGTTACAGGACACTGGTGGTGTGATGTGGCTATGTAGCCGCATCGCACCGCATGTAATGGAGATGGGCCCTTAGACATAGCATGGAATTTTTTTTATGGACAGAAGACACAATGATGCATTTAACTTGCTTGTTAAGGTAAGTATACAAGTGTCAGCTAATTGATGTGTCACAAGCAGAGCACCTTCTGTGCAGTAGCATGGAGCCACGCCTGCGAAGTAGCACAGAGCTGCTCGCACATGTTTTTTTACTCTGTGCATGTGCAGCTCCATGCTACTGCACAGACGCGAGCTGTACTTGGCGCTAGTGGTGCACATCAAGACCTTGTGATCACGAGTCGTTTTCGACGATCACAAGCGCAGGCGCGGAGCTAGGGGGGGTCGGGGTAGGACAAGTGCCCCGGGGCGCCGGGTCCCCAAGGGCGCCCAGCTGAGCTTCGGGGTTTTCTTTTTTTGGCTGAGGGGAGCAGCGCAGAGAAGAGAGAGAGCTGTGCGGACGGTGGGGAAGGGGGGCCATCTCCCCCCTACTTCCCTCACCTTAGGTGCTCTCTCTCTCCCTCGCTGTCCCCTCCAATGTCTGTCCGGTGGCTGGCAGCGGCGGGCGGAACTCACCTCCGTCACGCTCCAGCGCCGCGTCGGAACACCGGCCGGAAGTTCGGGTGCGCAGCCGCTGCTCTGGTCTGGACCAGACCAGAGTAGCGGCAGATCCATCCGGCGCTGCGAAGAGACGGAGGTAAGTTCCGCCCGCCGCTGCCAGCCACCGGACAGACATTGGAGGGGACAGCGAGGGAGAGAGAGCAGCTCTTACTCTTCTCTGCGCTGCTCCCCTCCTGCTGGGGAGGGGGACACCTGGCTACCTACTCTGGGCACCTATACCTCTGGCTACCTACTCTGGGCACCTATACCTCTGGCTACTGGCTACCTACTCTGGGCACCTATACCTCTGGCTACCTACTCTGGGCACCTATACCTCTGGCTACTGGCTACCTACTCTGGGCACCTATACCTCTGGCTACCTACTCTGGGCACATATACCCCTGGCTACTGGCTACCTACTCTGGGCACCTATACCTCTGGCTACCTACTCTGGGCACATATACCCCTGGCTACTGGCTACCTACTCTGGACACCTATACCTCTGGCTACCTACTCTGGGCACATATACCCCTGGCTACTGGCTACCTACTCTGGGCACATATACCCCTGGCGACCTACTCTGGGCACATATACCCCTGGCTACCTACTCTAGGCACATATACCCCTGCCTACATATATTGGGCACATATACCCCTAACTACATATACTGGGCATATACCCCTGGCTACCTACTCTGGCCACATATAACCCTGGCTACCTACTCTGGGCACATATACCCCTGCCTACATATAATGGGCACATATACCCCTAACTACATATACTGGGCATATACCCCTGGCTACCTACTCTGGGCACATATACCCCTGCCTACATATATTGGGCACATATACCCCTAATTACATATACTGGGCATATACCCCTGGCTACCTACCCTGGGCACCTATACCCCTGGCTACCTACTCTGGGCACCTATACCCCTGGCTACCTACTCTGGGCACATATACCCCTGGCTACCTACTCTGGGCACATATACCCCTGGCTACCTACTCTGGGCACATATACCTCTGGCTACCTACTCTGGGCACATATACCCCTGGCTACCTACTCTGGGCACATATACCCCTGGCTACCTACTCTGGGCACATATACCCCTGCCTACATATACTGGGCATATATACCCCTGGCTACATATACTGGGCATATATACCCCTGGCTACATATACTGGGCATATATACCCCCTGGCTACATGGACTGGGCATATATACCCCCTGGCTACATATACTGGGCATATATACCCCTGGCTACATATACTGGGCATATATACAACCTGGCTACGTGGACTGGGCATATATACCCCCTGGCTACTTATACTGGGCATATATACCCCTGGCTACATATACTGGGCATATATACCCCTGGCTACATATACTGGGCATATATACCCCTGCCTATATATACTGGGCATATATACCCCCTGCCTACATATATTGGGCATATATACCCCTGGCTATATATACTGGGCATATATACCCCCTGGCTACGTGGACTGGGCATATATACCCCCTGGCTACATATACTGGGCATATATACCCCTGGCTACATATACTGGGCATATATACCCCTGGCTACATATACTGGGCACATATACGTCAGACTATATATACTGGGCACATATTATTCTCCTGGCTACATATACTGGGCATATATACCGCTGGCTACATATACTGGGCACATATACCTCTGGCTACATATACTGGGCACACATACCCCTGCCTACATATACTGGGCACATATACCCCTGGCTAACTGTTCTGTGGACATCTCTACCCCTGGCTACCTGTTCTGGGGACATCTATACCGCTGGCCACCTATTCTGGGGACATCTATACTGCTGGCCACCTATTCTGGGGACAACTATAGACCTGGGGCTACCTATTTTTGGGGAACCACGTCAGATTGAGTGTATTTAGGAGAACTGCTGCCAGGTGAGAGGCGTCTACCATATTAAGGGGGCATTCTACCTATTTATGTGAAATGCTGTCTATTTATGTGACTCATGACTGCTGAATTTGTCTTTTTGGGGGCCTCATGGTTACTGAATTTGTCTTGTTGGGGGCCTCATGATTTGTTGGGGGCCTCAAGATCGCTGAATTTGTCTTGTTGGGGGCCTCATGATTGCTAAATTTGTCTTGTTGGGGGCCTCATGATTGCTGAGTTGGTTATGTTGGGGGCCTCATGATTGCTGAATTTGTCTTGATGGGGGGGGCTCATGATTGCTGAATTTGTCTTGGAACATGCTGGAAGGTACATACTGAGGGAGGATGGGTGAGCGTGAGCCTGCTAACCTCCATATACATTTGGCTCCACCCATAACCACGCCCACAATTATTATGTGACCACGCCCCCTTTTGGCGCGGCGCAACCTTGACTTTGGGGGGGGCGCATTAATAGTCTTTGTCCCCGGGCGCTGAAAATCCTAGCTACGCCTCTGTCACAAGGTCATAATCGGCAATCATGATTGTCGCTCGATCACAAATGCCGATCACAAATGCACTCGTGATTGCACTTGTTACCCGACTCGTGATCACGAGTTACTCATGCTCACTAGTCGGTATTCATGATTAAAAACCCACCAAATTTAGCGGTTAATAGCTAAGCCCCCTTACATGCTAGAAACACCAAATTTGCCAGATATGTTAAAAGCAGTGGGAACAAGAGGAAAAACATTTCTTCAAATAGACACCAAATTTGTTATAGTTTTTGAGAAAATCTATTTTAAAGAAAACCTGTAACGGAAAAAAACTCCCCTGGGGGGTACTCACCTCGGGTGGGGGAAGCCTCCGGATCCTATTGAGGCTTCCCTCGTCCTCCTCGGTCCACACGGCGGTCATCCTCCTCGGTCCACACAGCGGTGGCGATAAAGTCGGTGGGTTTTGGCGGGGTTTTAACTACGAATACTTTTTTCCTTTGAAATTTTAAAATCGATTTTCTCAAAAACTATAAGGTCTTTTTGAAAAACATGTTTTTCCTCTTGTTCCCACTGTTCTTCTTAACATATCTGGCAAATTTGTGTTTCTACTATGTAAGGGGGCTTTGCTTTTAACAGTGAAAGTCAAATCGTGATCACGGATATCACTTTCAATCATGGTTAAAATCCTAGTCGAATTCGGAATTGGACATCAAGTCTGGATCACGATAACGGCGTGTCCGGATTTCGATACTGCCGTGATCGGATTTACTCGAATCTGTGATTGCGGGTATCCAAGCACCACTGACCTACGCAGTGCGGTCGCACTGACAAGAGCATGACTGCGAAGGAGATGAGGGTCCCGTCAAACATCGGTGGGGTTGCTGAGAATCGGAGAAGACTCTTAATCATCCAGAGACTTCCCTGATGCAAGTATCTAACTTACCACAACATTTTTTCCCCCCAGGTTTCTTTTAAGGCTCGGTGCACACCTCGCAGAAACGCTAGCATTGCGGAAAATGCTGCGTTTTTGCCCCTAATGAAGGTCTGTGGGCCACATGAAAAAACGCATATAAAAATGCATATGTGTTTTTTATGCATTTTGAAACATGCATTTTTAAAAACGCTGGTTTTGTTGCGTAATATTCAAAAACGCATCAAAGACGCACATAATGAAAGTCAATGGGAACACAATGTATTGCGTTTTGTATGCGTTTTTATATGCTTTTTTTATTTTTATGTTTCCGTGTTTTCTGATGTATATCCGCTTCCTGTTGTCTTCCTAGTGATTTGTATAAAAAGCAATTGAAACCGCATGGAGAACTCATACAAAGCACATATGCATTTTGTAAATGCGAACCGCAAACGCATAAAAATGCACGCAACACGCTAGAAAAATGCATATGCGGGAAAAAAACAAAAATGCACAAAAAAAGCACTAAAAACACACACAAAACCCGCACATGACAGAAAACGCAACCTTTCACGCTCTGTTATGTGTGCACCCAGCCTATCAGTTTTCAACCTTCTTGTAAGAATTTGGTGCCTCCCAGCAGAGTGGCCGGGTTCGTGATCTGCCTTATTGCAATGAGAGTCTGGATTCTGGTTGAAGGTATTTTGGACCATTCCTCTTTACAAAACATCTCTAGTTCATTCAGGTTTGATGGCTTCCGAACATGGACAGCTCTCTTTAACTCACACCACAGATTTTCAATTATATTCAGGTCTGTGGACTGAGATGGCCATTCCAGAACGTTGTACTTGTTCCTTTGCATGAATGCTTTAGTGGATTTTGAGAAGTGTTTAGGGTTGTTGTCTTGTTGAAAGATCCAGCCCCGGCGCAGCTTCAGCTTTGTCACTGATTCCTGGACATTGGTCTCCAGAATCTGCTGATACTGAGTGGAATTCATGTGTCCCTCAACTTTGACAAGATTCCCAGTCCCTGTACTGGCCACACAGCCCCACAGCATGATTGAGCCACCACCATGTTGCTACTCTTCAGAGAAAATTAAAAGAGGAGAGAAACTTACAATTGACCCCCTTAAATAATCGTTCTTATAATTGGATTCACCTGTGTATGTAGGGCAGGGGTCACTGAGCTTACCAAGTCAATTTGAGTTCCAATGATTAGTTATAAAGGTTTTGGAATCAATAAAATGACAACAGTGCCCAAATTTAGGGACCTGCCCAAACTTTCCCACTGTATCTCAAAACTTTAGCTCCTCTTGTTACAAAAATGTGCTCATTCAACCACTTCAGCCTATTTGGATGAGTATACTCCAGTCCATTGTTTAAGTGGCGGGTGCACGCGCTTAAACACTTAGTATACTCTGCGTCCAGTGTTTTAGCAGCTGGTGCACGCGCATGCACAAGACCGCCGCTTTAGGGCAGCAAGGCTTCCCCAAACTAATTACGGACACTGTCCATTCCCATAGGCTTCTATTGCATCCAATTTGCATCATTTGTGATGAGGAGGCAGAAAAATGCAGCAGGTCAGGACTTTTCATTTGTGGTCCGGTCATTGCATATTCGCCCAGCTCAGTTGCTGAACCGCCACATGCATCAGAGGTGGCTCACTGGCTGATGATCGAAGTGTCCCTGCTTCTCTCCCTCCCTCTGCAGCATGTAGAAGCGTTAACAGCAGCAGAAAAAGTGGTAGTAGGAAAAAAAGGGCGCCAGTGGCTAGTGGACGAAAAGGGTGGTGCCATAGACTCTAATGCAATTTTCATTGATACAGCCAAAAAAGCAGAAAAAAGGGGCGCCCAATAAATATTGTTTACAACATTAGAGCATAACAGTTTTTGAAGTAGGTTATCGTTTTAGCAGCTTGCAACGTTATAGTTCTTGTCATATTATTTTGTTTGTATATACAGATTCTACGTTATCACAGATATTACCATTTTTATGTGTAAAAGGGTGTTTTTGTAGAGGGAATTAGTATTAGGCACCACCAGGGGCAGTGGTTAGGCACCACTCAGTGGTGATTAGTTTTAGGCTATTGGGGGTTGGTTAGGGTTAGGCAATACCAGGGGGGTGGTTAGGGTTATACACCACTGGGGGTGTGGTTAGGGTTTGGCACCACCAGGGGGGTGGTTAAAGTTATGCACCACTGGGGGGAATTAGAGTTAGACACCGCCGGGGGTGTGGTTAGGCTTAGGCACCACTGAGGGGGCGGTTAGGGTTAGGCACCACCAGGGGAGTGGTTAGTTTTAGGCATCACCAGAGGAGGGTTCTGTGTGACAGTAGGGTTGGGTTAGGCTGTATGTTTGAATTACGTAATGATTTTTAACGTTAATATCTTTTCCTTATTATCTCCCATCTGTTTTTAAAATGGTATTTATCGTTATCCAAGTTAGACAAGGATGTTCATAGTTATTAAGATTTTGTTATCCACCGGTGCCATTTCGTTATTTAGCCAGGCCCTTTTTTCTTGGCGCCCTTTTTTCATGCACATGAAAAACCAGGGCACATCTGGCTATCTAAAGGGTGGTACATCTAGCTATCTGAACATAAGCACATCTGGCTATCTAATGGGGGCACATTTGGCTACCTTAATGGGGGAAGGGGGCCCATATGGCTATCTATAGCGGGAAGGGGGGACTATCTAAATAGACTTTGTACATTTTCTATACATAACCGAGATCACATTCTGATGTGTGGCCACGCCCCTGTTTTTCAGAGGGGGCGCAAACAATGTCTATGTCCCGGGTGCTGAAAACCCTAGCTACACCTCTGCACTCCCAGACTCCAGGGGACAACAGAGTAACTTCTGGCCCAGCACACTTGTGTCACCAGTGGATGCTTGTCAATCTGCAGTTGCTGATATATGTCCTATTCAGTTTGTGTAGGCTGCCTTTACAGTTCTCTGTATTTGTTGCCAAGGAATCTACCTGGTGTTTCATACACTCCAATGTTCTTCTTATATTTAATCTTTTCTGTTCTCCTCTCTCAGGATTTTTCCTGGCCCTGAAGATCCTGTTCTGTGACCGGCTCTACCTCCTACTGTTGTGTATAACACTTATGAAGGCGAACAGCTACATAGGATTCCTGACCTACAATCCCAAATTTATGGAGCAGCAGTATGGCCAGTCCATCTCCAGGGCCATCTTCATCACCGGTAGGTGGGCAGACACAGCTGGACAGACACATGACTACATGGCATTCCATAGACACATACAGTGGCTTGCAAAAGTATTTGGCCCCCTTGAAGTCTTCCACATTTTGTCACATTACTGCCACAAACATGAATCAATTTTATTGGAATTCCACGTGGAAGACCAATACAAAGTGCTGTACACGTGAGAAGTGGAACGAAAATCATACATGATTCCAAACATTTTTTTACAAATCAATAACTGCACAGTGGTGTGTGCGTAATTATTCAGCCCCCTTTGTTCCAAGTGCAGTCAGTTGCCCATAGACATTGCCTGATGAGTGCTAATGACTAAATAGAGTGCACCTGTGTGTAATCTAATGTCAGTACAAATACAGCTGCTCTGTGATGGCCTCAGAGGTTGTCTAAGAGAATATTGGGAGCAACAACACCATGAAGTTTAAAGAACACACCAGACAGGTCAGGGATAAAGTTATTGAGAAAGCTAAAGCAGGCTTAGGCTACAAAAAGATTTCCAAAGCCTTGAACATCCCACGGAGCACTGTTCAAGCGATCATTCAGAAATTGAAGGAGTATGGCACAACTGTAAACCTACCAAGACAAGGCAATCCACCTAAACTCACAGGCCAAACAAAGAGAGCGCTGATCAGAAATGCAGTCAAGAGGCCCATGGTGACTCTGGACAAGCTGCAGAGATCTACAGCTCAGGTGGGAGACTCTGTCCATAGGACAACTATTAGTCATGCACTGTACAAAGTTGGCTCTTATGGAAGAGTGGCAAGAAGAAAGGCATTGTTAACAGAAAGCATAAGAAGTCCCGTTTGCAGTTTGCCACAAGCCATGTGGGGGACACAGCAACCATGTGTAAGAAGGTGCTCTGGTCAGATGAGACCAAAATGGAACTTTTTGGAGAAAATGCCAAGCACTATGTGTGGCGGAAAACTAACACTGCACATCACTCAGAACACACCACCCCCACTGTCAAATATGGTGGTGGCAGCATCATGCTCGGGGGGTGCTTCTCTTCAGCAGGGACAGGGAAGCTGGTCAGAGTTGATGGGAAGATGGATGGAGCCAAATACAGGGCAATCTTGGAAGAAAACCTCTTAGAGTCTGCAAAAGACTTGAGACTGGGGCGGAGGTTCACCTTCCAGCAGAACAATGACCCTAAACATAAAGCCAGGGCAACAATGGAATGGTTTAAAACAAAACATATCTATGTGTTAGAATGGCCCAGTCAAAGTCCAGATCTAAATCCAATCGAGAATATGTGGCAAGATCTGAAAACTGCTGTTCACAAATTCTGTCCATCTAATCTGACTGAGCTGGAGCTGTTTTGCAAAGAAGAATGGGCAAGGATTTCAGTCTCTAGATGTGCAAAGCTGGTAGAGACATACCCTAAAAGACTGGCAGCTGCAAAAGGTGGTTCTACAAAGTATTGACCCAGGGGGACGAATAATTACGCACACCCCACTTTGCAGTTTTTGATTTGTAAAAAATGTTTGGAATCATGTACAATTTTCATTCCACTTCTCACGTGTACACCACTTTGTATTGGTCTTTCACGTGGAATTCCAATAAAATTGATTCATGTTTGTGGCAGTAATATGACAAAATGTGGAAAACTTTAAGGGGGCCGAATACTTTTGCAAGCCACTGTATACTGAAGCTGTATCCTATTATTATTATAGCATTCACAGAGTACATAGTTATGTCATAGGAAATCCCATACAATAATAGACGCTATACAAACAGCATCACGGTGCCTACCGGTAAATGGTTAGCGCTCTTGTCTGACTGCGCTAGGCATTAAAATCTTGGCCAAGATCTAAGACCACTATCGCAAAAAATTGTCCAGAAACTCCCAACTCCCACACAGTTCCCATTCATTGATCTAAATCCCCGTGTGAATGACCGCCGCCGTCTATTAGATGTCTCCACCATTTACAAAAAATAAAATACGCTTTGCGTAGTAATACTACGCATAGGGATGTTATGTGAGGACATCTACTAAAATTACAACTACACACCTCACAAAAAAAATACAATAAAAAAACATAATTAGTTACCTTAGGGACTGAACTTGTTTTTTAATATGTATGTCAAGAGGGTATATTACTGTTACTTTATAAATTATGGGCTTATAATTAGGGATGGATGCAAAACTGAAAAAATGCACCTTTATCTCCAAATAAAATATAAACATTGCAATAACCGGGGATTTTTTTCCATTTTCTCAGATTTTTCCTGTTAAAACACATTTAGAATAAAATAATTGTTAGCCAAGAGTACCCCCCCCCCCCCCTAAAGAAAACCTAATTGGTGGCGAAAAAAAACCAAGATATAGATTGTTTTGTTGTGATAAGTAGTAATAAAGTTATAGGCGAATTAATGGAAGGAGCGCTTACAGGTGAAAATGAAAATTGCTCTGTTTTTTTTTAAAGGGAACCCTAAACTGAGAAGTATATGGATTTTTCCTTTTAAAATAATACCAGTTGCCTGACTCCCCTGCTGACCCTGTGTCTCTAATACTTTTAGCCACAGCCCCTCAACAAGCATGCAGATCAGGTGCTCTAACTGAAGTCAGACTGGATTAGCTGCATGCTTGTTTCAGGTGTGTGATTCAGCTACTACTGCAGCCAAAGAGATTAACAGGACTGCCAAGCAACTGGTATTGTTTAAAAGAAAACATCCATATCCCTCTCAGTTAAGGTTCCCTTTAAGGGGAAAAACCCCTTGGAGGTGAAATGGTTAAACACAGTTGTTTGACAATAAATGGCTTCAGGCAACCACTAATCATGAATGAAATAAAAGTTTTTGTGTTAACATACATATTCTATGAAAAATGGCTAAGAAATCTAAATTGTGCCAAGGCATGTAAATTTATGAGCACACCTGTATGAGATATTGTATGTGTAGTACGGTTGATAAATAGAACATAAGTCATATAGAAAAGAGCCTCATATTTTTATTTTCAGTTTTATAGCTTTATTTTTAAGACTACCTCAGTGTCACAGACTGCAGTTTAGAATAAATATTTTGACTTTTAAGCTGAAAAAAACAAAATCAGAAGTAATTACCCTTTGAACGTTCCTGCAGTAAAATCTTACAGTATTATCTTTCTTCTCCCTGACAGATATTAGCCTTTTAGACTGACAAGCTCTTTTGTACAGATAACAACTCAACAAGATTTGTTTTTTGTTTTTAATTCTTGCTGTACTGAAAAACAGAAAGGAACTTAAGATAATTTCTTAGTATGGCTAGTGTAATGATCTGCGCTGCTGTCTGCACTGGCAGACAGCTGTTTGACCATTTTTTAGGTCTGAGTGCTGCAGGTCCGGGAAAAGAGACCTGTCTTCACTCTGCAAGTTTCAGAGCTGCTGTTCTGGGGAGGAATTTGCATACACTTGTCATGCAAATTGCTTAGCTGCTTCCTTTGATGGCTTGCAGTATAAATACCATTTATTTCCAGAATTCCCTGCTGGTTGTACTGGTTTGTTTCTGCTTATTTACCTGAAGTGTCAGCCTTTGCAAATCGTTTGCTAAGATTATCTTAGAATAATACCTTGGGAGTGCACAAGGCATTCTTTCCAGCGTAGTCAGATTGTATTATCTATTTTGCTTTGTACTGTCTATCTGTTGCGATTGTCTTGTCGCCAGCGGCGGTCGACAGGAAATCGTACTGTCTGTTGGGATCGCATTCGCCCTAGCGGTAGTGGCGGTGGTTCCTTCTGTCTGGGAGTGTAGGCCAGAGCTGCGGTTGCTACTGGCTACTCCTTCTGTTTGTCTTGTCTGGAGTGAGCGCTTACTGTAGGCTCGGTGAGGCAACTGTTTAGCAAGCGTTCACGTTCTCTTTTCGTTTTTGTGTTACATCAGTTAGTTAGGGTTGGCGTGCTTTGTCGCTGTTGCACTTTTCGCGCGGCGACCGCGCTTGGCGAGTGCGTTTGTTATTTTCCTTGGCGTTCTGATCATTGTTGTTTGCTGTGTCTTTCTTGCTACACTTGTGCTCTGTCTTGCTCGGTCTTGTGTCGCTATTGGCAATCGCCACTCTTGCGATTGCGTTCCCACTTGGTTTCCGCTGTTGTGTGTTCACCATCGCCAGGTGGCAACTAGATTGGTGGACACACATACATTCTGTCTCTGTGCTCACTTTCTCTCTACAGGTGCATAGCACCAAAGCTGGGTTCTGTCGTTTTATACGCTTGTGGAGGACTTCCGCAGTGTCAGCGCACATCTTCTGCGCTGACTACGGAGATAATTCGCAATCGTTACAGCTAGTACTATACAGTCATGGCCAAAATTGTTGGCACCCCAAGCAAAAGTATTGCAGTAACACATGTTTTGCTATACACATGTTTATTCCCTTTGTGTGTATTGGAACAAGAACAAAACAAAGTGAGGAAATCTGCATCCGAGATCTAGGGTCTTCATCCTCTTCCAGCAGGAATAAGACCCTAAACATATGTCATAAAGCACCCATAAGTGGATGGCAACAAAGTGTTGGAGGGTTCTGAAGTGGTCAGCAATGAGTCCAGATCGCAATCCCATTAAACACCCGTGGAGAGATCTTTAAATTGCTGTTGGGAAAAGGTGCCCTTCCAATAAGAGAAACCTGGTGCAGTTTGCAAAGGAAGAGTGGTCTGAAATTCCGGGAGAAAGGTGTAAGAAGATTATTGATGGTTATTAGGAAGCAATTGATTTCAGTTATTTTTTCCAAAGGGTATGCAACCAAATATTAAGTTAAGGGTGCCAATAATTTTGTCCAGCCCATTTTTGAAGTTTTGTGTGACCTTATGTCCAAGTTGCTTTTTTATATCATCCCCTTTTTTGTTTTGTTCCCAATACACACAAAGGGAATAAACATGTGAGCAAAACATGCAATATTTTTCTGTGAGAAATACTTGATTTTTGGAAAAATTTCTCGGGTGCCAACAATTTCGGCCACAACTGTTGTCAGTTGGTTTATTTTTACTTCAGCTATGCTTTTATGATTTGTACTTTGCAAAAACAAATCAGTAAAGTTATCAGATGTGATTAAAGAGGCCCTGTAGCAACATATAGTAGTTCAGGATATCCACTTTTACGCTCATTTTCCTGGTTTCAGGGTGATAAATCTCTCCTATATCTATATATTGCTGTATATTGGTATGTAACCCCGCTTTCCCAGTGATGCTTAGCCTAGGCTGTTCAGATATGTGGAATTCTCCTTCCAGAGCTTTCTGGGAGACCAGGTATATTTTGTACTGGCTTTGGAACTAAACAAACATTCCTCAGAGACCACCTGACAGGTCTAAAGATGGTGTCACTTGTGATAAATTTTGGAATGTTAATCAGGGAGAGGAAATATTTTACAGTGGGCAAACTAAATGAATATAGTAAAAAATAAACAGTTTAATTCATTATGTCATTTTCACTGCAGTTCCTCTTTAATAACTTTTCATTAAAAAAAGTGATTAATAGTTTTCAATAATCATACAAAGCAGCTGACTGTTGTGCCTGGCCTGGTCAATTAATAAAAATTTAGTCGGGGGCACCCCTAGTTACTTAAATACTTAAAGTGACTCTGAAGTCTCTTATAAATCATCTTTTTATTATAAAATCCAGTGTAATATGATAGCCCTACCTAAACCATCACATCCCCTCCGCTCTAATCTAACAAAATTCCCCCCAACCCCCGGGGGGAAATCCGGGCAGCGCTTCCGTGAGAGGCAGAGCTATAAGCCGCAGCTCTGCCTCTCAGCGGCAGCGCGTCTGTCAGCCCGGATCGCCGCCTATCCCCCGCCCCTCTCAGTCTTCCTTCACTGAGATGGGCGGGGGAGAGGCGGAGATCCGCCACTGACAGACGCATGTGAGGCAGGGCTGCAGCTCATAGCTCTGCCTCACACGGAAGCGTACAGGGCAGCAAAATCCATGACCAAGAAAGTCGTGGATTTTGCAGGGGAGAGGGAGGGAGGAGTTAGGTCGGATTTAGATAGATTTCAGAGGCGGGGATGCGGCGGCTTAGGTAGGCTATCATATTATTACACAGGATTTTATAATAAAAAGATGATTTTTAAGAGACTTCAGTGTCTCTTTAATAATAACATTTCTATTGCGCTTTTCTCCCATAGGACTCAAAGCGCTTAGGCTCTCTCAGATTTAGTAATTGGCAGTAGGATGAAGTATTGACACAGAGGATAAAATTATAGTTCTGCAAGTGCCAAACTGAACAGGTGGGTTTTCAGTCTGGATTTAAACAAATCCATAGATGGAACTGTCCTGATCTGCTGAGGAATGGAGTTCCATAACGTAGGAGCAGAAGGCTCTGGGACCAAAAGTTTTCAGGTGGACTCTGGGTATGACTAGATTATTAGAACCTGTGGATCTGAGATTGCTACGCATCTGCAACATTTCATTCATGTATCCAGGACCAAGATTATGTAGTGATTTAAATCTCAGTAGGCTGATCTTGAATAGGATCCTCTATTTTATAGTTAGCCAGTGAAAGGAGTGCAGGACCGGATTTATGTGACAATGATATTTAGTTAAAAGTCTGGCAGCAGTATTCTGTATAAGCTGTAGGTGGTACAAGTCCTTGTTTGGAAGGCCAGTGTAGAGAGCATTACAATTGTCCAGTCGGGATGTAATGAAGGCATGAACTGATGTTGGCAGATCTTCTCGTGAGATGAGGTGCTTGATTTTTGTGATGTTCTTCAGGTGAATTTATTTAACCACTTGCCGACCAGGGGAATTTTCACTGATCGGTGCTGCGTGGGCTCTACAGCCCGCAGCACCGATCAGCAGTGCAGCAGGGCGATCAGACTACCCCCCTTTTTTCCCCACTAGGGGGATGTCCTGCTGGGGGGGTCTGATCGCCGCCGGCCATTAGTGGGTAGCGGGGGGGGGGGGGGCTCCTCAAAGCCCCCCTCCGCAGCGTTTTGTGCGCTCCCTCCCTCCCCTTACCTCCCTCTCCCTTCCTGGGCTGCGCAGGACGGATATCCGTCCTGCGCATTGTGGGATAGGCTTCAGCCTATCATATGCCGGCGATCCCCGGCCAATCAGAGGCCGGGGATCGCCGATCTGACTTACGGCGCTGCTGCGTAGCAGCGCCGTATCATGTAAACAGCAGGGATTTCTTCCCCGCCTGTTTACATTTTGCCGGCGAGCCGCTATCGGCGGCTCTCCGGCTGTTCACGGAGACACCCTCCGTGAACTGACATGGAAAGGCCGCTCGATCGAGCGGCCGCCATGGTAACCCGCAGACGACCAGTTTACGCCAGTCGGCGTTAGCTGGTCGTCAAGAGGTTAATACTGAGGATTGCTCTAGCTACCTAATACTAAGAAGAACCTTTAGCTACCTATGACAGGCAAGGGAACTAAGGGAGAAGTGACAGCTGGGACAGCCAGGACGCTTGGGATGCAGTTTGCCGGTATTTTGTACGTTGAAGGAGGGCAAAGTCTAGAGTGCCAGGACATCTGTGCCTATACGCTCCTGTAAATCGGCCTGGCCATAACAGTTAAATCTTGTCTCCTGCAGGTGTGACCACCTTACCGGCGGCAGCTCTTGGCATGTTCCTTGGAGGGCTCATCATGAAGAAATATAAATTTGGTTTACTGTCAGCGTCTAAAATGTCATTCATCACAACAATCATCGCTCTAATCCCGTCCATGGTGGTATTCATTATTGGCTGTGAGAATAAGGACGTGGCTGGAATCACCATCACCTACAACGGGCAAGCTGATGATTTTCATTGTATTCATTTGAATGACGCTATGGCTTCAATTCACTAAGACCTGTTAGGTAAAAATTAGTAGGTCGGTAAAATACTGCATTCACAGTATTTTAGTCTTTTTTTTTTCAAATTCACTAACAGTTCACTAAGATTTTCACGCATGCAGTAATAGTTTGGTAATTTGCCAAAAAACATGCCTTCACTTCACTAAGACCTGTTCGGTAAAATGGTAAAAAGTAGACGTCTAACCAGCTGTGGAGTAAGTCTTGGCAGCGAGCTGTGTTCTGCTCTGCTATGGTGATTTTCTCTCACTTCTGGCCAGAATTGTGATGATTCTTCTGGTGCAAGTGGACTGCATGAGCAGGGCCGGCGCTACCATAGAGGCAAAGGGGCCAATCACCCCAGGGCCCCACAGCCAGCTGTAGGGGCCCCCAAGGTGCCTCCCCCCATCTTAACTGTTGCTCCCCGGGGGCCTGTGCAGAGTCTTTGGCAGAATAGCATCTCACTTTTGCTGGTGGGCAGCTGAGACACTACACTGCCTAAGACTCTGCAGCCAGGGGCCCCAGGGGCAGGGATCACAGTTAAGTTGGGAGGAGACTGGGATGGTCAGCGACCGGCTGAGGGGCTAATGAGGGAAATTTGGCTGCAACAAAAGGCCCCTAATGCTGATTTTTGGTCGGGTGTCTGATGGGGGGCCCCAGGCTAATTTTGCCCTGGAGCCCAATTGTTGCTAAAACTGGCCCAGCTGTACATTGGCACCAATGGTTTAAGCAGTAGGACTGGGTGACGCCTCTTATTGGTTGTCTCCTTGGCCTGTTCATTTTACTGAATGTTTGATTGTTAGTTACCGACAGCTCCAGGCTCACTTATTTTTCCAAGTGCTCTAATCTTAGTGCATTGAGATTTATTGACGTGTTTACTGCATGGTAACTTACCTCATTAACTGGTAATTGTACTTTTGATTGACCAAAAGGTTTATTGAATATAAAAGGATCGATATAAAATGTACCAATTTATTAAAGTACAGAATTCTTGATACACTTTTTTTTACAGGACAGCAGGTAAAATAAGCAAGTATAACCAATGTGGTATAAGTTGCAAAGAGTAGCGGTTTAGAAAAGACTACCCATGGAAAGTAAGCATACTGGTGGGGGCGTAAGGAGAGGAGAAGAAGGGGAGTAGGAAGAGGGCAGGTGTCATCTGATTAGGAAGGGAGTAGGGCACCAGGTAAATTAAGGAGAGAGGGCCCAACGGAGTCAAAAAAGGTGGCAGTGGGAATCAAGAGTGGGGAAGTAGGTATTAGTAGGCACATTGTCCATTGGCACTTACAATATTCAAGAGGTATATTCAATTTACTTTATCTAGCCATCTATCCCAAATTTTATTAAATTTAGATGGGCATCCCCTGTGTCGATATACCAGTTTCTTTAGGGGGAGTGAGTTTTTAACTTTAATTTTCCAGTCTAGAAAAGTAGGATGTACAGGGGACAACCATCTAAATGCAACACACAGTTTAAGCATAAACGTAGTTTCTATTAGAAAAAACTTGTCAAATGTATTCATATCTTCGTCATATATGTTGATATATATATGATGCGGCTTTTGACATTGAGTGTGGCTGGAGACCCCATAGTATCATGCAGGAATCCAACCACCTGCTTCCATAGGTCAGCGATTGGGGGGCAAAGCCATAGTAGGTGTAGAAAGGAAGGGTTGGCTGATGAATATTTAGGGCATGCATTAGTGGTGTGTGGGGAGTATTTAGAGACATGTCTGGGGGTTAGGTAGCTTTGGTGGATTATATATAGTTGGGTCAAGCGGTCTCTAATGCAGGGAGATACGAGACGGGTGGCGAGCAAGCAGTCCTCCCACTCTTCTGCATCAATTTGGAGGTTTAATTGCAGCCATTTATCTTTGGATTTTTCCACAATTGGGCCAGCAATATGCTCATTTAACATATTATATAGGGTACCTATATGATGTGGGAGTGGACCATCCTTAAAGGGGAACTGAAGAGAGAGGTATATGGAGGCTGTCATGTTTATTTCCTTTTAGACAATACCAGTTGCCTGGCAGCCCTGCTGATCCTCTGCCTTTAATACTATTAGCCATAGCCCCTGAACAAGCATGCAGCAGATCAGGTGTTTCAGTGGTTCAGACTTATAAGTCTGATCTGACAAGACTAGCTGCATGCTTGTTTCTGGTTTTAATCAGATACTACTGCAGAGAAATAGACCAGCAGGGCTGCCAGGCAACTGGTATTGATTAAAAGGAAATAAACAGGACAGCCTCCATATACCTCTCTCTTCAGTTCCCCTTTAAGGAACTCCATGATAGTTGAAGTTTCAATGGAGGGAAGGCCATTAGGAAATTGGTAGTGCAGAGCATGTTGAAGTTGCAGGTACATAAATTGAAATTGTGGAGGTAGGGAGTAGCGGGCTTGGAGGTCGGCATAAGAATAGAGAGATGTTCGTGTAATAATTTGGCCCAAATAGTGGATTCCGAAGACAGCCCATCAGGAAGTATTGTGGAGTTTAAGTAATTCGGGAAGTTTGGGATTATGCCATAGGGGTGTATAGTGTTCCCACGTAGAATGGGACATTAACCTGCTCGCCGTCCGCCAAACTTTAGAGGCTTGTATTAAAATAGTGTTGGAATGCGTTTGAGGTAAAGGTACCTTTTAGTAGAGCAAATGGGAGGTTGTTGGCAGTTTCAGTGGAGGAAAAGCCCAGCAATTCTGGGGGTTGTAGAGACTTAGTTACAAACCAGTGAGCTAATTGCTCTAACTGAGAAGCAATATAATATAGGAAAGGGGATGGCAGCGCTACTCCTCCCAAGGAAGAGGGGCACTGTAATATGGCATATTTAAGTTTTGCTCGTGATTTATTCCATATACAATGGACAGTATTAGGGATCTAAGCTTGTTAAAAAAAGTGATTGGGATATATACGGGGGAGTTGTGCAGAATGTAGAGGATTTTTAGCTCTAGGACCATTTTAACCAAGTTTACGCGTCCCATAACAGGTAGTGGTAGCTTTGTCCAGGAAGACAGTTTCTGTTGAATAAGTGGGAGTAATTGAGCTACATTGTCCTCATAATAGTTGGATGCAGAGGCTTGGACCACCACACCCAAGTATTTAAAGGTTTTCACGAATTGGAGAGGGCATGGTAGCGAGGAGGCCGAGATCTCCAGACCTTCAAAAGAGAAAATAGCGGATTTACTCCAGTTTATTGATAGGCCGGAGTATTCGCCCATTTCGGTAATTAAGTGGTAATTGTACTTTTACATGCGGTAACAGCCTTAGTGAATTGACATTTGACTGTATGTTCTATAAAATCAGCTGTTCACTTCATTACCAAATAAAGTAATGCTTGGTGAATTGAATCCACTGTGATTAACTGTTTGGAAAAATATTCTTATCTCTACAGCCAGGTCCTTTATAGTGATGAGCGATTTTCGTCATTATTTTTGTGAAAATGTCACATTTTCGCATAGATGAGAATACTCCCAAAAATAAAATAAAAATTTGACACATTTTCACAAGATGCATTGAAATCGGTGGGCATGAAAGTGCACCATTTGAAGAAAGTTCTGATTTTCATTAAAATAAATAACTAGCGAAAAAATCCATTCTATTTTTGCAAACATTGTGCACCAGTTGAAAATGTCAACTTCAGTGTGAAAGAGATATTTCACGATTATCCCTTGTTCTCTAGCACCCAAAGCAGGAAAGCCAAGATACCCTACCCATCCCCCCATCCTGTACATCTTAGATAATGTACAATATATAATTGTAGGAGGAAGTACTATAAATACATGCCTAATCACTGTCTATACTAGAATGCAAGTCGAATTTGTGTATAAGTCGACTCAAATATTCAACACTCTTAATCTGGAATTTTGATTGACTCAATTATAAGTCTACCCAGCAAAGTTAATGACTGCACTTGAGGCCCAGGAGGGGTAAATGACTGCACTGCATACAGTATTGCAGCCATTATTCCTCCCTCCTGTCCCTTAAGTGCAGCCAATACCTCTTTCAGGCCCCCAAGAGCAGCAATTATTCATTCCTTTTATGCAGCCCAGTATTTCCCTCCTGACACTTTTCTTGCTAATTGTTGTGGCCAGGACTTTCAGACCTGTGTTTTCTTGGCATTTCCTTTCCTCAAAGTGTCACTTACCACTGGGTATGTTACTGCTAATGGGAATGTCACTATTAGTACGCACATTACTCAGTGTGCTCAGTGTTGCCTGTGACTCGAGTATAAGTCAACCCGTTTACTTTTATGAAGTGAATCAGTCCTAAATTTCTAGACTTATACTCGAGTATATACAGTAACTTAATATGGGTATGGGTGGGTCCACACATCCAATGGTTGGGCAATTTCACCACTCCGATGTAGTATGAGGGCCAACAGATTCTGAATACTATGACCAGATTATATAGGTAAGCTCTCGTGCTAAGTGAGAGTGGTGAAATTGTCCTACAGAGATTATGTAACTGAAAATCACTGTATAGATAAAACCTGTGTGCTGCAATGCATTGTTGAACCTCATTATAAAGCAGACAGCAAACCCACAGAACTTCCCTGTTATGGAACAGACCTCACACCTGATTTGTAGGAGACTGAAGTATAAAAGGCAGCTGTTCTTGTGGTTCACCACTTAGCAACCCTGAGATGTGCCCAGGGTATAATGGGGAACACAGGGCAGAAGTGCTAGCGGACCAACTGACAGGATAACCAAGCACATTGGCACACATGTTTTATGACGTTTGTGAGATGGGCCCCCTCGGGGAGGCAAGGGAAGGGGTGAGATCATTGGGGGGGCATCAAAGTTTCACTGGGGGGGGGGGGGCATTAATTGTAGTTACACCACTGCCCAAATTACCAGCTGAGGTTCCCAAATACTGTACATGCAACCAGCTAGACACAAAATAAGAGACAGCCCAGTCCTCACTTTCTTGTTGTAATACAGGGCAGTAGGGGGACCAACCCCTAGGCATGGAGACAGCTCATTGTGGTAATGGCGATAAGCACTTAATCACCAATGAAGATCCTGGGTCAGATAATCACGTTAGATGTTAAGGTGCCACCTCCTACACTGCCCTCTTTGAGATGCAGCAAGGCAGGTGTCACTTCTGTCCACCCCCCTTCCTGTCCTGGTTTTCAGTTGCAGTTTTGTGTACAGGAACAATGAGAGTTTTCCTCTTTCCTGTTTTTTGGAATGGTAATCTGTATTGGTACATAACATCCTGCTTCTCCCTTTCATTTCAGGGGTAAAGTACAGGCATTTCATGAAGGTAACTTCTTCTCATCCTGCAACTCACATTGCCAATGTTCTACCAACCAGTGGGATCCGGTGTGTGGAGAGAATGGAATCACCTATATGTCAGCATGCTTGGCAGGCTGCACATCTTCTTCAGGTGCTGGAAAGGCCATGGTAAGCCAAGGAATATAACCAATTCCCATAACCCTTTGCAAAGATGTCCTCAGCTCTGTGTTAACTGTGGGTGATAGAGGCTGCATGGTCAGGTCTAGAGCTGGATTTTCTACTCTATCAGCCAATTATTAAAGCTCACTATGGCTTCTGTACAGTGGTGCTTGAAGATTTGTGGAAATGTTCTATATTCAGCCCAAGGGGGCACCTGGACATGAAATAGGGGTTGCTACAAATGAAATGGTTGGCTGCAAATGGGGAGAAACACATGAAAAGAGAAGCGGATATCCAAGGTATTGAGGGGCTGCAGTACATAAATGTTACACATGGAAGAGGGGGCTACACATGGAAGAAGAGCCCCAACATACTTGGCCTAGGAGCAAAAAGAATAAAAATCCTGCCTTGTCTATATTATTATATGAATGTGACAGATCTAGGTGTGGCAAAATAAGAGTAAGTCTGAGATTAAGGAAAAAGTTGTGTTTTACTCACCTGGGCTTCGTCCAGCCTAGTCTCTAGTCTGTTAGGTCCCTCGGCAGTGGCGGATCCAGGAATTTTTTTAGGGGGTGTTATGCAGGTGCTGAACCAATTTCCGGGGGCAGCTGATTCGCGCGCCGCAGCAAAAAGTGGGTGAGGCTACAACATGCGCCGCGGCGGAAAGATGGGCGTGGTCATGACCGGATGAGGGCGGAGCTAACTGTAATTTAAAGTGAACCCCGGGTGAGAGTGATATGGAGGCTGCCATATTTATTTCCTTTTCAACAATTCTAGTTGCCTGGCAGCCCTGCTGATCTATTTGACTGCAGTAGTGAACTGAATTACACCAGAAACAAGCATGCAGCTAATCTTGTCAGTTCTGACAATATTGTCAGAAACCCCTGACCTGCTGCATGCTTGTTCAGGGTCTATGGTTGAAAGAATTAGAGGCAGAGGACCAGCACGGCAGCCAGGCAGCTGGTATTGCTTAAAAGGAGAGAAATATGGCAGCCTCAATATTATTCTTACCTCGGGTTCCCTTTAAAAGTGCAACAAAGACAGAGGGCCCAAGTTTTGGTCACCCTTTCCCGAGAAAATTCACATAATTGTACAGGTTTTCTCAAGAAATGTGAGCAGATTTAGATTTGAACAAAAAACACGTTCAATAATTTGGCAGATCTGACCCCAATATGGACAATCATTGGCAGATCTGACCCCAATATGCACAATCGGTAGCAGATATGACTCCAATGTGGACAATCGTTAGCAGATATGACCCCAATATGCACAATCATTAGCAGATATGACCCCAATATGCACAATCGTTAGCAGATCTGACCACAATATGCACAATCCTCAGCAGATATGACCCCAATATGCACAATCCTCAGCAGATCTGACCACAATATGCACAATCCTCAGCAGTTCTGACCACAATATGCACAATCCTCGGCAGTTCTGACCACAATATGCACAATCCTCAGCAGTTCTGACCACAATATGCACAATCCTCAGCAGCTCTGACCACAATATGCACAATCCTCAGCAGATCTGCCCCAATATGCACAATCCTCAGCAGATATGACCCCAATATGCACAATCGTTAGCAGACATGACCCCAATGTGCACAATCGTTAGCAGATATGACCCCAATATGCACAATCGTTAGCAGATATGACCCCAATATGCACAATCATTAGCAGATATGACCCCAATATGCACAATCCTCAGCAGATCTGACCACAATATGCACAATCCTCAGCAGATCCGACCACAATATGCACAATCCTCAGCAGATCTGACCACAATATGCACAATTCTCAGCAGTTCTGACCACAATATGCACAATCCTCAGCAGTTCTGACCACAATATGCACAATCCTCAGCAGATCTGACCACAATATGCACAATCCTCAGCAGTTCTGACCACAATCAGCACCACCTGTTGAAAAAGAAAAACCCATATACTCACCCACAGTCAGAAGACCTCCTGTCCCGACCTCCTCCTGTCCCGACCTCTTTGTGGCGCGCAGCTTCCACGATCCTCTTCCTTCCCGACGTCACGTGACTTCCTGCCTGCATTACCCCGCACTGAGAGCAGGGCTATGGGAAAATGGCCGCCCGAAGCCCTGCACTGCAGACTTGAAACCATCTTACCGTAGCCCTGCTCTGCTGCTTCGGGCTGCCGCAGTGAACTGACTCGGCATCTCTTAGTCGCCTGAAGTCAGTTCACACCAGGGGTGCTTTGGGGGTGCTTAGACAATTGTAGGGGGTGCTTGAGCACCCAAAAGCACAACCCTGGCGCTGCCCCTGTCCCTCAGTGTCCTCCTAGTGCCCTACATTGCTTTGTAACTAACTGCACATACACATAATGCTCTAGGGGATGGGAGTGTGATGAAGGAGGCGCTTACCTAGGACCGGGCATGTGCAGTAGTTCACAACTTAATCAGCCAAGGACTGTAACAGGTATCACAGCTGAACAACAGTTGGGACCGGGAGGACACTGAGGGACCTAAATGATTATAAATGAAACTCAAAATTTTCCTTCTTTATCACAGCGCCACTGTGATAAAAAACCATGCCGCCACTTTTATGTCCCTCTAGTATAGTCAGATGTGTCCCGAGTAGCATCGCACACCCCCCAGTATAGCCAGATGTGTCCCCAATATCAGTCCCCCAGTATAGTCAAATGTGCCCCCTGTATGTGTATCCCCCCCCCCCAGTATAGAGACAGTAGCACCCCCAGGATTGGCACCCTTCATTACAGTCAGATGTTCCCCAGGATAAAATGGTCCCCCATTATAAGCAGATGTGCCCCCCCATTATAGCCAGATGTACCGCAGTATTAGTCTATCCCCCCCCCCCCACAGGTTAACCAGATGTTCCCCCATCATCAGAGCCACTCCCCCCCAATCTGATGCCAGCTAGCTGTTTAAGCCCCAGATAACAGCTTCCCAGTGGCCAGATAACAGCCCCCACCCTCCCCTACCCTCCATGCACAGATCGGCTAAAAAAATTGAGCAGCAAGAAGCCTCTCACCTTATGTCGTTCCAGCAATGAGCCTGCAGCCCGAGTCTCCGATCCCCGCTCTGAACTCCGCCGCGTATTGCTGGTTACCCGGGTCCTGGCTTGATGACGTCATGAAGCCGGGACCCGGATATTCGGCATTACGCGGCTGAGTTCATAGCGGGGATCGGAGGCTCAGGCTGCAGGCTCTTCGCTGGAACGAGGTAAGGTGAAAGGCTGCTTGCTGCTCAATCTATTTAACTGATCTGTGCACCGAGGGGAGAGATGAAGGATCACCGCTGTTTGCTACAGCGCCATGAGACAGGGTGATAGATTGGTTACCGACCTCTATACCAAGCCTACCGATGTCAACTCTCTATTGCATTTCAGGAGTTTTCACCTGGAGGCTTCGGAGAGATCAGTGAAAATCCATCTGCTTCAACGGGTCCAGCCAATTGCAATGGACTGGACAATGAGAGAGAAAATAATTGATGATGTGAAGAAGACATTTTTTCAGAGAGGTTAAAGAGACTCTGTAACATGAAAAACATCCCCTGGGGGGTACTCACCTCGGGTGGGGGAAGCCTCGGGATCCTAATGAGGCTTCCCACGCCGTCCTCTGTCCCACGGGGGTCTCGCCGCAGCCCTCCGAACAGCCGGCGACTGTGCCGACTGTCAGTTCAATATTTACCTTTGCTGGCTCCAGCGGGGGCGCTGTGGCGACTTTCGGCACGGAAATAGACGGAAATACCCGATCTCCGTCGGGTCCGCTCTACTGCGCAGGCGCCGGAAACTTGCGCCTGCGCAGTAGAGCAGACCCGACGGCGATCGGGTATTTCCGCCTACTTCGGCGCCGACAGCCATCAGAGCGCCTGCGCAGGAGCCAGGAAGGTAAATATTGCGTCACCGCTGTACGGAGGGCTACAGCGAGACCCCCGAGGGACGCAGGACGGCGTGGGAAGCCTCATTAGGATCCTGAGGCTTCCCCCACCCGAGGTGAGTACCCCCCAGGGGCCGTTTTGCCGTTATAGTTCCTCTTTAAGCATTATAGGCCATAGATAGGGCCCAGGGTGGGATCAGTACTAGACAGTGGAGATGGCACAGTTCCCATAGAGATATTACTGGTCGGATTCCATTAGTGACCAGATTTTACACTGTAAGGAATAATATTGCTAGGATTGTGATGACGCTGACATCTACTAACAGATAGCTTTCCTGAGGATGAGGAATTTAAAGTGGATCCAAATGAAAAATACAAGATTTCAGAAATAAAATCTATTTTCTAAATTATAATAATAAATAGCAGCCTTTTTTCAGCTGCATGATGACAAATAAAAAATATTTTACATTTATTGGAGGAACCCCTCCCTTCCTTTCATATTGCCGGGACAGAATCCGGCAGACTGGTGGAGTAGGTGGTGTCCGGCAAAGGAGGAATGGCTAATGGCTGCCACCTGTATAACCCTAATTATGAAAAGAGAAGGGTGAAAAGCATGCACTGAAATGTTCATAGGCTTGAAGGAGTGTTTATTAATCTTTGTATGTGTCAGAGTGGTGCAACTAAATATTTTGAATTAAAAAAATGTTTGGTTTGGGTCCGCTTTAAGAATCTTCCTATTTTTTCTTATAAGAGGGGGCCTACTTTGAAAGATAGGAGGGCGCCTACTTTGAAAGCTAGACCGTATACCAACATACACTTGTGAGTGCACATTTGTTTTACATTTTAAATTAAATATCTTTGGTACACTATGATCAGTACTCTTTTCTTTGAGGATATTTCCCATCCAGCTGCAAAGATATACTAATTGATGGATGATATACAAAGCTTGATTATACAGATATCTGGGGGGGCATTGCGTGCAGGAAGGGGTAGGGTGCATTTTGGGATCATCCTCACCAAGGCACTGAAATTTATTACCATATTTTAACATTGTGGCAGGGGCATAGCAATAGGGGTTGCAGAGGTTGCAACCGCATCGGGGCCCTTGGGCCAGAGGAGCCCCAAAGGGCCCTCCCTCAATTACAGTATTAGCTCTCTATTGGTCCTATGCTCATAATAATCACTTCTATAGATACTTTGAATAGTGGTAATCATTAACAAACTGTTCCCTATCCTCCTCTTGCACCTCTGACACTGTAGTTGCCATTGGCAGGTTTTGGTGCGCCATATCAATTGTTATGTATAGAGTGCTTGGGGGGCACACAGCTACTTAGCTACACCACTGCATGGTGGACTGGTGGAATGGTGGTGGTATTTTACTGCTGATGATAGCTTTTTTCAGTTGCATAAACATAAATATTGCAGGACTTCAGGAGTTAACAATACCAGTTGCCTGGCAGCCCTGCTAATCTTTCTAGCCAGTAGTGGCTGAATCACACGCCTTAAACCAGGGTGGAGGTAATCCAGTTAGACCACAATCAGAAAAAAAAAAGAGAGAAAAATCATGGGAAGTTGGAAATGCATTGCCGAAAGATTCTGAGCAGATAACTATTAACATACAGTACAGGACCTCTATGGTCCCGCATGTCAGTCTCTACAAGTGGGGAAAGTGGAAAAATGAAGGCAGTGTCAGACAGAAATCAGATGATAGGAGATACAGCTGCAGGGATGCAAGTAGTCAATCAAATGTCCTTGATAAAATTAGAACACACGGGGGCGTGGCTTGGTACCGCTCTGAGATGGCTGCTTGTTAAGAGAGCTCCGTCCGTGCACCCACCGAATCCTGGTTTCCAGCCAAATCCCCACGATGAAAGAGGATAAAAAGACTACCGGGACCTCTAAGAACCCGGGGGACACCACAACCCGACCACCGAAAAACGTTCCGGAGATGTTTAGAGCCCAAAAGAGCGGAAACACAGGGCGCTCCTCTCCCAACATGGCGGCAACTTCGCCCAGCCCTTCAGAAGATTCTTCTTCAGGCACAACTCGGGGACAAAAAGACTCCAAGGTACTTGAGAAGCTAAACAACATGCCGACAGTGGCAATCATGAAAGAGATAGCTGCGGACATAAAAGAATCATTCGCCTCCGCCATAGCAGACCTCAGAGAAGATGTGACGCAGATTCACTCTAGACTATCCTCTCTAGAGAAGGAGGGAAAGGACACTCGTACACAAGTAAGCGACTTACAAACCAAATCAGAAAAGCAAGATAATAGGATGTTCGAATTCCAGCAAAAGCTGGAGGATTTAGATAACAGAGGACGTCGCAACAACATCAGGCTAAGGGGCATTCCAGAGGTGGTATCCCAAGAATCCCTTCTTGAGGCGGTAACCGCCATCTTTAACCAACTCCTAGAAAGGCCCAAAGACAGCCCCATAGCAATTGAAAGAGCGCACCGCGCACTTCGCCCAAAGGGACGAGAAGAAGGCCCTCCGCGCGACATAATCTGCTGCCTATCGAGCTTCTCGCTGAAAGAAGAAATCATGAGGAAAGCTAGACAGCAAGATGAGATTTACTTTAATGATGTCACCATCCAGCTTTATCAGGACCTGTCGATCATCACCTTGCAGACTAGGAGAGCACTGAAGCCATTACTACAGACCCTAAGAGAGAACGGCATTGTATATCGCTGGCGCTTTCCCTTTTGCTTACAAGCAACAAAGGGCTCGATTACTGCTAACCTGAGGCACCCCTTAGACCTGGAATACTTCTGCCGGGCACTCCATATCCCTACGGTTGACCTACCTGACTGGCAACACCTCACAAACGGAGACGGACCTCCGACCTTGACGGCGGCCGACCGTATAGGGTCTGCGAGGAGACGTGACCGCACCTTGAGCAACTCCAGTGATCAACAACAGGCCCGCAGGAGACGCTTCAGTCAAGCCTCGGAACCTGCTGAAGATGATTTACAGGAGAACAACCCAAGGTCCGCATCTGAGGAGAGTGACGCC